>NW_025813497.1:0-6739 GCF_021976095.1 Xenia sp. Carnegie-2017
TGGACAAAATGCTCAGTTGATCCATGTTTTGATGCTCCCAATGTAAAATCATAATTGTCCACCTCCTTGTACCATTTCTTGATTATTTCACTGCACTTGAAACAGTTTTTTTCATCTGCTTGTGAACATTTCGGCTTGGCCGGAATAAGCCAGGCAATGCTTTCACCTTCATGTTTTTTGCCATATATCTTGGCGTCATGCTCCATTTTATTTGTGGACGCCAGATATTCGGCCCAGTTCCTTGCATCCTTGGCCAGTTCACGTGACCATTTCAATTGTGGAGCCCCATGTTTTGCACGCAGCTCGTTGTGTGTCGAAAGGCAATCATTTGCAAAGTAATCTAGATTCGCAAAATTGTTTTGAAAAGTTGCAAAATCTTCGCGCATCCGAAAATCCCTTTCACCAAAAAATTTATCGTTATCTCTGACATCATTAACTGTTGAAGAATTGCTGACGGAAGTCGTTGTTGGTGTTGAATGAGAAATATCATAAGGACGAATGATGGAAGCTGTAATGGTCGGTAAATTGATGGTTTCTTGTTGGGCAACATCTTTAGCGTTGCCTTCAATGTCATTGTTGGCTTTGAAAAATCACCTGTGAATGTTATGGTTGAAGCATTTGCAGAAGTACTTTTTGGCTCGACATTGTCCAAAAATGCCTGCGTGTTTCCTCTGTTTCCTGGTGTCGTATAGCGAGCGACGAACAAAACCTTTTTTGTCGGGGTGACAGCTGAAGCTAATCCCAAATTTCTTGTTGCTTTCCATACGATCTAAATGAGATAAGCTTGTGTAATTTTCCATTGCATACTCTATTTTTGATTTGTCAGGCTGCGACTATATCTTCAAATGCTTTTGTAGTTGCTGCATTTCAACATACCTGAGTGAAATGAAGAACAGGCAGTCCTTGTGCTTTTGCTCTCCCTTTTGAATAGTCGTAATTGCCTTCCTCGTTGTACCAGGAAAGTACGATCCTTTTGCATGGTATGCAATCGCCAGAAAGTTCCGTCTCACAGACCTTTCTTTCACTTGTGAGCCAAGCTATGTTTTCACCTTCCGTGTACTTTTTCATACCAACTCTGTCGTGCTCAAGAACGTCTCGTTTTGCCAGATTGTCTGCCCATTCTTGGGCATGGCGCTCTAACTCGATACTCCATGTAAGCAAAGGTGCACCATGCTGAGCTCGCAATGTATTATGGGTCGCAAGGCAATCTCGGTTGAAGTTATATGGCGTGCGAGTTTTTTGAATAAACGTCATGAATGCTTGCGCTCCTCTTTCTGGTTTTATTGACGAAAAAATAGTACAAAACAATTTAAGTATGTGTAGTCGACTTAAAAGTCATCTTGCAAGTAAATAATTGCAGTAAACTTCAGACACAGATATTACAAAAGTTAGATCGCGTCTTATTGAGGTGGAAATACCTGAATTTTGATTGAACACTATAAAAGCAAAATTTTCAATCTTAAAGCTGGTGATAAGGTTTTTGCCAAACTACAAAATGACTTGCTATCGAATGGCTACTTTCATCTAGAAGTAGATTGTAGAGTCTTTAAAATCCACTTCATCCACTTAATCCTCAATCTTAAAGCTGATGACAAGGTTTACAAAACTACAAAATTCCGGGCTGTCGAATGGCTACTTTTATGGAGAAGTAGATTCTAGAATCTATAAAATCAACTCCATCCAACTAATCCTCAATCTTAAAGCTGATGATAAGGTTTACAGCACTACAAAATGACGGGCTGTCTAATGGCTACTTTTATCGAGAATTCGATTCTGGAACCGTTAAAATCCATTCCATCCAACTACTCCTTCCCTTAAGCAAGCGTTCCTGATAGTGAGTGCAAACAAAACATCATGCACGCAAAGAAACTAACATACCCAGCAAGCCAGAGATCATGTCAATGAATGTGGATGGTGTTTTGTGAGTTATTCTTCGGGAAAGAAATCAAGTAATTCAACCCATACCTGGCTTTACATTCTTCAAATAGTCATCGGTATATCCATAATTTCCTCTTGGTGAATATTTTACAACCGTGTAAATATCAAAGGATGTCTTTAAATTCAAACCGTAGACCTTACGTACTCCTACGCCGACACCCATTTTACTTGTCTCCATCCATTCAAGCTGCAAATGTCACAACAGTAAAGACAAATTTAAATTCTTTATCTTAAGTGATTCCATAACTTTCCGCAATGGTGACTTTACACGAGAAACAGAGCTATAGTCTTATTTCCGTTAGCTTTACATTGTATATGTCATCATTTTGTTTTATTGTTATGTTTTTTCTTACCTGGGTGAAGTGAAGATATGTTCTGCCATTGGTGCTTGTCGCTCGCTGATAATCGTAGTTTTGGTTTTCTGAATACCACAAATCTACCGTTTCGCTACAATGGTAGCAATTTGGAGAGCGAACTCCTTGGCATAATGGTTTATATATTTCACTTTTATTAAAGCCGATATTTTCTCCGTCGTTAAATTTATTTATTCCTTTCATATCGTGGGAGAGGATGCCTGTTGTAGCCATCTGATCCGCCCATGCCTGAGCTCTAATCTGTAGATCCACATTCCACGTTAATGGAGGTGCTCCGTGCCTTTGTCTGTAGTTGTTGTGAGCATCAATACAGCCCTGGACAAATGCATCAGGCTTCCCACCTAAAGTAGATGACGATTTTGGATGTTTGTTAAATGCTTATTTTATTTACAACAAATTCACTTCCAAAAGAACTCAGTCAGGCACAACTGAGTATATGAATCAACATTCTATTTATGGTCCTGGTCGGGCGTTTGTATTTCATCAACGATTCTATCAAAGGCAAACTCTTTAAGGCTATTAACCCTTTGGGATATTTTTCTTAAACGCTGACGAAAGCTGTAAATGTTTAAATATTAAAGCGTGAGGTGGACATAAAGATTGATGATTGTGGTTAAACTCCTATCAAAGCATCACCGAGTAGAGGAAATATGCTGCTCCATTTGGTGGAAAGTATGCGTTTGAAACGAGACTAGGTAATGTTTGGTAAAGTGTATTGTAGGCAAATCGATATTTGGAGTTGTAGGTGATGCATCAGTTTGTTTGTGCAGGTGATGCATCGGTTATTTCAGTTTAGGTGATGCATTGTTATCACAGGAGTTGCAGGTGATGCATCGTTATATAGGTTGGAGTGCAGTTGATGTTTTAAAATGATTCATGATGATGCAAAGTTTTATTTAATGCAAGATTTTTTATAATGAATTGAGTGATGCATCGTTTATCGTATGGAATTTTTGTTTAGGAATGGAGAATCCATTTTGTTGCGAACATCGTGTGCATAAGTCAATGACATTCATTGGTTGTTTTAGATGCAGGTGATGCATCGTATTGTTGTGTTAGAAGTTGTGATGCATTGTTGTTGCAGTAGTGCTTTGGATTTGTTAGAAGCTGGATGTTATATGTTGTTACATGAGGTTCTTCGGTTGTTGTAGTTGCATGATGCATTGTTGTAGTTGGAGGTGATGTATTGGTTGTTGTAGAATTAGACTGTTTGTTGAAGGAGACTGCTCACTGTTGGATCTTGTTGTTATTTAAATGTGTTGTATGTAACAAAACTCATATGGATAAAAATTTGATGTTTCAATAATGTATGAATTATGATCTCCATTTTTTAACTGATATGTATTTAGTCGCGTTTTTTATATTAAATTTTCATCTTTTGTTAGGTACGTAACATGTAAAGAACTAAAGCAAGCATAATTTTGTCCACACGATCGTCGTATATGAAGTCTTATTTCTAAAACAAAGGTAATTTTACGTAAGTTAACCGAGATTTTGTATTTATATTTCTAACTTAACAAATTTGATACAAAGCATTGCGTAGTATGAAGTATGACTATAAACAAATCAATGTTTATTTCCATTCCGAATGATTCTATAAGTGACTTTTAAAGCTATATTTAATACCACGACTGGAAAGTAGGTTTCATTTTTGTTTCAAATTATCCACTATAAAAATTGCGGCTCTTACACGAAGAAAAGTTTGATAATAAATAATTCTGAGTCAGTGATGCGCTTGACATTCACAGATGCCATGTCATAATGAGTAGTATAGAGACTACCGGTTCTGGCACACTTACCATCTGGCAGGCTGCATACATAAATCTGAGCGCCCCAGCCCTAGTTCGTACTGTATATATGGGTCCCGACAAAAATCGCACCGGTTCTGGCGCACTTCGCAGTTTGAGAAGGAGTATACACAAATCTAAGCGCCCAGCCCTAGTTCGCGTACGTGGTTCACATACATAGTAAGCACACAGTAAGCACATAGTTCGGCACAAAATCGCACCGGATAACGCAAAGACCAAACTCAGGACAACTGCTGGAGCAAAGACGGGCGGCCCACCCCAGCGCCTCCGCAGCCGGCCGTCGGGGGTCTATTATTTATTTAGACATAAATTCTCACATATTGTATATCCAAACATTCGAAGCCATGAGGCAGGGCAAGAACAAGTGTGCGTGGTTATTATCCGGAAAGCTCACCACATGTAGACGGCTGCATGGGTGAATACTGCGGATTTCATATGAGGCGATTAAGGAAGGCAAGAAACGACTTCACAGCCGTAATGGGGTCGGAACACAAGCAGAAAGTATCCTTTGTAAAGCCTGCGGTGCGAATAGGGTGCAGCATATGTTTGTTTACAGAAACAAGCAAGAAAAAGGTTTGCTAGCGTACTCGCCGAATTAATTTCGACATTTAGAATTGATTTCGAAATTTAGAATTGATTTTGATTTAGAAAAATATCTCCCCTAATGCATACCAACGAGATTTGCGACACTCGAGATGGATACTGTTAATAAACTTCTGCAACTATATGACCAAGCGGACACGCGCTAAACGCCTCTCATAAGGCTCTTCAACCGTCCGCTGCCTCAACACCCACCCCAAAATATCCTCCGCCTATCCCCAAGCCGCTGCCAAATATCCCAAACCACGCGCCAGCCCGTCAAGTCTACCGATGATGATGAAATTGATGCATACATCGATGAGCTTCTGGCTGAGATGTCATTGAGGCGCAGACCACAACGCCCCACAGGGCTCCTTCCCCACCACCTACAGAACAAATTGGGATGAAATGAGGCCTTCCTAGCTATCATCTGAGCCTGGAAAAGTGAGATGCCGAAGGGGGCACCTTTGAACGCGACTTGATGGCTTTCCCTATCAACGCCCAGCCCTACATCAGACTCAAACTTGTCGAGGAGCTATTGGCTCTACGAGGAGTTAAGTTTCAGTTGGCTGTAGAGTTGAGCTTCGGAGGATGGAAGGAAATGGTACTGAAGTGCTTCAAGCACCAGTGTTCCAGACAAAGCAGATCACGCTGCTACAGGAGCATGAGATTCCACCAATCCCTACATGACGCCTTCCAAACTATTCTGGAGATCAGAAAGTTCACTCAGGAAGGATCTGGGTGGATAGTGGATCATGTCAAAACACTCTGGCTTGACATCGCTCCTACCACCGCCTTTACGCGGAGGCTCATACTTTCCTCTCCCCACCGCGGTCAAAGATAAAGAAGGCAATCATCAACGTGAAAAACAAAGACCACGACTGCCTTCGCTGGTCTCTAAAGGGCTGCGCTTTGCCAACCTGCAATTAAAGACCCGCAACAGCCGGGCAAATATCCCACTAAAAGCAGCCTTGACTTTTGCGGAGGTAGGCACTCCCACGCTTTCTCCCAGCTCCAGGCGTGTAGAGCGTCAAAACTTGTGCTATCAAGGTGTATGGTTGGGAAGGCGGCGTCATTCCTTGCCGTCTGAGCAAAGTAGAGAGAGCTCGCAAGACTGTTAATCTCTTCCTCGTCTCGATTCCGAAAAATCCTGAAAAAACACTACACTTGGATCAAGAACCTTAACCGCCTTCCCAACCGAAATCGAAGGATACCACCGGCTACCCGCTTCTGTGAGCGTGCCTTCACGCTTCACCAGACAGGATTTGATGGAAGAGCATAAGCCTGAATGTCAGAGGCAACCATCAGAATGCCAACCCCTGGAAAAATGACAAAGTCACCTTTGAGAACTACCACAGCAGCTCAAACCTCCTTCATAATCTATATGCCGACTTCGAGGCCAGGTCTGCAAATTCGAGGCAAACCAACAAACCTAGAGGCACGAGGCATGCGGCTACTCGTTTATAGTCGTTTGTTCTGACGGGAAACGCAGCCAGCGCAACTCTACCGAGGGCCTAACGCGGCCAAGCATTTCCTGGATGCCCTCCAAGAAGAAGATTGTAAAGATCAAGACGGTGTTGGCTAACCCGAGCATATACATGACAGGAAAAGACTGGGGG
This sequence comes from Xenia sp. Carnegie-2017, assembly GCF_021976095.1. Classification (NCBI taxonomy): domain Eukaryota; kingdom Metazoa; phylum Cnidaria; class Anthozoa; order Malacalcyonacea; family Xeniidae; genus Xenia; species Xenia sp. Carnegie-2017. The sequence goes on from NW_025813497.1 coordinate 6,319, forward strand.
TACAGAAAGTCGCAACCTGTCACGTTGCAGCAAGCCCCTCGAAGACGATTCCGTGCGAGACCACTGCCCCATTACTGGCAAGTACCGAGGGGCGGCCCACAATGAGTGCCGCCTCAAGTTGCTGCTCAGTCCGAAGACGACAACCATACCGGTTTATCTTTTTACAACCACGGGGGCTACGACAGCCATTTCATCATACAGACTATCGCAAGACTGAAGGAAGGTCACCTGCATCCCCATCAACGCCGAGAATTACATCTCGTTCAGTCTCGGCCAGCTTCAGTTCATCGACAGCGCCCGGCTTATGCTCTTACGTCTGGATAGACTGGCGGGAAGCTCCAGCGATCCGCAAGACATACGCATCAGCAGACGGGGCCAAACCCTAAGAGGCGTACCTCCTGCTCCCGCAAAGGGTCTACCC
>NW_025813498.1:0-6249 GCF_021976095.1 Xenia sp. Carnegie-2017
AAATTACACTACGTTTTTGTTGGGCAAATCAAATTCTGCAACATTTCCCTCTCCATTCTCAGGACTCAAATCCCCACCCCTGCATTCAAGTAACATTCTTCTAAATTTTTTTCAAGTTATCGAAGTTTAACCATTGGCTTTTACAAGTCAAGAAACATATAAACAATGTGAACTCATTGAACTATAAGAGTACAAAAATGTTAAAGATAAAATGTTACGCATCATGAACGTTGTTCAAGGACTCCGCATTCAGATCATCCCGGCAATATTCATAATGTCACCTGTAAGTTAAACACGTGCGTTTAATATTGAGTAACGTTTATTTTAAAAGAACGTTAACAATTCATTTATCAATTGACAGACTGGTTTAATTTGAAAAAAGCACTTACTACAACGCTCGATCTGATTGAAAGTGCTTTCAATGTTAGGACCACAAAATAGTTTTCTTATGTCGTCCAATTGGGCTGTTTTGTTGAGTATTTTTTCTGTATAAAAAAAATAGTTCAAAATGAATATTGTGCTATTGTGGTTCTATGTTCTACTATGTTGTAGAGGAATACTCACATAGAAGACTTGCATTTCGAATTACTTCTCATTCTTTTAATTGTTTAGTTACGTAAACTAGGTTATAATTTCATGTTACATTTTAAGCCTCGAACACAAATGTGCAGGCACCATTAAATTTCTCCTCGAAACACATATTGCTATGTGCCAGGACGCCTACAGCCTCAAAAAAATGGAATAGTCAAATGAAAAATTCCATTTCTAGGCACAGGCAAAGCCTCGAAAACACAATAGTGTCCAGGCAACGTTCAATCTACTGATGATTGAACAACACAAGCTTAGACTTTTTACGAATTTTCTGACTATGCAACTTATCGTTTTGCGTTTTGGTCAAGTGATGCATTCTTATTTTCACAAATGCCTCAGCACAACACTTTATCAGTTTATAAGCATGATTATCTGTAACTGTCGACTCTAACACATGCTCATCTAACATGCTAAAACTTTTTCTCTACACAGATAATACCGTCGCAGCAATTGCACTCGATATGTTTGCTGCATGTGGCAAGCCACCATGGCAGGAATTTACCATCCTCATTACACATTTCTCTGTTTCCTGACACACTTTCAGAAGATCGTCAGTTGGTATTTTAAACCACCGTTGCTCTTCCATGCCACAAATAGTTCTGGTGCTCTTTCTTTAGATGATGTCAGAGCATCCATACAATCATCACAATGGATCTTCCTTTTCACCATTTTTGCGATAGCCAGCAATATACGATATTGCTGCCTCCTTGTAGTCTGAAAGCTGAATGTAGTTTGAGGTGTCGCTGTAATCGTGGTCAGTTTGTTCTGGCCCACGCAGTTCTAGATCGTATCTTCTTGCAGTATTTACATCGGAAATATCTGCCGACATTTGTTCACTCTCACACCGATCTTCTAGTCTACTTAGAATTTCGGTACCATCCTGAGCAACACAATTTCCATGACCTCCTTTAATGTTATGTCGCATCAGCAGCTGCTTGTACGCTGCTTTGAACTGTCGAGATGTCGGGTTGTTGTTCCAACCTCCTGACGCTCGCACAGCTGAAAAAAACAATTCTAAATGATCTTGACTTGTCTTATAAGTAAGCAAATATTTAAGGGAGAATTGTCACTTATAACAAGATCCTCAGCAAGCCCTTGCACTGCTTCAATGCACAACAGAAACCCCAAGAATCCTGTTTTCCTCTTATGGGAAAAAATCGACTTTCCATCAGCACCCTTCAGATTTAAGATGTATTGCCTTGCTTCATCCAGGAAGGTTTTTATCAGCTTGTAATTCGCTTTCCTTATTGGTGCTTTGTAATTTTTAGAAATTGGATTCCTGGAATTCAAAACGTCAAACAAGCGATCAAATACTGAATGAATTTGACTGTTTTATCACACCCTTTAAACTGTGGAAGTTTGAGCTTACCTTCACAGAACTCTAAAGCATCTGCAACACTCGAGCTGAGTGCTTGCACTGCTAAATTTACCTTCATTTTCTGTGGCTTCCAGTTTATGTGAGCTTTCTTTAGTTTGTTGGCAAGTCGCAAGCCCTCTGAGGCTTGCAGTTTTTCTAGCTCAACTAAGTATTGCCATCTTACCAAACCATCTTTTTCATCCTTCAGAGTTCTCAATTCAGAAATTGCTCCTCTGACAAGCTTGATCATATGACAAGGATCTAAAAATGCATGAATTTTCAACATTAAATCAGATGGATGTAAAAAATATGCTTGAAAATCATTAAGTGAAAGTTTCACTCCAAGCAACTTCATCATTGCAAGGTGTGTGGATGGACCATCACACGTTAAACTTCCAACTTTAACACCAACATCATGCAACTGCATCAAACACTCCTTGGTTAGATTTGCTTTTACTTCTGCAGTGAGGCCATCTACCAAGAAGTAACCAACTGGTACTTTCCAGGATGAATCTAGAGCAACAGCCATGTATACCAAAACTTCTTTTGCTTCAGGGAGTGAATCATCATCAATCCCAGTACCAAGGTCAACATAACCACAAACTTTTTGACCATCCCATTCTACGTGTTTGCGGATTGACATTTCATCCAGCATCAATGCACATATGACTTCCTTGCCATCTTTCTTTGCTTCTTGAACCTTCACTTTCAAAGCATTCAAGGCATCTTTGGTGAAACCAGGGTCACCATCCATGGAATTATACCAAGATCGAATTACTCTTGGATGAGGTAAGGCTAAATTAAACTTCTCACGAACATAATCATAAGCCTTAGGCGAGTAAAATTTCAAAGTTAGTGCAAAAGCTTGCAATTCTGGGGGGTATTGAGCACCTTGTTTACCCTGAGTGTTTGCCACTAAACGACTCAAAATATCTTCAGGAACCCCAGATAGTGAAGCATTAAGAAGTTCAGCTTGATCAGAGCTGATCATTTTATCATCTTTAAGGCAATCAATGATTGACAATAAATCATTTACCTTCTTTTTCAGTCTACTTTTTTTCTTATTAGACACTTTTAACCTCTTTCTATAAGACTCTGCCCGGTCTATAACATCTTCCAATTGTCTTTTCAGTCTCCTGGGAGACTTAAGACAATATGAGTGATCATGAATAGAAAAATGACCACTCACCTTTTCAGTGCTCTCCGTGCATTCAACATCCTGCACCTGTTGAAATAATGTGGGCACGGCACTATCTTCTAGACACACTTTGTTACCTGTTTCTCTTCATGCTATCGGAAAATGATCTGAGCAAACTCTGCTCCACTTAGTTAGAACTGTGAGAGGCGACCATTTCTTTATACTATTTACCCATTCCGAAAAAGTGCAGGGTTTTTTCTTCGTCAGGAAAACTATTTGAAATAGATTAGTAAATTTATTGTTTCATGCGTTGATTCAACAAATAAATAAAAAAATTGTTGAATTTTGTAAAACACACATGAAAACATCAGTGTATGCAGTATTTAAGAGAATTTTTTCATAAGGCCTAACAGATTTTGGGGCTTTCAATTGTATAAATGCCGATTCAATCTTTCAGGAACAAACAATATAAGCGAATAACTCACCTGTGAAAAGCGATGTCCTTCGTGTTGTCAACATTACGACATTCTACGATTGAACATCGATTAGGCATTTTTGAAAAAAATATTGTTTTGGCCTTGAAAAATATTGTTTATTTATCATACAGCTCGCAATTGAATTTGAAATTTTCAACTGAAGGCGGGAAAATCAATAACATCAATCCGGGGGAGGTCGAGAATATTATTTTTCTGCAAAGCGATCATTTCAGCGGAAATACGTCCGTTGGCCGCCATTTTATTGGCGACCTCGCCCCAGTAAAGATAGCCGCTCCAGTTATTATAGAACTCAATGGTTATTATAGAACTCAATGGGTGAGATATGCACATATACGAAACTGCGCTTAATGTTGGTCTGCGGTATTCCACAGTGACTCTTTCCATGTAAATCGCGAATAAGCGTTATGCGTCCGTGGATTATTCGGTTTTTTGTACCGTTTTGTATATTGTATTATATTTATTGGTTTTCTCGTATATATATATATATATAAAATTTAAACCATGATCGAATTCAAAGATTGTTCTTGAACTACAAGGTTGGTTTACGAAATTTTATCTTGTTTACAATAACATCTATCTGAAAGACAAAAGTATGGTTGAATAACATTGGGAATCGAGATAATTTCAACCCACATATGGAAATAAACCTTATTTTGCAATGAAACATTTTTCATTGCAATCATTATTCTCACGATTTGCTGATTTCAAAATGTTTGTTATATTAAATTTTGATTATTCTAGTGCCATGTTTTTCTAAATTATGCATCAAACTTCTTAACTTCCTCTGTTCATTAATTTTGGATTGTTTACAAGAAGCTTGCTATGATCATTTGATATAATGTTTTAAGAGGTTTTCCAAAAGTATAAACTGGCATGTAAGAATCATGATATTACATAAACCAAACAACAATGGTTTAGCTCTAACAGGTTATATAATTTGTTAATTTTTAAAATTACAAATTTGTTAAGAAATTCCTTATGAAGTTATGACGTTTATATTAATTGTATGACACCAATATACATGAGATTATGATATTTATATTAATATATATTAATATTTTCAAAGGAGCAGTACATCATTAATCATTAACCCTTCAGTGCAACAGATGGTAATAAAAAAACAGAAATTTGAGTTATTTTTGCATAAACACTAGTTATTAAACTAACAAGTTGTCCATAGTGAAAAAAGATTGTAATCTTGATGAACTGTATGGTATATATTGCAAATTGCAAACACCTTAGTTTTCACCTAATCCCGGCAAACTGTTTTCAATTTGTTCATGTATTTGGCTACACAGCCTATTACACCTTTGCAGTTCAAAGATATGTCTAAAGTCAGGGAATCTGGGAAACTTAGATGCACGATTTCTTATGAGATGTTACTGTTTATGATGTCATTTTGCTAATATGTGTTAAAAAATGTTCTTTAATAGTTACTAACCTACATGATTATTTAACTTGTTCCATACATATATTAGAAGAAAGAGCTGAACTTGTCAAATTATTCCATATGTGCACAATATTTACACAGCTAAGCATCTCCTTGAACAGGGATCTTAATGAAATTTACAGATAGTCACATACTGCATTACTTATAAAAATTTGTAATTCTTAAGATTTAATAAACTGTTGTGAAACAATTCAGAAAGAAAAGGAAGAGCTCCTCTTTAGAAAATTTAGCAAGATACTTCACAATATGAACATAAGAATGGTTTATCTGTTACTAATGCTGTACTTTGCTTTACAGAAAGTTTGATGCAATTGTAAGGAGGTTGATGATGATACCAATTCTTACAGTTATTGCAGTAAACCATTTCAGCTCCAGGGATGTGCCGAAAACAAACACAGTATACACTGATGACGTAATGACTTAGTGTACAAACTGCAGAATTCACACGATGTGGAAACATTTCCAATTTCTTTTGCTTGAAACATTTCATCAAATGGGTACGCATATCTTGCTGTAACCACGAAATCTTGCAAGGGTCTATCCCCTGAGCAAGTGCGACTAAACATTTAATATAACAAACATTTTGAAATCAGCAAATCGTGAGAATAATGATTGCAATGAAAAATGTTTCATTGCAAAATAAGGTTTATTTCCATATGTGGGTTGAAATTATCTCGATTCCCAATGTTATTCAACCATACTTTTGTCTTTCAGATAGATGTTATTGTAAACAAGATAAAATTTCGTAAACCAACCTTGTAGTTCAAGAACAATCTTTGAATTCGATCATGGTTTAAATTTGTGTTGCAACATATATATATATATATACGAGAAAACCAATAAATATAATACAATATACAAAACGGTACAAAAAACCGAATAATCCACGGACGCATAACGCTTATTCGCGATTTACATGGAAAGAGTCACTGTGGAATACCGCAGACCAACATTAAGCGCAGTTTTATGCAGTGCGGTGTTTTTGAAATTACCACCACTGTGTGACTTCACTGCTCACCACTGTGTGACTTCATAGCTCAGTGGTCAGAGCACTGCACCGGCACCGCAGAGGTCATGGGTTCGAATCCCGTTGAGTCACCTGATTTTTTCAGGTCCTGAGACGATTGCTTAAATTGTCCAGCTAAGTGCGAAGATCATATCTCATTAAGCGCAGTTTCGTATATGTGCATATCTCACCTATGATCTAACGCCGACC
>NW_025813499.1:0-5817 GCF_021976095.1 Xenia sp. Carnegie-2017
TGATATTTTATGGTACAAGGCAGAAAATTAATATTGATAATATTCTTAAAGATCATGGTTTGTATTGCCCTTTCAATATGAATAATAACATTCAATATATAATAACATTACCCCCAAGTGATCAAGTACTTGTCGCTCAAAGCGGTCAAACTATCGGTGATTATGAATTAGAAAATATTCAGCTAGAATATGAAACTATTGAAAATCAAGAAATTGCGAATGAGGTTACAAATTTATATTCTATAGGAAGAAGTTTATTTTATGAGCATATAACCCTATTAAAAAAGGAAAAATGGGATAAGTCAAGTACATTACAGAATATAAACGTAAATGTCCCTCGTAAAAGTATGAAAGGCATTGTACTACTATTCAAAGAAAATTCAGTTAGTGATAGCGAGAAATTTGAATTTCCATTAATTGATAAAATTTCAGTGACAATAGAGGGTGTTCCCAAATTGTATTTTCTGAATAAAACACTATTTTATGAAGAAGCAAGAATTTTTTGATAGAACTATTCGATTGCTTCATGACAATTGAAAAATTTTATAAGGATAAATTTGCATTAGTTATCGATCTACGCACCTTTCAAGAAAAAATATTGCTGGTTGGAAAAAAATCATTAATACTCAAAACGGCATTCTCGAAATTAAAAGAGAGCATATACAGAAAACTGTTACATCTATGTCATTAGTGATGCTCTTGTTCAATTTGTTAATAATGATTTACAAAGTATTCAATACTAGAATAACCAGTAATATATAAATGAATACACCTTTTAATATGATTATTTTAGGTGACAATTGTGGTAAATCTTACCTTCTCAAATTGTTAGAAGAAACTTTAATACATTTTGATTATATTATTTTATTATGTCCAACTATCATATAATAAAACCTATCAAGAATGGAAATATATAAATGATTCTGATTTAATTAAAGTAGAATGTGACCAAGATCAGGTAGATATTGTTTTAAAATATGTTAGTGATGTATATAAAGGTACCAATAGTCTTATTATACTTGATGACTGTGCGAGTTGCTTAGATGTTAAAATAGGACATCGCAATTAATAAAATTAGGGTTCAGTGCTCGTCATTATGGGCTTTCTACTATTGTGGTTACACAGCAATTGACTAGTATTTCTAAACCTATCATCGCTGAAAATATAAGTTATTTAGTTACATTTTATAATACAAACCGCAATGATATGAAAACCATATTTGATGATTATCTTTATGGTGTTGAGAAAGATGATATAGAAGAAATAACCAAAAAATTGAAAAATAATAAGTATGCACATTTAGAAATACAACTTGTATACCCAATGGAAAATTGTTATTCCGCAATAAAACATGTGTTAATATATATATGCCAAAGCGTAAAGAGCCTGAAACAATTGATGATATAATTAATGAGATTGATTCGCAAATGATACTATCAAAGATGCAGTATGTGATGATAATATACAAGATAAACCATAAGAAAGTTTTAATAAAAGAGATCAACTACTTAAACTAGCTGAAGATGGTGATTTAGACAAGTCAGTTGCTTACATTAAAAAGCTAGTCAAAAATTATTGATAAATTATACATTGAATACGAGAAAAACGATTACAAAAGCTAATGAGTTTTTAACTGATTTAGTTATATCAAAATTTTCAGATATATTAAAAGGTTTGATGCTATTGAAGATCCCAAAATTAACAAAACAGCTTAAATCAGACGACCTTTTAAAACGAGATGTTTATAGTTTAGTAGAAAAATATCACCCTATTACCTTTCTAGGTTTTTATCTGGTGGTATAACAACCGTTAAACATGTTTACGAACATAAAATAATAAACCGGATATAAAATCTGAGGAATAATATAAATGAGCTTATTTTATGGGCATGATAAAACAGATATTAATGTAAATATACAAGGACCTGTAGATAAAACACATCTATCAGATAACTACTATACTAAAACTCAAGCTGATGGTAAGTATGCTTTGATTTCTAATTTACTAAAATATTATACTAAAACACAAGCTGATAATAAATATGTTTTGTTTCAAGATTAGCCAACTATTATACAAAAATGAAACAAATGGTAAGTATGCTTTAAGTTCTAATTTAAATAAATATTATACAAAGAATGAATCAGATGGTAAGTATGCTTTAAATTCTAATTTAACTAACTATTATACTAAAACACAAGCTGATGGTAAATATTATACAAAGACTGAAACAGATGGTAAGTATGCTTTAAATTCTAATTTAACTAACTATTATACTAAAACACAAGCTGATTGTAAGTATGCTTTGACTTCTAATTTAAATAACTATTATACTAAAACACAAGCTGATGGTAAGTATGCTTTAACTTCTAATTTAAATAACTATTATACTAAAACACAAGCTAATCGTAAGTATGCTTTGACCTCTAATTTAACTAACTATTATACAAAGAATGAGATTGATAGCAGAGTAAATGGTAAAGTAGTACACCATAGCAATCAATTAAATTATAAAAATTTTAATAGCCGACAAGATACTGTCAGAATTTATTTTAATAATGTTAAATTTATTGAATTTATACTTTTATTAATAAATCCATCTGATAACTCTAAAACAATTGAATTAGATATGATGGTAGATAAGATTAAAAAAATTTATCATTAAAATAACAAATGATAATGAAAAAAAGATAGTTAATGCATTACTAGATTTATATCACGTATACTGTGTTGATGATGATTTAAACTATATTTATATTATTATTGAACCAAAAAATCTACAGCTTCAATTGATTATGACATATGGAAAAGAAAATGGCTTAAAGCATTTAATGGATTAACCCAAATACAAGTTTATTCACAACATCAATCTATATTATCTATGACATATAATGGTTTTTCACAAAATTTTAGGGCTACTATAGAAGATAATATTCTATCAACTAAAAAATTTGTAAATGATGAAATCGAAAAATTAAAAAAATTTATTAAAGATAACTATCAAGCTAAAACTTAAGATGAAGAATAATCCTCATGTTTGTAATAAGTAATTAATACAAAAGCGATATACAAAAAGATTCAAAATCCTGAAACAATTAGTAAAAACACTTTTAACAAAAATTATATAAAACATTGTTAAACATGTACATGTGACACACGCTTGACAGACAAATTAAAAAAACATATAGATTCCATATTTTTAAACGATATTTTACCCCTTTAAAACAATTGTTTGTTAAATATAGTTTTAAAGAGCATCTATGACATTGTTGGCTCAAAATTTCAGGCTTAGTTGCCTGAAATTTATCGCCAACACAACGATTTAAAAGATGCTTTATTAACACTTGATTATTAACACTTGATTATTAAAGACGGTTTTTTGAAGAGCATTTTTTAAGCCTCTGTTATTCTCGAATATTCTTCGAATATTCATCGAATCTGTTGGGGAACCCCGAATTTTTCACTTCGTGAAAAATTTTCCCCACCTGGGTTCCAGAATTCTCGAGGGTTCCATTCCCCTCCTCGAGGATGATGCAATATCACGAAGTGATATTGCTCCATCCTCTGCGGTGCCGAACCCTCTCCGAAACGATGCTTTCTTAACATTTGTTTGTAAAGACTGTTTGTAAAATTTAAACGCACCTATATATTTCAAAAACATATAGATTCCATATTTTTAAACGATAGATTGTAACCTCGAGATTTTTACCCCCTTTGAAACAATTGTTTGTTAAAGATAGTTTTTAAAAACATATAGATTCCATATTTTTAAACGATAGATTATAACCTCGAGATTTTTACCCCCCTTTGAAACAATTGTTTGTTAAAGATAGTTTTTACCCACTGTTTAAAAGTAGTATAGTACATGGTGGATAGAGAGCACTTTTTGTGCTCTCGAACCCCCATGTACTATACTACTAAAATGCTGTCTTTCCATCACCTAGAGATTTCATTCTAGTGTTAGCAAGTCAGTCTACACTTCCAGTAGTAAATATTGACTATGAGGCATTGGGCATTGTGAGCAGATTTTTGACTCCAATGTTATTTACATGGTCTTTACATTCTCTTATTCTTATTCAATACAAAGTAATTAGCTTATCATGTTGCTTTTGAGCGATAGTGCATCCATTATATCTTTATTCCAACATTCTTCATTATCTGCTATGAGGCAGAAAGCCCAATGTGACACCAATGTACACAAAAGTTTTGACGAAGTAAAATAACACATACCTTTTGAATCTAGAGCACATTATTGGTTTAATATGGAAATAAACACTAAAAAAGCTCAAATATATAAAAAAAGTAATTTCATACCTTATATAATCAAAAATATCAAACATATTTGATGCGTGTTTATGGACTTGGACAATCAAATTCACTCATTTTGTGTTACAAGTATGTCACGTTGGGTATTGGCACAGAATTTTATCAAAAAACTAGAACAGCTGGAATACAGAAGTCCTCTGAAAGGAATGTTACACATGGGGCTTTACAGGGATAAATTAGCAGTAGTGGTTGTTTAGAATTGACCCACAATACAACTACGCGACAGCTGTTCTCAAGGCTGATCAGCAATTTAATTAAAAATATAACATGCTGTCAGCTGTCTTTGTATTTGTAAACGGTACATTATGGGGACATACACAGGTTGCAGACCTGCAGTGTGGGGACCTGGTGTACTGTGGGGATTTCTAATTTTCTATTATTTCTGACCAAAAAATGAACAACTAAGCTGAATAAACCAATTTTAATGAGAAAAAAACTCTTACACTTTGAAAAAAATAATAACAGACGGCACAAGTAGCTAATAATATGAACATACGCATGAATTCTCGTCAGTCAGCACCTCTAGCAGTAGCAGTTTCACCATATTTAACACCATACGTAGCTAGCTACACAATGCTATTAGAGAAAAAGCCTACAATTCTATGTTAGAAGCCATAAATCCTAATTACAACATTTCATCCATTTGCTTGCTGAAGGTTGGTTCTAAATGTTTACTAGTTCTTTGTTCACCAAAGATTAGTTGATATATACGCTAGCCCCTTCCCTAAACCTAACCAATTAATCTTTGACGGTTGACGTTCATTTATACTTCAGGCAGCTTGGCTTCTCTCTTTATCAATAGCTACTTAACAAATATGCTTTTTATCATAGTCTCTCTGAAGTAACATTCAACACTCTACGTCTGCTGCAACTGGAATGCTCAACGTATTCTCACGAATTTCTTCATATGACGTAGGATCAGGCAAGGATCTGATTTCTGATGCGCTCGTAGATGCCACTTCACTTGACAAAGTAGTCGTACTTGTTTCATCTACTTTCTCAGTTTCAGAAGATTGAGAATCAACTAATTTGTTGACTTTAACATAACAATTCTCATGAAACGTTCGTTTTTTACCCTTCGATCGAACAAACTTCTTATTATTAGCATTTTCACCATATTTTCACACGATTTATACAACAAAGCATTTCACTGACTTTCTTTACAAGCATGAATGCATGAACATTCTGGCTTGGTAACCAGGCGATGAAAGGGGGCTACTTACCAGTCCTCTTTGTAAGGACTCTACTTTTACAAAACAAAATGAAAATCACCATGCAAAACTGTATAACATGGTTATTTTGAAAAAAAATTGATGTGGTTTCCATGGTTACCAATAAAAAATTTATGGTGCATCTTAGTAAACCTCGAAAATCACGTAAAATAAAAGCCTAGTATTATAAAATTCTATTGTATATGAAAGATTATTAGTAAAACTGTCTAAAAATGGTACTTTTGAAAAATTGAATTTTTTTGATTTTTTTCTATCGAGCAGC
>NW_025813500.1:0-53131 GCF_021976095.1 Xenia sp. Carnegie-2017
TTTGTGTTGTGACAAAAAACGCAATTTTAATATATAAAACAATTTTTCAAAAATAAATTCAAAACAGAATTATGTAAATTTTAGACAACGCAATAATAACTGAAACAAAACCATTTGCTGTCATCACATCTATTAAGCAATTATCTTATGGGTAATGATGGAATCTGATACTGGTAGCTTCAACAAAATCAAAATATAAGTTTTATTAGAAAATCTAAATGCAATTTTTTTCAACACATTAATGTAGTGAATACTCGATGCGGTTTATGTTATTACAAAAATCGCAAGTTTTAACATATGTGAAACAAGTAAACGCAACAACAGTATGTTTCACTGTCAAAGGTTATATTTGCGCAAAAATTGATCTATAAAATTCAAGCATTTGTTTCGTTTACTTCACTTGCAAGCATACACTTATCGCAAAGACAGTGAGAAAAACAATGAAACAAAGAAAAGATGGGAAAATGTCAAAAGAAAGAGTTCTACGATACAAAGACATGAAAGAAAAAGAAACAACGCAATATAAAATATATTAAAATATACAGTCATATTTGGAAAGAGGTTTGCGACGAGATGGTAGAGTTTATTGAAAAGAAACAAAACAATTTGAAGAAATCTTCGAACTAAATAAAAACAAATAGAAGAAGAAGAAAGAAAGAAAAAAAAGAAAAAAGTAATTAGAAAATCTAAAGATTATTTAGACTTTATTTTTTAGATGTTGACATGTCTGACAATGAAAAACAGTTGCATGTTAATCGTCTAAACAAAATATTTGAAGAGTTATATTAAAATCGTTATATGAACTATATTTCATCACTTTGAAGTTCTTCATCCAACAGCTTGTGCTAATATTAACTTTACTTGAGTATTTTCTTTTATTTTTCATAATCAGTTAACGAATTGTTTAAACAATCGCATTCATCTTGCAAATCTTGAACATCTTTTAAATATTCAATATGCTTTGCTTCATTTTGCTCTTTCTTTTTTCAACTCATCTTTTAAAGCTTGAATTTCTTTTAAAACTCGCTCAATTTTGCTTCATTTTGCGTTAGCTTCTCTCGTTTCTTCTAATTCACTCTGCAAGTCAAGTATTTGTTTTCTAAAATTGTTAAGTTTTTTATAATTTTCGGTAAGTTCAATGTTTACATCATCATCATCATCAGATATATAATAAAATTTTCTTTTGAGCCAATGCGATGTGTTAGGACTTTCATCTTCAGATGAAATGTGTGATGTATTTGCCTTTGATTCTTGTGATTCCATTTTATAAACAAACTTAACAAATATATGACACGTTAGTTCTTCAATGCATACAATTTCAAATAACAGGTCTTTTATATACTGCACCAATATTAAAAAAACCAAAAAAATTCAAGCAATGCAAATATGAAGCGTTCAAGGTTATCGTGCATGTAATAACCATATATAGTAATAAAAACATGTAGTAATTCTTCATTGACGTCAAAAAATGCAAAGCATCTCAATTAGTAACTTCTAGACACTCAATAATGTCAAGGTTATATTCTAAATTTAAACAAAAAATGGTATCAGATTGTACCAAGTACAACCAAGGCTATGTAGCAAGTTCATCCAAGGCTAATCATACCATAAATAGATTAAATGAAAGGAAATACAATTTTATATCAAATTCCAGTAGTATATAAGAGCTTGCTCGTTAAAATTTCTTTATTATAAAGAAAAATGGGATCAAACGTGTCATATGAAGATTTTTACTTTATTTGAAAGATAAAAGAAACAAAATCGTTTCGATTTGTTTATAAAATAAAGAAAAAATTTAAAAGCAAAAGAAAATCAATTTCAAGAAGAAAATCAATTTCAAGAGAATAATGAATATCTCTCTCTACAAACACCCATACCAGATTGGATAAATACTGAGAAAAATAACAGAGACAAATTCTGAGACAAGTTGCATCGAAAATCAAAATCGTATATCATCATCACCAGATTCTCCACAACCCATGGATGAAGATACAGCAGAAAAGAGTGATGGTAAAAGTCCTTTGAATACTTATAACGATAATATTCAAAATCATCTCCTTTACCCATAATTAATAATGTATATTCAACAAAGATTCTCCTACTAAAAAATACAACTCTTATGAATATCATGTCTCCAATCACAACTACAAGTATGATGTCACCAAACACGAGTCTTTCTTAAATTACAATGTCCCACACCGCGCACTTTTTAAGAGAACTTGGAGACATTGAATTTAATCAAGATCAAGTTTACAACTCCTCCCAATAATAATACTGTGATTCAAAATCAAGGAAATACATCTCCTCCTCCTGAACAAATGAATCAAGATCAAGTATTTGCTCATCCCAATCTAGTATTTACAAGTCCTCCTCATAATCTTAATGAATGGGTAGGAAAAAAGACAATTAATGGATGCTACTGAAAGTATAAAAAGAGAGGACGTCCGACCAAAAAAAACTTGAAGAATACAACAACAGAAATCGGAAAAATCCTGAATACTCTTGTAATATGTTATCTTTCAACAATGGACAAAATTATGTTAATAGACAATTTTATTCACTTATAAAAGGAAATATAATATGTAAAATGAGGAAGAAGCCAATTTTTAATTGATCTATTTGAGAGAAAAAAATTACTTGATCAATTAAAAGAACTCAACCAAGAAATTAATTTAAACAACACAATGGAGTATTTTTTTAGAAAAATGTCTTAAAATTCTTTTATATACATCAAATTGTAAATACTTCATCTAATACTTTATATAATACTTCATATAATAAAAAATTCATGTTTTTTGTATTTTATTGAGGTAGTATCAGGTTGTACCAGACACGGTTCTTAAAGATGCTCGCTTAATTGATGGAATGGTTGTTGGTGTTAATAAATCAGTTCTACATATCGGACAGTTAGAAAATCCTTGTAATAATAATTGTGTCAAACAATCAAAATGTATCTTGTGACCACATTTTAACATTCCGATTCCAGTTAATGTATCTTCCAAACATATCATACATTGAACATGTTCGTTTTTGCATATATGATATTGATTTTTTCCTTTTTCCTTTTCGAAACACAATCCACAAGCATCACAATGAAATGATCTATGTAATTTAACTCTACAAACACCACATTTTACACAATGATAAGGATCTTTCGAATAATCATCGTAAACCTTACATTTGTCACAAAAATAATCAGCCAACTTTTTCTTACACTTGAAACAATATTGATGAATTCCTTGCTCAAATCCACAATAATTACACATTATCCAGGAAATATCTTTTGGATTGACTTTTTTATTGCAAAAATGATCTTTATTATGACAATGATGACATGGATAAAATCTTTCACAACATTTAAAATAAAAAGAACAATTTTTTTAGAGTGTATACAATTTGTAAACATACATTGATACTTCTGTATCCGAGACATTTTTTCATCAATCTGTTTTTACATGGAGGGGTAAATTATATATATACACACATCTTCACCTATTCAGCTACATAGGAAAATATTTTTCAACATTACTGTTCATAACTACTTTCATTTGTTCAAAATGTTGATGATTATCATCATTTTCATCCAAATATTTTTAATACTTTAATAAATGCTTCAATAAGTGATTTTTGTTCAAAGATATATTTCTTTTCAGTTGCATCAAAATTCATTATTAAATTATATTCTTGACATTCATCAATAACATCAAAACCCTGCACTGCTTTTCCAACTCAAAATAACATCTGAAGATAGAAACACTTTATTCGAAATATCAACATCAGCATCATCATCAGGAGTTAAGAAAAATACTATAGTTCTGCTTCGCCAATCCGCCATTATCACCAGCAAGAAATGATACTAAACATCTAACACTCAAATGTCAATCAAACTTCGTCTTCTTAAATATATTTTCTACATCATCTGGTAAACTGAAGCGATCTGGTTGTCGCATGATGATTGCGGTGATATATATAATACTTTATCCATATTAAATTTGCATTTGAAGACCGCAACCATTTTTCCGAAATTTCAGCAATTAATACAATAATTCTGTACAAAACAGTCATTTTACCAGTAAGAAATTATATTATGCAATATCCGCTACTTTTACCATCTTATATATATATCATATAGTTACTATTACAATTTTTTCAATAATATTTTTATAAAACACTTTAATTAAATCCAATTGTGTAATGTGCTTATAAAATTCTTTTTCATCATGATAATAAAAGTAGTCTTCCAATTTTTCTATAAATATGTCAATACTATCTTTTTCGCTGATTATCATCCCTTCATCATATAATTTGAAATTAAATTTTCTTCCATCTTCAATTTCTTTATTAAAAATAATCATTCCACCACCATCAATGAATTTAGATATATATTCTGATTTCATAATAATTTGACTTAAATCTTTTTCTTCATCAAAATCTTCATCGCGCTCAAATATAAAAGTAATGCTATGATTTGAAGATTTTGCCATTATCAATTAGACAGCAAAACATTCAAATGAAAATAAATCTTTTATTGAAGATTTTACATTAAAAGAGTGATAAAAAGGGTAAGAAATTCGAATTTTTTAAAAATAAAAAAGAAATATGATGAAAAATTGAGAATTCAATTTTTTATAAAAATAAGAAATATATTTTTTATTTATTTACTAAAAAGTGTAATATATAAATCCTTAATATCAATGTAGAGTAAATAACCACATTGGTATTGGAAAAGAAAGATGGAAAAAATGATGTGGATAACCCTTCCAAAATTATGGTGGATTTGGAAATATTTCATATGGAAAACCATAACATTTCGTGAATTTAATAATTTTAATTCACACCGTATTTCTCCTCTAAAAATATGTAAGCAATCAACATGTACAAAATGTATCTATTGTGAAATTGAATCTTCTGTAAATTCAAAAGTTTTTTCTGAATTTAACAAAATAATACCAGTAATAAATGGAGAAATAAAAAAAATTGAAGAAAGACTTACAGAGAAAATTGATGAATTTATAAATCATCTAAGAATAGAATTTGAGTTTAATATAAAAGAAATGTATGAAAAAGTAGAAAAAGATATAAAGTAAGAAAAAAAGACAAACAAAAGATTTTATTAATTCAAAATAAAATTATTTGGGTAAAAATGTTTGTACTTATAAAAAATAAAAATTAAAAACCCATAAAAGGAAGCATTACAATGATTGGTTACTAGTAATCATTGTGAGGCTTGCTTTATATTATTTACATGATGTCAAAGAAACTGGTAAATGCATCAAGATTAAATACAAGAGAAAATACTAAGCCACTGAACTGTATTAACTATGTTGAAAAACATTCTGAGAAATATCCCAATGGAGAATGTGTTTACAGCCACAATGCAAATGAATTTCTTTGGAGAGGAAATATTGTTCATTGGTTGAATAATCGACAAGAAAGAATTCAACAGAATCAACTTTATTATGAAGGAGATTATGAACTTTTCAATTTCCATATAAATCAAATAGAGGTGAAGTTGAATATGTTCCCTATTCTTTTATTTATGGATAAGGCAAAAGAATATAAATATGTTGGTGTTTGCAATCGTTTGAAGTCGTTTTTTAAGAAATAAACTCAAAACAATAAAAGAAACCCTCATTTACAATGTGTGTGTACAATGTGTGACATACCATCTTCTACAAATTCTTTTACATGCGTTTGTGTACAAATAGAAGATTGGATTAATTGGTTTTGGGACGACAAAGTTGGTGAAAAGACTGAGTCATATTTGCGATTCTTTCTTGTCGATGATATATTGAAACGAAACAATTTATACCATCAGTAAATTGGACTTTGGCAAAATTTAGAATGTGTAACATACAAGTTGGGTCAAGTTTTATCCATGTCTTTGTTTACAAATAGAAGATTGGCTTAACTGGTTTTGGGATGAAGAATTTGGTGAAAAGGTTGATTCATTTTATCGATTTTTACTGTGGATGAAGCATTGAAGGAAGAGAATTTGTATCTTCAGTAAATTGGACTTTGGACTTTCCATATATCATTTTAAAAATTGGACTTTGGACTTTCATCAATGTAATTATTTTATATTGTATTTGAAATATATATCTTTTTATAAAATCTTCTTGTTTATATATTTTATATTACTCTTATCCACTATTCTAATATATATATGTATATTATCACAGGCTCACCCTTCTCTTTTTATGTTTACTACCGCTGACTGCCTCAAAAACGATCCCCCCGGTTTTTTTTATTATAAGATGTATTATGACTATTTTTAGACATAATACATTTTATAATAAAAATACTTGAGCCTGCGATGATATATATATATATATTAGTTAACTACTGTAGGTGACATTTTTCCTCAGTTATACCATAAATTACATGTGTAAAGTTACACAAAATGATATAGAACTAATAGTTAATGCTGGATCCATGATGAAAATCCTAAATAGAATCCTGTTGAGGATTGTAACAGGATCTTACAAGATCCTACTCAGGAATTTCACCATGGATAGGCTACATTTGTACATTGTGGCTATGCACTGAAATTTTTTATCATTTATTTAGCTGCCATTTTTGGAAGTGGAAAATGATCGTTACCTTTTTAGTGCAAATGCAATCACTCGGTAAGTGTTATTTACGGAGGTACATTCATATTAAAGTTCATTACTGAGCAAGGAAGAATTTAGTTCTGCATGTTCTGCATTTATAAGTATTAAGTATTTAACTTTTATGCGTAAGTACTACATTCTAAGGTATCTATTGAAATGTGAGACTCGCAAAAGATATGAAATAAAAGTTGAAAATTTATCCTTTGAAGACCATTGGCTGGAATGGGATCTCTTGAAGTTACAGGTGCAATGCATTAATAAAGCTAAAATTTATGTCAAAACTATGTACATTCTTATATCAGTGTGCGAATTAGTTCAGAAAAAACCACTGGAAAATATATATTGCTTCTTATATTCTTTTTCATGCATGTTTTGATGAAATTATACAGGCACAGAAACCACATTGTATATAAATGTTAGGGTGCTTTTTTTATTTTGTTCTCTTTATGTCCATCGTTCTTCCACCTTATTGGTATAAAGGTGTTACTTGAAATCTGATGGTGTGGTCAACTTAGGACATGAAGAACATGAATCCTAATCTCGACTCAACAAACATATATACAGATATTTGGCACCCAGACCACACCTGTGTCAAACCATTTAACACCTAACCATCCAAATGATTAGTGCTAAATAGATTGAATGAGGTTATAAACAGTTTTACAGAGCTTAGTAAATCAAACACCTTGCGTTGATAAATTACCTAGGAAGTCACCCGAGAAGTCTTCCCGAATATTGTCCTGCTTTGTAAATTATATAATTGCTTATATGCTGACAAAACAGTTGTGTATCGAATTGTTGTGTGATTTTTGACCTTATAAAATTTTGTTAAATGTTGGCTAATACTTACTGTAACGTGAGGTGCACTAACTTGCTCGCAAATTTAACTCTGAATATTGAGATGCTGATTGTAGTACTCGACTTTTGGGAGCTGAACATCCGGTTTACTTTATCCGACTCCAAAATAAAGTATTACGAAGACAGTTAACTTAAGTAATAAAGATATATCTGTGTTTGCACCGGCTTGTGCAAATGAAAGACATTTTGAGAAAACTCGATAGGCAGATCAATCGAGAGCGAATGTCGACGCTTTCGAATCATCTGGAGGTTTTTCAAATTTAAAACAAAACTCGAGAACAGATCAATCGAGAGAATGTCGACGCTTTCGCATCTGCTCGGTGCGTCGTGCATGCAGTGGGGACAGCCAGCCTGCAAGTTTGGTCGTACCATGTCAATTTTCTGTGTTGAATCTCTAGAATGACACAGCTAAAAATTGCTTGCGCTCTAAAATGGCACTGCATGCTAAAAGCAATTGGACACTGATAGTAAATCGTTTTAAAGATCGCAAATACCATGGTGAATGGCAAAAGTAATAAGTCAATAGTCCTTAAAAGAACTGTTTTAAGCACAGAAAACTAACCCAATAGTTCTAAAAAAACTGTTATGAAACTAAACCACACAATGCATTTCGGCAGACTACTCCTCAAGTGTCAACGTCTGCTAAATGCAAAGTACGACTAAGTCTCTATTTTATTGTACAAGTAGTAACAAACAATAACATGGAGTGCTCTCTTTTCTGCAGTGTGAGGAGATTTGCCCTCATCCAAGATGCCTGGAATCAAAATACGTGATGAAGATCGAGAAAAAATCAACGCGAAGTATATTTGCACTCGCTGTCATCTCCTCCTTGTCAATCCAATGCAGACAATGTGTGGACACTTGTTTTGTCAATCTTGTATTAATATTATACTTAAGATAATTTTCTATCAAAACTATCAACTGAAAGTGTGGTTTAAAGTTGTCGATTAAATAGATTATTTGCAATGTTGTATCTCATCCAATGTTGTATCGTGTGTTCCAACCACAGATATAAGCTGATAAGTGATCATATATCCTAAATTGCAATATGGATTTACATGCCCCTATGTAGTTTCTCTTATCTAGGCGTCGTGATTTTTTATCTCTATGGTATCTTACATTTCATTTATACACGATGTGTCCCGAAACTCTGACATCGAGGATGTCAGCAGCGTTCATTTTTGCTTGTTATACTTCATTTAAACATGATAATTAGAACCTAAATTTACGTTCATCCTAGTTGAAGCAGTTTACCGAAGATTGTCTGTTTGGTTTCTCAACATGATCTCTGTTTTACATTTAACATTTTTTCTACTTATTTTCATGTTCTTTTAATCTGTAGAGATCCTGATCCAAAATGTCCTGAAGATCAAGAAAAATTGAGCCGAAATGATGTAGGTGAAAATATTCAAAATTTTTAAAAGGAAACTTCCATACAGCTTTATCAATCGTTTATTAAGAAACTCCTCTACAAAGAGCTTCCATTCTCAACATCTTCATCTACCAATTTGCAATTATTACACCGATCTTTGAACTTCTATGAAACTTATATACAGGTTTTCCCTGATGCTTTTACGAAACGTGAGTTGAAAAGTATTCGTTTACATTGTCCTTCTGAACAATGTGAATGGTTTGGCTCCTACGAAGAATTGGAAGTGAGTTGAGTTGAGTTGATAAATTTATTAAAAAAGTTTGGTATTTTTACTTATTAAGTTTCTTTTTTCAGGGTCATTCTCAAGTTTGTGAGCATGCGCTCATCAGCTGTGTTCACAAGCAGTGTAACATTCAGTTACCTCGCTCTCTCCTTGGTGAACATTTGAAGAATGAATGTGACTATCGCAATGTGAAATGTGAACATTGTGGTAAAGATGTCTCGCATGCTTTACTTAAGGTATGCGGAATATTCTCAGACGGATTAAAGGAAAATAGAATTGAGATATAGCCAAAAGTGCTAATCTGTATTCATTACGATGTATTTATACACGTTATTAAATAGATTAGTTTGTACTAATTGCCTTGCTTACTTTCAAATGTGTTAATCTTTGTTTAGCTCTGTTCAAAATTATTCGTCTCCTTTGTCAATAACGAAGAATATTGTGAAATGTTTAAGTGCAGGTAATTTTCTTTTGAATCTGAACTTTGTTTACTTATAAAAGGAACTTACCTTTATCTTTTATGTAATACTTATTCGAATATTTATGTCGTGTGATTACATTATCTGTTTTTGTAGAATTTGGTTGCTCGTCCTGCGTATGTTAAGACAAAAAGTCTATTTACAAGGTTACACGACAACGGATGACATTCAATTTCTGAACATCATTGTAAAATATTACCAAACTTTTTGGTTGAAACGCGAGGAAGAAAGAAGACTTGAAGAAGTCGAAAATGAAAGCTTATACAAGTTTAAAATGCAAACGTGTTGTGAGGACGAGTTGTCCGAAGTTGAGCTAAATCAGAAAGATATCGAAGAAATATTTACAAGATTTGATGATGATTTCAAAGAACTTCAGTCAGCGGACAAACAAGAACTTTCAAATGGCAGCGCGATGAATACAATCGAGAAGAAGACGATATTGGTGTTTTAGACCTAACACAGTTCTGTAATATGCATCAGTTCATATTATGTTGTGCTCCCAATGTATGCGATGTGTTTTCAACCTTTAATAACAAAGATTATCTAAAGGTGGATGAAGAAAGAGATGCGTTTGAAATCGTGTTTCACCGTTATAACATTTCTTCTGAAGTGGTCCCACTTGCTGATTTATCCGGTTTGTACAAGAAGGATATTTCCTTGTTTTGTACGGTTTATACTTTAGCCTAGAGAAGAGACTGTCTTCAAAGGGACGAATACATTGAATTTAGCAAAGTTTTTGTATGATACAGATGTTGATTTACGGGACGATAGTTCTCCCAGCCATCTCATTATGAGCTCGATGTTGATGAGATATTTGTCTAGCCATGAAGAAGGAGCTAAAATTAAGGTGATTAGTGCCAGACCTATTTTCTATGTTTTATTAGCTTGAGTTGTCAGTCACGTTTATTACTTTAAATTATAGCATCAGTTCATGAGTTCTTTGTTCGAGAAAAGGTAAAGCGTTGCGCGTATCACATAGCATGCTTAATATTCGTCTTTTGTGACTGAGAGTTTACATTTTTACAGAGGTGAAGAATACGATATTTACCACGACAGCAATTTAAAGGAAACTGTAAAAGTTGTACCGATACTTTTACGCTTTAAGACGAGATTAGAGCAACTGCTTGTTGAATGGCCGGAGCATCCAACGCTCGCTCAAGTAAAGAAGAGACTCGAGATCGAAGCAAATCCTGTGAAATATTATATTGGTTTTTCAACTTTATCGATTCTTATTTTACAGTTGTGTCGAACCATCGAGCGTATTCTTTCATTTTCTGTAACAAGTCCTGTAATGAAAATTCTTAATGGTTTAGAAATCTTGTTAAAGTATTCACAGGTAAAGAAAACCCTGTGAATTGTGGGTATGACTTATCATCTATTGTACTCTAATGTCTCAGTACTGTAGTCGAGTTACGTCATTATATTACATGATAAAATGTCCCTGGTGTACTTGTATGTACTTTGTTGTCATGTAAGGTCATGTATATAATGTTCCTGATGTATCCAAATGCTTGAACAATCGTTTTGATTTCAGGAGTGGGAATGTAATGCCAGTCGCCATGTTTCCATAAGAATCAATCTGAATGAAGTCACCCAAATGATTATCCAATAGAGAAAGTTAGAGTTAAGGTAAAGTTAGATAAGTTCAAAAAATTTCTGAAGAAGCGTGCTAAATGGAGATGGTAATTTGTTTCAAGGTGCTGGTCTTCTTTGTTGCGAGTTTGTGAAGTGAACGTGAGCGATAGAGCCAATCATTGGTGGTTTCATCTTCATCACGTGATCCAGGAATTTTCCGCACTAATGAACAAGCGGATTGCACGGAATTCATCAATATCTTACAGCAGTTTATTGAGAAATCGTCCATAGGAGAATTTTGTCATAGATTAAACATGCTACGGGCCTTTCATTCTCAGAAAATGTTGGACAAAGAAGATAATTCAGGTTTACACACTTAACGGGTTTTGTCGCTTTGAATATGGTGACATCTGGAGTTTTTTCTTAATGTTTTTTTCTAGATATCGTGTTGATTATACTGTGGAACGTATATTGTTACTACAAACAATTTCAGGCGCAAGTGAATGATTTTATTCAGAAAGCAAAGACTCCGATCGAGAAAGAGTTGAAGGTTGTGTATAATTTATTGATATTTTTGCCTCCTTTGTATTGTAAGCAAAATGTGAACTTACAGTTCTTGAGTTACTTCATAATCATGAATTCTTGATAGGATTTCATCAAGATTATCAAGTGGAAAGACATCAATTATTGGGCAATGAAGGAAACGTCGTCAAAGTCTCATTATACTTTGCTGAAATTCATGAAAAATACAGAGTAAGTTTTTTCAAGTTCTTAGAAATGATTCGTGTAGAATATGTACAATATTTTATTACTCTCAATTTCATGCATGGCTTTCTCCGTGTTCTGCAAGTATGATTGTATGACAGCTTTTTTTAGATAATATAGTCATGTTTAGTGGAAAGTTGTCTAGCAACTTTGCAATATAGTTATGTTTAGTGGAAAGTTGTCTGGCAACTTTGCAATATAGTTATGTGCCGAGCGATGAATATGAGAACAATACTTCTATCTCAACTTTTTTGGGATTCTTTCGATGTATCTGAAACTTTGTGCTTGGTCTGTATTCCAGGCTTCACATATTTTACGTCGCCTAAAGAATTCAAGGTTTTTTATCAAGATAAAAATTTTGTTCAACAAACTGATTGCACTCTCTCTCTATGAGTTTCCTATCAATATAACGTGCAAATTTTTGCTTTTACATATTCGTCTGCGTCATTTCAATCATTTCTATCTAGGTTTTCGTCGTCCGTATTGGACTTCCCAATTTGGTTGATCGACAAAACGGTTGAAATGACTCGAATGATTCCGCGAAAAGCAGTCTTTGTAGTGCCCTATCAAACGATAAGTTTGACTCGTTTGTTTATGTTATAATCATATGATTGTGATGATATTTTTAGATGCCGAATCTTGAGAATGAGGAAAGTGAATCTCAACTATATCCTCAAAATTGTTTACCAAAATGCGAAAGTTAACACAACGCAAGCTGAACACTTCGAGATACGAGAGATCATCTTTTTCTGTGCATAAATTTGCCGGTATTTGTCTTTTCTACAAGTGCAGCATCATTTTGCTTGTATCTGACGAGTACATTTATATCTTAAGGTGATATAGTGAGCAAGGCACTTACTCTGCAACAATGGGAAATTGGAAAAAAGGTTTATGACTTATTTCATGTAACTGGCAGTGCACAAGCTTCGATTTAGTTACTTGTACACCATATTGTAGACTGGTGAAGAACGCACTCGGTTTATCAAACACGTTCACGTTATGAAAAATAGATCTTTAGCTGACTTGTTCAAGGAATTAAAAAAGATAGGTGATGAACGTTTCGTTGATGAAAATAATGAAAAACGAACTATGTTTCGTCTTCAACGTTTGACAACTTCAAATTTTATCCAGGTTTGTCGTACCGTAAAGGCATAAACATTTGCCAGCAAAACTCGTTGAAAAATCCTATGTTAGTTGATACCTCTTACCTTTCAAAACGACTGAAAAACATGGACAATATCATGGAAGACAAGTAAATAGCTTTGAAAAATGTTAATTTTTTGTGGAGAAAGTATTCACTCGCTTTTTTTTCTCTTCAGAAAATGTGGATGTTTTGCATCATTGTGGGAAAGTTCGACAGAATATTATCAAAAATGTGTTTACCCCAACACTGCCGTGAACAACCTTCTTTCATAGGTAGTGATGAATGAACAACAGAGAACAAGAACAGTCTTTACACTACCTAAGATGTAAACTAAATAACATGTGTCCGTGTTAGTAGTGATGAATTAACAACAGAGAACGAAAATTCTCGTTACACGAAACGAGACTTTATTTGAAAGATTACACATTTACATAGCACGACCATGGGTGATTGATATTCGTTTGTTTGTAGGCTTTGTTGGTTATGATCATTTATGGTTGGAAAAATGAAGAGGTTTGTTGTTGTTTCTAATTGCTTTAGTGAAATGTTTTCATGGATTCTGTAATTTTCTGTTGTTTCTTAGATGTGGTATTTGTATAATAAACGAAAGGAAGAACAAACGGCTAATGAGGTTTGTGATCATGCATTTACTGACAATCATGTGTTGTACTGCCGGTTGTGTTAGGAGTAGAATCCTCAAAGTTTGTTGTTGGTTAAAGTGTTAACTCACTCAATTATTGCCAAAAAACAAAAATCTTTCAAATCATTAACTAGCTACTATATATATATGCAAAGTTCAACTCTTCATCTTTTCAGTAACACAGTTTTTCAGAGGAAGATTTTATAAGAATGTTGAATAAACGCTTCTATAAGTAAAAATTTCACTAACCTTACGTCGTCTAAAATAAATCGTAAAAAGTTCATTCATTGGTATTGAAGGTTTTGGAAGGAGACCGAATGTAATAATGGGACTATTTATTACAAGGTTAGGTTTTTCTCTTATGTTTATGATTTGATTTTTCTCTATTTTCATCTCAGAAATTGGCAAGTGCCATGGATTACTATAAAAATGAAATGAAATAGTATATTCGTGAATTATTTGTTTCTACAAAAATTCAAATTAAACAAAAACAATAATTTAGTAATAATAGTCTCGACATGGTTCAATTTTATCTTTTGGTACTTCAATTTTTGTTGTTTCTGTTATACTCCACGCCACTTGTACAATATTGGATGGCATACTCCTTTTTGGATATGTTATTACATTTCTAATTCTTCTATTAAGCTTGTGTATTGTATACTTATCGTAGATGTCAGGAAACAAGATCAAAAGCTTTTGATCAGCTTACATATTTAATAAACCAAAGTCAAAGTGAATACATGACAAATTAATGACCACAATTATCAAAATGTTCAGCATCACCATGTATAATGGTAGTCAAAGAGGTGTAAACTGGACACCTGTCGAAGACAAAGTGTAAACAATGCATGCATAACTTGACCAAACTTCCTGATACAAAGAGTTTGACAACTGATGGCAGACAGTACAATATAAACAAACAGCCCAAAGGATATAAGCAACGTGATTATTTACAAACAAGCATGATCTCAAAGAGTTGTTACAAGGAAATGACGTAGATATAAGGAAAGTTGCCACTGATTTGTACTTCAAACAAAGTGAGACCAAGTACATTTATAAACTACGTTTGTACGCAGTAAATTACAATGGTACACTTTTACATATTCCTTGTCCTACCTTGGTCAATACACGAAGATAATAATAATCTTTACTGGTGTCGTATTGATGAAAAGTTAGACCAAAAATAAGAGAGTTTATTCCAACCCAGATCATCTACGAAATGAGAAGCAAGAAAGTATTAAAATTAAAAGTTTTAGCACATCAAAGTATAAATAAATAATGAGATAATTGTAAGAAAGGAATCCTAAAACATCAAATTAAATTTTCACCGACCACAAGAACCCATTTTATACGATCGATTTGATTCATTTTCCGTCAAATTTCAAATTTTCCCTGGACAATCAGCATTTTAAACAGCAAGTAGAAAAATATAAATTACTGTCTGTCATCTGTCAAGCATGATATTTTAACTTTCTTCCACTTTTGAACACCGAAGGAAGTCAAGGAACAAACAAACATCACTTTGCAAATTATGCAAACAACTTGGTTCTGAATATTTAATTATTGGAGAAATTGGATGAATGCTCGATGGCAGGGGGGTGCGGTGGCATCGTCATATAATTTTAATCCTTAGTCCAAAATGTCTTTTGTGGAGCAAAATCGATTCCCGGGTGTTAATGGTAAAATAGATCTGGACAGGGACGGATCTAGGATTTTTCAAACATCAGTCAAAACGTCGGAGGCGCTCACCACCTGGGGGGGTCTGAGGGATTCTCCCCTGAGAAATTTTGAATTTCAGAGCCTTAAAAATGCCATTTTCAGCGTTCTAGAGCATTACAAAATGTATTTTGTGGGCATCGTTTTTGCGTAAAAACAACACATTTTGCTTACGTTTTTTTCAAAAAAAAAAAAATGAAGTGAACAATACTTGAATGTTTTGCCAAATATTTAGGCTCATTATGATGCCAAATATATGGCTCATTAGCATGTCTAGGAACGTAAAATTTATTTTATAATAATGCTATTCAAAAACAGATATAGTCTTTTTAAAAATTTCTACCAAGTTGTCAGGCATAGACCCCCCTAGGGACCCCCATTCAAACCTCTATGTAATGAGTTAAGTTAGAAATTTGGTACTACAAGGGACAGTTCATAGATATAAAAAAGCTCAGACTTCAAACCATGCAAGTTTATTGTAATTCTTTACCCATCTCCACATCAGTGCCAGCAAATTCACCTTTTGAGAAAAGACTCAAATTTTTTTTCTGCCAAAGATTAAGCAAAAATTATCAGAGTGAAAATTTGCAGTTAAGGACAGCTTAATGCATCTGTGATGCATTGTGATGCAGTGTGATGCATTGTGATGTAGTGTGATGCATTGTGATACATTGTGATGCATTGTGATGTATGTGATGCATTGTAATGTAGTGTGATGTAGTGTGATGCATTGTAATACATTGTGATGCATTGTGATGTAGTGTGATGCATTGTGATGTAGTGTGATGTAGTGTGATGCATTGTGATGTAGTGTGATGCATTGTATACATTGTGATGCATTGTGATGCAGTGTGATGCATTGTGATGTAGTGTGATGCATTGTGATACATTGTGATGCATTGTGATGTAGTGTGATGCATTGTGATGT
Organism: Xenia sp. Carnegie-2017; assembly: GCF_021976095.1. Classification (NCBI taxonomy): domain Eukaryota; kingdom Metazoa; phylum Cnidaria; class Anthozoa; order Malacalcyonacea; family Xeniidae; genus Xenia; species Xenia sp. Carnegie-2017. The sequence continues at coordinate 16,375 of NW_025813500.1, forward strand.
AGTGTGATGTAGTGTGATGCATTGTGATACATTGTGATGCATTGTGATGTAGTGTGATACATTGTGATACATTGTGATGCATTGTGATATGAGTGTGATGCATTGTGATGTAGTGTGATGTAGTGTGATGCATTGTGATGTAGTGTGATGCATTGTAATACATTGTGATGCATTGTGATACATTGTGATGTAGTGTGATGTTAGTGTGATGTAGTGTGATGCATTGTGATGTAGTGTGATGCATTGAATACATTGTGATGCATTTATGATACATTGTGATGTAGTGTGATGTAGTGTGATGCATTGTGATGTAGTGTGATGGTGTGATGCATTGTGATGAGTGTGATGCATTGTAATACATTGTGATGCATTGTGATGTAGTGTGATGCATTGTGATGAGTGTGATGTAGTGTGATGCATTGTGATGTAGTATGATGCATTTAATACATTGTGATGCATTGTGATACATTGTGATGTAGTGTGATAGTGTGTGATGTAGTGTGATGCATTGTGATGTAGTGTGATGCATTGTAATACATTGTGATGCATTGTGATACATTGTGATGTAGTGTGATGTAGTGTGATACATTGTGTGTAGTGTGATGCATTGTGATGGATTGTGATGTAGTGTGATGTAGTGTGATGTAGTATGATGCATTGTGATGTAGTGTGATGCATTGTGATGTAGTGTGATGTAGTGTGATGCATTGTGATGCATTGTGATGTAGTGTGATACATTGTGATGTAGTGTGATACATTGTGATGGATTGTGATACATTGTGATGTAGTGTGATGTAGTATGATGCATTGTGATTACGTAGATGAATCAGAAGATATGATGAAATTTGGTTCCGTGACTTCTGCCCAACAAGTTGTTGAGTCCGATAACCTTTTGGCATCATCAGAGTTGCAGGGTAAAATATTAGGAATATCTTACATAGGGTTCTAATTAAATTGTGCTGTTGTTTTTACTTGTGCATTGATATTATCATTAGATCCATCAGACAACAGGACTTTGGAATCTGCAACACCCGCCGAACAAAGTGTTTTGTCAGGTGAAGTAGCAGGTAATTGATTAGTGATTTTATCAGCATATTTGCTATGACCAAAATATTGTGAAAATTGAATGTGGAGCCCTCAAAATTGAAGGCTGACTGAATTCAGGCAAAAATATAATAAAACAGCCAACTTTTCCTTTTCCTAAAATGTAGAGTAAGAAAAGCAAAAGCCAAATGCACAGTGACTCAAGTGTCGCAAAGGCAAAAGAGTCGCAAACAAGGCCTACCCTGTAATACGCAGGGCAGAAATTACCTCAATATTTTTGTCAAATTTATTTGGAGAAACTATTTTGTTTATGTAAGAAATTTTATGATTGAATTTTGGCGTCCTCTAAAGGAGCTGCACGTTATCACCATCACCAACGATGTCGTCATTTACAAAAGGTAGGACATTTTGTTAACAGCGAAGTACAACGATCTCGCATTTTCTTTATTTCGAAGTCAACAAGGCCCTGAGAGAAGTGCTTGCAAAACTTTAGGAATCGAAACTTTCTAGTAAATTTTAATCTAAGCAATTTTAAATCAACTTTTTGGTGAGGAGATTTTGTCACATGTACGTATGTTTAAAATAGATTTTACCCATCCTCCCCGACAATTGCTTTAAGTTTTCATAACAGGAGGTCTAGCAGTGGATCAAACTTGCATGGGTCCCTTCTGAACCAAATATTGAGGCCCCTCGATCATCAGGCTTTGAAAACAAAACGCCAATTTGACACCTGATGAAAGCACTCAAACTTTCCCCGTAATGTGTATAACGTAATAATTACAATAAGTATAATTTAATAATTGCAATAATTATAATGTAATAATTACAAATATAATGTTTCGTGCTGGGATTTTTGTCTTCCTTTAGCGACATTATAAGGCGGTATAGAAACGAAAAAAAGACTTTGCTGTTTGTAGGGCCCCTTAAAACGCGGGGCCTCGGGTGAAAACCCCCTGATTTTATAGCGTGACATGCAATGTTTTTATAGCGCACAGGATGTCTTCATGATATGGTATGGAAATATCATATCTTCACCATAGATCGTCTTGTTTTATGTTTGGTGAGTTTGGCTGTACATATGTGAACAAACCATTGTTAACGTTAGCCATTGTTTTATTCCTGCAATTGTCATTTGCTAGGTGTTGCGTTATTACGAATCAAAAGAAGCTCAAGTTTGTAATCTACTTGTGACATTTTGTTGCTCAAAATCCTTCATTTCGAGAAAGAGTTCAGACATTTGTACAGGAGGTAAGATGAAGAAAATTTCCTTACAACCGATGTTATTTTGGCTATTTAATTCACTTTCGGACAGTAAACACACGTGTCAAAATACAAGATCAAACTACAATCAAATCTTATGTAGAATAGTGGCAATAAAATGGTTAGGAGTTTTGGTGCATTTTTAATCTGGATCTAGTTATTCAGAACGATTATTAATAAAGGTAGCAGGCATGACAGTAAATTTTAACCATTTTGCGTTAACAATCGAAGGAAAGCTTCAATACTGGCATGTTGTGGCGTGAATGATCTTTTTAGTAAGGATTCTTACGATACGTTTCAATTCAGACGATACAAATTGCTTGGCTTATTAAATGTTATCTTTGTAGAAACTATTACAAAAGTAGATAATCTCTTTTTCCATGAAGCCCATGGATGCTTTCATTCATGATGATGGTGGCTCTTTTTATCTTGAGAGAGTTAGGAGAAAGTTACATTGTAAATTTAGCTTGTAAAAACGTATAAACGTATTTCTCTAATAAATTGTTAGTAAGCATGCTATTTACTTCAAAATCGGTGCTAGTACATTTGTTGGGCGTTGCCATGACCATGAACTTGTGCAGCTTCAATCGACTGCATGCTCATGAATGACTGAGCATGCCAGATGATTTATCCGAGAATTAGTGACTGAGCAGCTACTTACTCATAATTAATATAGGTATCCAGTTGGTCGTTGCCATGATCACAAATTTGTTGAGTATTGACTGCATGAAGATTAATTCTTAATTCATTTGCTGACATGGAGCGATTGCCAACTAGATTGACATTCATGAAGTTGATGTTTTAAGGTCCATCAGAGTATGGAAATCAAAGAATGGATCAAAAGTACCAAGGCTATAAAAACTTTGGAATTACCCTTTGTAAACAATTCAGATACTTTTATGTTTTAATAAATTGAACCAATTTTAACAAATCCAAGAAAAGACCTACTGCTCATGTTTGATTCTTTACCATTGTTGAGTTTATGAGTGCTTGTGTTCTAAATTGATAATTTATTTTACCACAGGGGTCCAGTCCAGTGTTATTATCGTGATGTATTGATTGCAAACAATAGTTTTGTGGACTCTCATTTAAAAAGTCTTGGTTCAAAGTCAATTCAGGTAATGTGTTATGAAGTAGGATTGAAAGGTAGTAATCTATTATTAGGTTAAAGCATTTTTTATAGAATGAAGATAATTCTTGTGGTGACACCCATTGGAAAGCTCGAAAATGGTCTCCAAATCAAAGAAAAACCAAGACGAGACTGGACTTGAAGTTGCTGGATGCAGGCACTCGATTGCTTCAAGCTACTTTGAACATGTTCAGAGGAGAAATTTATGGCTATGCTCACTACTTGCATATGAATTTTTACAACCACATAGTTAAATATATGGGAAGATATTATATGCAAATATTGGCCTTGGGCTCTACGTGTTACATCGGAAGAAAATCAAAATGCGCTAAGAAATATTGCACCAGCACTGTCTATAATGCATGGGAAATCACACAGTTGAAGCAGGTACGTTACATACGTAGGTTATGATTGTTTACCCAATAACTCGTAAGCTAAATACCACATACGCCGACGATAATGCTCTATTAAAGATGTTATGAGACAAAGCGTGCTTTTCAAACTGTAATAATACTGTATTTCACGTAACTAAACCGTGGTTACATAAATCTGAAATGGGTTGTCTTGAATAGATGATTCTTTTCACACTTTTTAGGTTATTTGGAGCGGAAGATGGCAAAGTGGTGCGGCAGCAACTGCTGGCGAAGAAGTTGAGCAAATAAATTCGTATTTGTCAAGACTTGGCTCGACTACTAAAAATATGACGGCCTCCGGTGAGTATTATTTTCTTATCTGTATATCCACTCAGGTATTTTGGTCGATTAAGTCCACGAACTAATGTGCACATTAATGGTTGTACGTATTAAGGACGAGAAGAATGCATTACTGAACACCTTCTGAGTTGGAACAAGCGAAAATTTTAAACTTGGCAAAATCACTTGTTATTCGAATGAAAAAGGTTACACGTTATATCTTCAGTTAATTGTCAAAATTATATAATATAATATGAAATGAATAATATGAAATGAATAATATGAAATAATAATATAAATAATAATATAAATAAATAATATAAATAATATGAAATAATATAATATAAAATATAATATAATATAATATAAATAATATAATATAATATATATATAATATGAAATGAATTTACAGTTCATAGTTGTGTATAGGTCTTGTTTGAACCCAATACGTTTACTGCGCTAATATGATTATTTTTCACTGTTTTCATTATGTGTACTTGTATTTCGAAGACTGAAAGGAAACTTTCATCTGCCAGGGACGATTTTGTAAAGTTAAGAAGCGAACTTAATGTCCAGGATTCTGACTTGGACGACTCGATAATGCAGTGGAAAGAAGAAGTTCAACAATTTGAGAGATATACCTCTGTTATAACATTGTTTACTTTCAAATATTTTGGAAACATGGTTTAGTATTGAACAGTTCTGTACTTATGGTTGATTTTGTTCAAACATCATTTAAAACGAAACTATATGAAATAATTCTTGGCCTGGCTCAAATTTTTATGTTTGGCAATTGTTATTTTTAACAATTCATTTTACCCGGAAAATATATAGCTATACAGTATTGTATGGAGTGCTTAGTAATTACGTAGATAAATTAATATTTTTTATTGTTTCTCTAGAACAACAAATTGAAGTTTCTTCGTTGAAAGGTGCCGCCGAAGAGTTCTTCCTTTTGCATCAAACTGTTGAAAATGCTCAACATTTGGAGAATTTTGTAAGAGCCAACGATGATCAAACGCAGACATTATGATAGGCTTTTCGTTCATGACGCTCAAAACAAAGTGAAACAACATGAACGAAATGCAACAAGATTGCTGGAATTGAAAAGACAGCTTTAGATGGACATGTGACAGAGGAGCAGCTTCTTGAGCAAGGAAAGTCGCAGCTGGCAAAATCACAGTAGCAAAGCTGCAGAAGAGATTAGAAATGTTGTATTTTCAGTCACTAGACGCACAAAAGAAATAACTTCTCTTGCTGGTGAGTTTTGTTGGGGTTTTTTATGAGTAACTGTAAGCATTATTTTAAAGTTCGTAGCAAAATCTAAGTGAGTTAGATTTTAGATGTAGGCGACACAAAATGCTAAATATGGAACAGTTTTATTCGAGATAAATTGTGCTTTATCTAAAAGTAAACGGTAAATACCATCTACACCATCCTCGTCGAAATATGGGCCACCCTACACTTATTTTGTGCCGAATTATTTCAAAGCATTTTGCCAAATTACTGTAAAATTGCGATTTGTCGTTGTTACGTATATTATACATGTACGTACTGTAGATTCTAGCAAACGAAGATCTTCGATGAGAAGGAAATGCGCTAAAGAGAAGTCCGAAATAACATCTACCGTAGAAAAGTTAAATTGCCTCTCAAGTCTGTGTGGTCTTCCTACGACAAGTGCGGAAGAAGTCATGTCTGGAGATTTTGTTTGGTCGTTTAACCAGTGTAACATAGATAGTACGACTTCACATGGTGTAAAAGAAAATCAAATATAGTTCTATGTATATTGTGACGTCCATGCTCGCTTTTAGTTTCAACTATTTTACTTAACAATATTTAGATATACCTGTGCGTTTCAAGGCACAAATTGTCGATAAGTACATGTTAGTTAAAAGATTGGAAGAGGAAAAAGCACTTCTGAACATGGAGATGAAAAATTATATGATTTATTGTTTGGAAAACGTTTTGCCTCTCCTTTGTGAAAGAAAAGAGAAGATTAAAGATAGAATAGGTATAGACAAATGTTCGTATTATGTTAAAACAAGCTTAAAGGTTGCGTGTTTATATACTGTGGAATGTAATGTACATGCGTTCAACATATTTTGCAATTATTTTTTTAGTATTTACAAATAATGTTGATGAATCTGATGACTATTCTTTCCTTGAGGTCAGATAAGTAGTGAATATGACACCAATCTTTTAAAATACGAGCATACTTATTGACATGATTACGTTTGTTTTATAGAGCTTTCTTCTAGATGAATATAAACATCGCTATTGTGTGCGAAAAGACACAATGAAGACTCTGCATGGTCGTCTCGCCATCACAAACTGCGGAATTGCATTTGCCAGAGTGCAGTTGAAAAAAGGTTTTCAATACTTTCACGACTTAGAACAGTCCATAGTCAACGAATACGGTAGTGACAGTGAATCAGACTGTAGCGATGAAGATGACGTTCGTGAAGATGACGTTTATGAAGATGTTCAAGAAGAAGATGCATATAATTCGTAGTATTTTGTTGCTGAAAGCTGTGCTATCATATTTTTGTGTGCAATTTTTATAAATAGAAAATTATTTGCATGTTGCTCTTTTTGTAAATACACTTGCAAGTATATACATCTAAGAAGATACACGCATTTGTAGTTGTTTAGTGCAAACGGCTTATTTTGCAACAATTTTTGATCTACAAATTGCCCTTTTTCGCAACACAAATTGTCTTTTTCCTTGATATTTAGATTTCTGATTCCTCTGTGATAGATTTATTGATTTAACAGTCGCTCATTCTCACTCACATAACCAAAAAAGCTATGAATGGCTACCAGCCACTAGCTGGTATACTGGTTCAATATGCATCTTCTTCTTCAACATCTTCATAAACGTCATCTTCATGAACGTCATCTTCATCGCTACAGTCTGATTCACTGTCACTACCGTATACGTTGACTATGGACTGTTCTAAGTCGTGAAAGTATTGAAAACCTTTTTTCAACTGCACTCTGGCAAATGCAATTCCGCAGTTTGTGATGGCGAGACGACCATGCAGAGTCTTCATTGTGTCTTTTCGCACACAATAGCGATGTTTATATTCATCTAGAAGAAAGCTCTATAAAACAAACGTAATCATGTCAATAAGTATGCTCGTATTTTAAAAGATTGGTGTCATATTCACTACTTATCTGACCTCAAGGAAAGAATAGTCATCAGATTCATCAACATTTGTAAATACTAAAAAAATAATTGCAAAATATGTTAAACGCATGTACATTACATTCCACAGTATATAAATACGCAACCTTTAAGCTTGTTTTAACATAATACGAACATTTATCTATACCTATTCTATCTTTAATCTTCTCTTTTCTTTCACAAAGGAGAGGCAAAACGTTTTCCAAACAATAAATCATATAATTTTTCATCTCCATGTTCAGAAGTGCTTTTTCCTCTTCCAATCTTTTAACTAACATGTACTTATCGACAATTTGTGCCTTGAAACGCACAGGTATATCTAAATATTGTTAAGTAAAATAGTTGAAACTAAAAGCGAGCATGGACGTCACAATATACATAGAACTATATTTGATTTTCTTTTACACACCATGTGAAGTCGTACTATCTATGTTACACTGGTTAAACGACCAAACAAAATCTCCAGACATGACTTCTTCCGCACTTGTCGTAGGAAGACCACACAGACTTGAGAGGCAATTTAACTTTTCTACGGTAGATGTTATTTCGGACTTCTCTTTAGCGCATTTCCTTCTCATCGAAGATCTTCGTTTGCTAGAATCTACAGTACGTACATGTATAATATACGTAACAACGACAAATCGCAATTTTACAGTAATTTGGCAAAATGCTTTGAAATAATTCGGCACAAAATAAGTGTAGGGTGGCCCATATTTCGACGAGGATGGTGTAGATGGTATTTACCCGTTTACTTTTAGATAAAGCACAATTTATCTCGAATAAAACTGTTCCATATTTAGCATTTTGTGTCGCCTACATCTAAAATCTAACTCACTTAGATTTTGCTACGACCTTTAAAATAATGCTTACAGTTACTCATAAAAAACCCCAACAAAACTCACCAGCAAGAGAAGTTATTTCTTTGTGCGTCTAGTGACTGAAAATACAACATTTCTAATCTCTTCTGCAGCTTTGCTACTGTGATTTTTGCCAGCTGCGACTTTCCTTGCTCAAGAAGCTGCTCCTCTGTCACATGTCCATCTAAAAGCTGTCTTTTCAATTCCAGCAATCTTGTTGCATTTCGTTCATGTTGTTTCACTTTGTTTTGAGCGTCATGAACGAAAAGCCTATCACCCAATGTCTGCGTTTGATCATCGTTGGCTCTTACAAAATTCTCCAAATGTTGAGCATTTTCAACAGTTTGATGCAAAAGGAAGAACTCTTCGGCGGCACCTTTCAACGAAGAAACTTCAATTTGTTGTTCTAGAGAAACAATAAAAAATATTAATTTATCTACGTAATTACTAAGCACTCCATACAATACTGTATAGCTATATATTTTCCGGGGGTAAAATGAATTGTTAAAAATAACAATTGCCAAACATAAAAATTTGAGCCAGGCCAAGAATTATTTCATATAGTTTCGTTTTAAATGATGTTTGAACAAAAATCAACCATAAGTACAGAACTGTTCAATACTAAACCATGTTTCCAAACATATTTGAAAGTAAACAATGTTATAACAGAGGTATACCTCTCGCAAATTGTTGAACTTCTTCTTTCCACTGCATTATCGAGTCGTCCAAGTCTGAATCCTGGACATTAAGTTCGCTTCTTAACTTTACAAAATCGTCCCTGGCAGATGAAAGTTTCCTTTCGGTCTTCGAAATACAAGTACACATAATGAAAACAGTGAAAAATAATCATATTGGCGCAGTAAACGTATTGGGTTCAAACAAGACCTATACACAACTATGAACTGTAAATTCATTTCATATTATATATATATTATTATATTATTATATTTTATATTATATTATTTCATATTATTTCATATTATTCATTTCATATTATTCATTTCATATTATATTATATAATTTTGACAATTAACTGAAGATATATACAACGTGTAACCTTTTTCATTCGAATAACAAGTGATTTTGCCAAGTTTAAAATTTTTCGCTTGTTCCAACTCAGAAGGTGTTCAGTAATGCATTCTTCTCGTCCTTAATACGTACAACCATTAATGTGCACATTAGTTCGTGGACTTAATCGACAAAAATACCTGAGTAGATATACAGATAAGAAAATAATACTCACCGGAGGCCGTCATATTTTTAGTAGTCGAGCCAAGTCTTGACAAATACGAATTTATTTGCTCAACTTCTTCGCCAGCAGTTGCTGCCGCACCACTTTGCCATCTTCCGCTGCAAATAACCTAAAAAGTGTGAAAAGAATCATCTATTCAAGACAACCCATTTCAGATTTATGTAACCACGGTTTAGTTACGTGAAATACAGTATTATTACAGTTTGAAAAAGCACGCTTTGTCTCATAACATCTTTAATAGAGCATTATCGTCGGCGTATGTGGTATTTAGCTTACGAGTTATTGGGTAAACAATCATAACTTACGTATCTAACGTACTTCAACTGTGTGATTTCCCATGCATTATAGACAGTGCTGGTGCAATATTTCTTAGCGCATTTTGATTTTCTTCCGATGTAACACGTAGAGCCCAAGGCCAATATTTGCATATAATATCTTCCCACATATATTTAACTTTATGTGGTTGTAAAAATTCAAATGCAAGTAGTGAGCATAGCCATAAATTTCTCCTCTGAACATGTTCAAAGTAGCTTGAGCAATCGAGTGCCTGCATCCAGCAACTTCAAGTCCAGTCTCGTCTTGGTTTTTCTTTGATTTGGAGACCATTTTCGAGCTTTCCAATGGGTGTCACCACAAGAATTATCTTCATTCTATAAAAAATGCTTTAACCTAATAATAGATTACTACCTTTCAATCCTACTTCATAACACATTACCTGAATTGACTTTGAACCAAGACTTTTTAAATGAGAGTCCACAAAACTATTGTTTGCAATCAATACATCACGATAATAACACTGGACTGGACCCTGTGGTAAAAATAAATATCAATTTAGAACACAAGCACTCATAAACCCAACAATGCAGGTAAAGAATCAAACATGAGCAGTAGGTCTTTTTCTTGGATTTGTTAAAATTGGTTCAATTTATTAAAACATAAAAGTATCTGAATTGTTTACAAAGGGTAATTCCATTTTTGCAAGTTTGAGAATTCGCCATCCAATATCACAAACCTTGGTACTTTGCTGAATCTGTACACTTTTTGATTTCCATCAACATGACATGAATGTTGATCAATACTACAAGGAGGGCAATTTTTCCATGTCTGCTCATGAAGAAGGTCAATTTCATGTTGGCAATAGCTCCATTCAACAAATGATTGATAACAATTTCCTAGTGAAACCAGTTCCAAATCAAAACATAGCACAATTATATACTATTTGTTGATTATGCAAAACCCCCCTGTACTATAATATAGTTCTCATACTTCAAACATACACATTATATGAAGCCTACAAAAATTGACATGTGCTTGTTACAAATTTTAAACAAATTTTCCTTGACTTCCCAGAATTTACCAAAATTCACAGAAAGAAATGATCATAAAGGATTATTTTGAAATCAAGATTTACGTCTTGTAGCTTTTGGTTTGCAAGACAAAAATATACACAAAGTAAAAGCACACTAACAAAGATATGTAGATAGCATAAAAATAATCACCCTTCCTCTAGAGCTGGAAATATCTTCCAAACTTCTTACAAAAGCAGATTGTGATGACCCAGGCATCCTCTTTCTAAATGCATCCCACAAATTAAAGACATCTTGACTAAATATGTAATGAAAATTTTCAGGGCTACCAGGCCACCAGCCACTCTCAATTATACTGTCAACAGAAATTGGTGACCACTTCCATTGACAAGATGAGCAATGTACAGTGAACCAATTAATATCAAATCATCCTGTTGAAGACAAAATATAATCAAAAATAACCAGTACAGTGCTGAAAATATGCACTTCAAAGAAATCAAATCTTGGGGTTTCATAAGAAGCCAGCAACTTCATCAATGATTTGAAGTTTTTAGTTTCAATCTAAAGTCTATGAATTAGTGTATAATCCAACCTGCTGCCTATGTACTTTTCTAAATGTGACTAAGATAATGAGCCCCTAACAAATCCGATTTTAATAAGATGCATCATATGTACATCCATATATCAAAAATTGTTATTTGGACTCTGTAAAAAAATTGCATAAGGACATTTTCACCTTCACATTGATCATAATCACAAGAGAGCTGTTGGTAGTTTTGATGATAGATTCATTACACAACTGACATGATGATGGGTAAAGGATGGGACATGATCGATCTACAAAGATAATAGCATCATCACAGAAAAACATTTCTCTCACATCGGGCACAACAAAAAAAAACCAAATATATAAATAAAATTCATAAGTATGTACATTATACTTACCAATGCTGCAAATCTTTCCATCAGATGAAATGGATTGTGTTGGCTTGATATATTGAAAATAACCATCCAACCACACTTCTCGATCATGGAGAGGATTATTCTTATGGACATCATCGCATTCTTGACAAATATATCTCAACACACCACATTGTCTGCATCTCAGTACAGCTTCATTTTCATTGCATCTACAACACTTCATAGCAGATAAAGGAGGAGCAAATGATGACACAGTTACATTGAATATTTTTTCCCTCGTACTTTCCCAATTTTCTTCTCGATTTTCCATTCTTTTTTGCCAAGCAGATGGCCCAGTATCCACTTCTCTAATAACCAACTGACAGCTTTCAAGAATGGCTTCAAGATCTAAAATGAAAATGAAATAATTTTATGACATAAAGCTGTTTCCTTTTCTATTTTTTTTCTAAAATATGACACAATTATAAAAAGAGTACATTGAAGTGTTAAAAGCACAGTCACATGTGTATAAAAATATAAAAAACTATGTATAGATGCAGTGGCCTGGACAGCACTAAAGTTTTGCTTCTGTTATGTAAAGTTGAGATGTAAGAAGTATTATCAATAACCTCTTTCAGTAACACTGTCCTCACATAACATTTCCTGTGGAACATCATGTAAATCTGACGATGTTGTAGGCATTTCCTCATCTATGATAGTAATAACAACAAGTAACATAAAAATGTAACATACAAGTTACACAAAAATCTAAAATGCTTCTATTTCTTTGATAAAAGTATTATTTCCCCAGCACACACCTCTTTGGGTATTTCCATTGCTCGAAGTGCTTTGCCTCGGCTTATGAATAATTCGTTCGCCATCTTCGTTTCTTTGAAGAACTATATCTCTACTGGCATTTTTCTTCTCAATAGTTTTACTTCTACTTCGAACACCTTGATTTGTAATAGCATTGACATTGCTTATTGCAGACAGCAGCTGCTCATCAATCGTTGGTTTACTCAGCTTACTGCGTTTATGAGACATGTGTGATTGCATAAATAAGAGGTGAAACCCCGATGTGTTTAATATTTCATAAAAATACTGATACATGGTACTGTAAAATATCTTCGCTCCAATAACAAAACAAAATGGCGCGCGCTAAGTTTTTTGGTTTTTTCATTTCGGCAACTGGCAAAGGAGCCACTCATGTCACCAGGCCTATTGTTTGAACGGACGTTTCAAATTGACTTATAGAGTCAATTTGAGGGTATTTTCACAATTAGCCTATAGAGTTAATTTAAGGAAGAGCCTGGGTTGGAGTAACATACAAGTACATACGAGTAACATACGACTATTTTCTGGTCAACAAATGAGAAAAAACACAATTTCTTCAATACATTGATATTTGCGTTTATTTTTCCTTGTATTTGTGTGGACTTTGGGGCAACCATTTGATGGATTTAAATGCTGAAAAGGTATTTTACTTTTATACTACATTCATTTGTATGTTTAGGTTGAATTTGTTATAGATATTTTGTCGATGCGATTTGCCAGTATTTGAGCGCTTTTCACCTAGGAAATACATATTTATGAAAGCGATTATACATTCATTTTGACTCTGAAGATGACTACCGCTAAGGTTGTCGAAACGTCAGTCAACAACAACAAAAACAGTCCGTCTCAGGACTATACGTAACAGTGCAACTCTCATTTAATTCAAATATATATAATGTACATTTATTTCATGTAGCACGTTTTGAAAGCATTATTTATATGTTGTTTATTTAATCGCTTTCATAAATATGTATTTCCTAGGTGAAAGTGTTTCAAAAAGCGCTCAAATACTGGTAAATCGCATCGACAAAATATCTATAACAAATTCAACTAAAACATACAAATGAATGTAGTATGAAAGTAAAATACCTTTTCAGCATTTAAATCCATCAAATGGTTGCCCCAAAGTCCACACAAATACAACGCAAATATCAATGTATTGAAGAAATTGTGTTGTTTCTCATTTGTTGACCAGAAAATAGTCGTATGTCACTCGTATGTACTCGTATGTTACTCGTATGTACTTGTTTGTTACTCGTATGTACTCGTATGTCACTCGTATGTACTCGTATGTTACTCGTATGTACTCGTGTGGTGTTTTAGTCACGATCGTTATGAATACCACAACTTACATGATGCTTTATAATAACGAGAAAAATATAAATTTTTTAACAGAAACTGAATGTGATCTTCAAAAAATTGTAAAGATGTTTATAGATAGTCCCAAAGATTTCATCATTGAATGTGGCTTTCATGGATTAAGAACATAATCTAAATCTACTTGCTGTTCGTACACCTTTTTTTAAAAGATTGTTGAGCAGTAAAAGAAAATTTATGGTTTAGTGGTTGAGAAAGAAGATTTGTAAGGGTACTATTAACTTGCGGTTTCTTTTGCATAAAAAGGGATGAACATTTACATTTTACAAGTATAATTTTTCACAGACGGTTTTTTATTGTGAAATATTCTGTCTATTGCGAAAAGTTGTCCATCTACAACAAAATTCGCTGTAAAAAAGATGAACCACATATCAATGCTTTTTAAAAAGATTCGACTTGGAGGATAAAGCCGTTGGGTCGTGGTACGGATTGAAAATTTTGAATTTTATATAATGAATTTAAAGTTGTGCAATGAATATGAACGATTTTGATTGGTTTTGCAATAAATTTAAATTGGACGTTGCAATTTTGCAGCAACGCTATAGTTGCTGTTTCTTTTGTTAGTGTCTATCTATATGACATGTTTTTTTATAATAAAGCGAAAATTGTTTTCGTCGTCTCTACAAGTCGCTTTGTATGTTTGTAAAAAAAAGAAAATTTGGACTGTGAGATAATGACTTCTGACATGTCTTGTTTTGCTTCCATTGAACATGACACCTTTTATATTTGGTTTGATGAAGCAGCCATTGTCAATGAACTTTTAACATGCAATTGGTATAGAAGAAAGTGATCCGTTTTTAAAGTAATCTGTGAATTTGATTTTCATGTGCGCCATACTAATGGCTCCGTACAAAATAATATCATTAGATACTCTTTGTTATTAGGCGAGATGTTGGTGCCCTTTCTTTGTTGGTTATTCCCTTAAGACACCCATGAAAATCAAGAATTGTGATAATTATGTTTGTTTGTCTGATGAGATGAAGGCAAGCAAGGAAGAGCAAGTCGCAGCTTTGGCAAAAAACGTGTTAAGTAATTTTGGAATGTGACACTTTTAAACTGTTATTGTTGTTGGTCATTAATTGTTAGTTAATAATGAAACATATCATTTAATACTAACTATTTCGCTTGTTAATTCCTGTTATTTTGATGATTGTTTAGGTGGCAAGCAGATGAAAATGCTTAAGTATCTGTTCAAGGATTATCGACA
Source organism: Xenia sp. Carnegie-2017 (assembly GCF_021976095.1). Classification (NCBI taxonomy): domain Eukaryota; kingdom Metazoa; phylum Cnidaria; class Anthozoa; order Malacalcyonacea; family Xeniidae; genus Xenia; species Xenia sp. Carnegie-2017. Next base: position 31,421 of record NW_025813500.1, read on the forward strand.
GTGGTAGTAATTATTAAAACTTTTTTTTTCTCATTCTTTTTTTTGCTTTACATGATCATCCTATTGTACAAGGCCTGCTCCTTTTCCCATTAGCTAAGTGCGAAGAGAAAAGTTTTCTTAAAGAGCGCCGGTTTGCGAGTTCTTCGTAACAAACTGGCATGGTATGTTTGTTAATGACATATGTTTAACGACACACTCGTTTCAGATAATTTTTAAATTCAGCGGCGTTTTATTAATATGTGATTTTTGCTGCTTCGTTATGTTTTTCATGTGAAAATTCGTCGCACTTTTTGCCTTATGATGCTTGTTTTTGATGACAATGCGACTTCTGCAGAACTCTTTAAAAAATGAGTTGACTTTGTTGTGTCAATTATTGAAACGTTGTTGTAAATGGTTGTAATTCCCAGATATTTCTTTTGAGATGACTTATCTTCAAAGATTATACATAGTAGTAACATTCTTTTTTGCAATTGTTTGAAAAAAGAAGAAGAGCAATTTGAATAATGGTAACGGTATTTTTTTCGCGTGTTGTATATGTTACAAAATGATCAACCCGATTGAAACATAAAAAATGTTCATTTTTTTTACTTCATCAAAATGAAATATGTTTAATGTAAGTTTGGTGTTTAAAAATCTATTGCAAACACATTCTATTTTCAGTGAAATTGAAAGGAAACGATGATAATACTGCTGCTAATGGTAATTGTTCAAGGAAAACGAGCCTAGAATGATGTTCAGTGAATATGGCTTGTGGTAATATTGCTTGTGCAATTCCTATTTTCATTCAAATAAAATCAAAAGAGCATGTATACTTACGATAAAAACGTTGGTCATCTCGTACTTGAATCTGTTCTTCTATCAAGATATATTCTTTTGGATGAAAAATTTAGCGACGACTTCCAACTTGTAATGAAAAAACGATAAGACAATAGTGTGCAAAATAATAATGTGAGCAAGCAAATTGGCCTTACAACCATTCTCTTGAGATGTACCAAACAATGTTACACGCCCCACGTCGGCTGGTGCCAACAATAACACTGATAAAATATTCTTTTGTATCATACCACCAACATGGCTGAATTGCAAGTAAAGAATACATCAAAATTTATAGTGATATCACAGGTAATTTTCGTGCATGTCAACATTTATATCTGAGTTTATATTTGTTTATGTCTTCTTTCTTCATTTGTATGTAGAAATAAAACAATAAAAGACACTGGAACGTAAATTGATTTTAAACGTGCCTGATTGCTTGCATTCTTGTGATTTTCCGTGTCATGGCTTGTGAAGTATGATAGAAGGTAAATATTTAAATCACATGAACGAATAGCTTTAGTCAGTTGAGTTTAAAAATCAAACAATGCAATCAGAACTTTCAAAAGATCAAAGGCTTAACATGGTGGTCAAAGCATTATACAGTGAAATCTTTCATACTACAAGGTCTAAACTAAGACTGCTACTACTTCATTTCTGCAAGTAACTCATACTTCAGTAATTCGTTAGTAAAAAACATAATTTACTTTTCTTTCTACAACGTTAAATTGAGTAATTTTCCGTTGTTAACATTTCTTTATTTGACGTCATGACTAAAATTTTTATGGTGATTGGCTCCTTAGGAGCATGTCACCTATCATAAAGACAATAAGTAATCCTTCAATGCGTTTTGCTTTTAAAAATTAGATTTCATAGATCTCCGGTGGTTTGTTCAAGTAGGAATAATGAATGTTGAACAATCATGTGGAACAAATATACACAAAGGCATGCTTAGCACCATGCATAAAAATGCTATTCTCTTCAAGTTTACCACAAATAAACCACGAGGCGTTGCAGAAAGGAGATGTTGTCGAAATGAAATGGAAGAAGACTGTACACATAGGCCACAATATAAAGATTTGGCAGATTTCACTTAGGTTATTTCATTTTTCATTGTTATTGGCAGGTGAATGGTCTGGTTGTAGGTACTGAATGTTTTTGTATGATTTACATATGGCTGCTTTTAGTTTTCATATTTCGTCTATTTATAAAAATTTCAGTTAACACTGCGCTCTTTATTTTTTTGTTCTCTATCTACTAAAGTTTGCGTTTCTTTTGTTGCAACACAAAATCTTTGCTTTGTGGATAGCGTAGTCAGCCTGCATTTGTCGCTCCGTAAATTTGAATTTTTTATACGACTGTAACGCACGATCTGACTACACTGCATGTTAAAGTAGATCATCGGGATTCAGGATCATTGAAAACAACAAAAATATGAAACATCTTAAAACTACAAAATTTTAGGAAATTTTTCTAAATTTTCGCTCTTTTCTTTCATTTGAGGGTTTTTTACCGGATCTACCGGTTTTCCCTCCCATTTCGTTTTGTTTTGAAAAAAAAAACAGTGTCCACATTTGGGGCCAAGTGATGTCATTTGTCATAACATTATTTGCTGTAGCTATCATGAATATTCACGTTTCTTTTTCTTTTCTCGGCCTTCGGGTATATCTCCCGAAAACTGTGTTTATTAAATAGCATACATTCTAAAAAATAGGTACATGTGAAATGCATACATGTTGGTAGCCTTCAAGTTTATAGAAATGCGTACATGTTGGTAGCCTTCAAATTTATAGAAATGCGTACATGTTGGTAGCCTTCAAGTTTATAGAAATGCGTACATGTTGGTAGCCTTCAAGTTTATAGAAATGCGTACATGTTGGTAGCCTTCAAGTTTATAGAAATGCGTGCATGTTGGTAGCCTTCAAGTTTATAGAAATGCGTGCATGTTGGTAGCGTTCATGTTTATAGAAATGCTTACATGTTGGTAGCCTTCAAGTTGCGTACATGTTGGTAGCCTTCAAGTTTATAGAAATGCGTACATGTTGGTAGCCTTCAAGTTTATAGAAATGCGTGCATGTTGGTAGCCTTCAAGTTTAAAATGCGTACATATTGGTAGCCTTCAAGTTTATAGAAATGCGTACATGTTGGTAGCCTTCAAGTTTATAGAAAGCGTGCATGTTGGTAGCCTTCAAGTTTATAGAAATGCGTGCATGTTGGTAGCCTTCAAGTTTATAGAAATGCGTACATGTTGGTAGCCTTCAAGTTTATAGAAATGCGTACATGTTGGTAGCCTTGTTTATAAGTTTATAGAAATGCGTGCATGTTGGTAGCCTTCAAGTTTATAGAAATGCGTGCATGTTGGTAGCCTTCAAGTTTATAGAAATGCGTGCATGTTGGTAGCCTTCAAGTTTATAGAAATGCGTGCATGTTGGTAGCCTTCATGTTTATAGAAATGCGTGCATGTTGGTAGCCTTCATGTTTATAGAAATGCGTGCATGTTGGTAGCCTTCAAGTTTATAGAAATGCGTGCATGTTGGTAGCCTTCAAGTTTATAGAAATGCGTGCATGTTGGTAGCCTTCATGTTTATAGAAATGCGTGCATGTTGGTAGCCTTCAAGTTTATAGAAATGCGTACATGTTGGTAGCCTTCATGTTTATAGAAATGCGTGTGTTGGTAGCCTTCAAGTTTATAGAAATGCGTGCATGTTGGTAGCCTTCATGTTTATAGAAATGCGTGCATGTTGGTAGCCTAGAAATGCGTTGTTGGTAGCCTTCAAGTTTATAGAAATGCGTGCATGTTGGTAGCCTTCAAGTTTATAGAAATGCGTGCATGTTGGTAGCCTTCATGTTTATAGAAATGCGTTGTTGGTAGCCTTCATGTTTATAGAAATGCGTGCATGTTGGTAGCCTTCATGTTTATAGAAATGCGTGCATGTTGGTAGTGTTTAGTTTATAGAAATGCGTGCATGTTGGTAGCAAGTTTATAGAAATGCGTGCATGTTGGTAGCCTTCAAGTTTATAGAAATGCGTGCATGTTGGTAGCCTTCATGTTTATAGAAATGCGTGCATGTTGGTAAGTTTATAGAAATGCGTGCATGTTGGTAGCCTTCATGTTTATAGAAATGCGTACATGTTGGTAGCCTTCAAGTTTATAGAAATGCGTGCATGTTGGTAGCCTTCAAGTTTATAGAAATGCGTGCATGTTGGTAGCCTTCATGTTTATAGAAATGCGTGCATGTTGGTAGCCTTCAAGTTTATAGAAATGCGTGCATGTTGGTAGCCTTCAAGTTTATAGAAATGCGTGCATGTTGGTAGCCTTCAAGTTTATAGAAATGCGTGCATGTTGGTAGCCTTCATGTTTATAGAAATGCGTGCATGTTGGTAGCCTTCATGTTTATAGAAATGCGTGCATGTTGGTAGCCTTCAAGTTTATAGAAATGCGTACATGTTGGTAGCCTTCAAGTTTATAGAAATGCGTGCATGTTGGTAGCCTTCAAGTTTATAGAAATGCGTACATGTTGGTAGCCTTCAAGTTTATAGAAATGCGTACATGTTGGTAGCCTTCAAGTTTATAGAAATGCGTGCATGTTGGTAGCCTTCAAGTTTACAGAAATGCGTACATGTTGGTAGCCTTCAAGTTTACAGAAATGCGTACATGTTGGTAGCCTTCAAGTTTATAGAAATGCGTACATGTTGGTAGCCTTCAAGTTTACAGAAATGCGTACATGTTGGTAGCCTTCAAGTTTATAGAAATGCGTACATGTTGGTAGCCTTCAAGTTTACAGAAATGCGTGCATGTAGGTAGCCTTCAAGTTTACAGAAATGCGTACATGTTGGTAGCCTTCAAGTTTACAGGAATGCGTACATGTTGGTAGCCTTCAAGTTTATAGAAATGCGTACATGTAGGTAGCCTTCAAGTTTACAGAAATGCGTACATGTTGGTAGCCTTCAAGTTTATAGAAATGCGTACATGTTGGTAGCCTTCAAGTTCATAGCTACTGAGTGAAGTAGATCTAATCAACATAGTTAAAATAAAATATGCTGTTTAGTTATATGACCAAGTAATTTCCTAACCCCAGAATCCAATATTTGCAGCTAAGTAATTGCCACTGCTGTAATCCTATACTACAATCGTTTAAGATCAAAGGTGCAGAATACCTCAAACATTTTCTTGTCTTACGAAGAAGAAAAGCCCACACCAAAGAAAATTTCTAAAATGCTTCATGCATCTACACAAAATGACAACGAGCACGCAATGGTAGACCACTTGACCAAATTAAATCTCTTGAAGGTGACGTCATTGCATGTCTACAGATTACTACTGGTTGTACTGGAGCCATTGTGGTTCTGCCTAAATAGAGTTGAAGATCACATTCACCGACTTAAATGGTCAACTGTCTGCCTGATGCTTATACTTGTGGTCCTTTACTTGAAGTTCCAAGCACCTGCCTGTCAGTAATACAATTGACTAGTTGAAAAGTTTCATCCATTCTTTGCGAGAAAAGTTCATGGATGTTTGATATTGTCTAGTGGGGACGTTTGCACCTAAATGTTATATGACATTGCAATATTATATTTGTTGTTTGTGTTTAAATCCATAATATCAGTGGCATTGCTAGCAAAAATGTTTGGTCATGCCCATAATCATCATGAGGCCAACACTTATTTTCAAAATTTAGACCATCTATTACCCACAAAACGATGACAATTATCCAAGCAGTTAATTTTCAAGTAGCCCTTGGAATATACGAAAAAGATGCTTTTAAAAAGCAATATTCTGTTTAAATTAACAAAGCTGTGAAGATTAAGTCTTTTCCTTTGGAGTATTGTTTATAAAAAAGTAGAAAACTAACATGGACACAAGAAATATTCGCAGGTAAAATTGAGAATGCAGTTTGTCACAATACAATACTAAGGCTATTGACAGCACAATAAACAACATGAGCAAACTTGAAACATGTAACCATTTTATAGGTTATCTTGATAACATAATCAAATTTTAAAACTGGTGGATGATTCATTTTTTGTAAATATTCAGGTTGATAAGACAACGGATGTTTCCAACAAAGAGCAGTTAAGTACTTATGATTGTTTGCATAGAAAAAAAGTGAAACATCGTTGATTTGTACATGGAACTAGCAACAGAATTGCAACTGGTTATCAGCATTAAAAAAAAGTATGTTGAATAAGCATAGAAAACTCAAAAGCACTTATTGGACAAATTTATGATGCGGCTGATATAGCAGTTGCAGTTGTCTTGCAACAACTAACAGCTACAAATCAAAGCCAACTTCAATGTTACTCCCCATATTATTCATGTGAATATTACTTTCTGCTTTTCAGTGGAAACATCAGTTGTCTCATCAACCCGTAGTCTAACTCCTTCAAAATTTTATCTTGTATGATGTGATCAAGTCAAGAAATCAAATCATTTTACATATCTTGTGACACAAAATAGTACATCCCATCACTCTTGAGCTGAGAAAATCCATTATAGCAAAGCTCTTCAGAAAACTTTTCAATTTATTAATAAATTGTGAGAGAAAATTATTCTTTCCATAATTTCATAGTAGCACAATAGTCATAAGTCATTTAAAGTATACGACAAATTCTTTAAGGCAAACATGTTTCGGCTTACTTTATGCCATATTCAGTAAGAAGTGAATAGGAAGTTTACATGTAACACCATCAACTTATCCCGAGCAATCGCCCCCCTGATACCTTAACGTATAAAATTATTACCGGAGGGGACATATTTATTTTAAATAAAGTATGGCTCCTATCGCTACAGTGGTATGTTTTACTACTGGAAAATGGTATGCATAACCACACTTACAACCATCTACATTTTACAAACTTTTTTATGTTTTAACACGTATAGAGTGATGATTAATGGAATCTTTATGTTTTATTTGAAATAATATGTTTAAAATAACTCTCACAGTTAACACAAGTTGGCAACTTGGCATATTTACACTTGTAGTAGATTTGCTACTAGATATTTAATTCATATGATAATGCAAATTGATATCTTCCGTTAAATCAAAGTCACATGGAGTAGTAACTTCCTAACAACAAATTGGCTATTGGAGTTTCGAAGGTTAATAAAAATGTATCGTTTTGGGAAAAGTTTAAGCGTTCAAAGACGTTTTTCTACACTCGAGGCCCTCGACGATCACCTATTGATTCGGTAGGATAAAAATTAATTTGTTTCAAGTAACTCAATTTCAGCTTCAACTTAAGAAATGAAGTTTCATTTCAACTACCACATTATCTGATCTTTGAGATAATACTCTCCATCCATATACTTTCATGATGGAAATTTGCTGTTGGTGGGCTACAAACAATCAAGCTGCTTTTCGTATTACATAATGCTTATGATTGTGAAATTATTAAAGCCATTCATTCACTTGCATTTGTAGGGAGTTATCTACGGATGATAATTGTGGTGGTATACATTGTTTCAAATACATATAGATAGCCCTCTTTGGTTTAAATATTTTAACATATTCACTAATGTGCAAGAATTGATAGTTGACTTTGGAATTTGTGAACTATTTTGGATTTCCTACTTTGCTCTCTGCAAGGTCTCTGTACATATTAGTACAACTATGTTGCTTATAAAATTTTGGCATGCTCAACGAAAGCTTGTACAGAAAGGTAAGAAGGAAATATGTTGCATTTAAGCTTGATTGTTGTAAGCCCACCAGCAGCGCCGAACAGATACATTTTCTTCCTATTGCAAGTTAATTGTTTAGTGGTAGTAAACATATGTGTGAAATATGTTTTAGTTGACAACTTATAATACATTGTTTCATCACAAAATAGATGGCCCCTCATAGCAGTCAATCTAAATCAAACGAAGACTAGTGGAATGTAATGTGGTTAGTCTCTAAGTATCTCAAAATTATGAAGTCTGAAATATCTGTGTGGGATGTGTTGCATTAAAGTTGTGAACCTTAGGTGAAATGAAAAATTAAATATGTTACTTATCATATATGGAGCATTGCAAACTTTCTCTTAGGAAATGCATGATGATCATCCATTGTTAGAAGAATGTGTTGAGTCAAACATCACTCTTGAACAACCGTTGCATCTGGTTAGTTTTTAGTTGAATTATTCAGGTTTCTGTAAAGTAATACAGTAAATTCTTTATGCTTGTCAGAAAGCCAAAGTAATATTATAAACTCTTTTGATTTCCCAGAATATTGATGAAACTATTACCGTTGATGTCGACAAATCTCAACCTGATGAAGTAAGTGCAACTTGCAGATACAAATATAGTGCTCAGAGCAATATGAAATAAAGTAGCACAGATAAGATGAAATCTTAATAGTTTAAAACTTAACTCAGGATTTTATGCTTGATGCAATGTATTTAATGTGATCCTCACCTATAATATGCAATAATATACTTTCCAGCCAAAGTGCAGGGTTACCATCTATGTATATGGTAATCATGAGGAGGACACAATGTTTATGTATAAATATATAAAAGTGACTATAAGTTGACTAAGCTTATTGTGAGTAATGTTTATAGTGAAACACCTTAATCATGTTTTTCATTTCTCAAATTAATAAGCATATCATAAAATATTATATATCAAATAAATCTTTAAATACTTCAGTTAGCATTCATAATCAAACATTATTGACAATCATAACAACTTATTCATGACTCAATAATCACTATGTCAACAAGATAAATATTTCTCCCTTAATGGAAACTTGTTCAAATAATCACCAAGATAATGTAAAACTTTAGGAGAAACAACACACTCATAACATGCATTGGTCTCACAGAAAAGAACCCTACCACAACCTAGGAAGCACATATGCGTGTTAACACTGACCACTCTAACCCTGGCATACAATGTTTTCATATGAAACTTATCATGAATGTAATTTCCGTTCTCTGCCTAGAAGAAAAACTGTAACCACTTGTTGACTGGAGTTATTTTCCCTCTTGAAAAAATTTAAACTTGAGTCAAAGAATTTAACTTCCCAACAAAATGTATTGTTTTTTTCTAGAAAAATATTGCAGCTGTTTTGCATTATACTGGGTTATTGCTTCAATTTTCTGCAGTAACAAATTTGGGGGGAACATCAATCATTTGCTATTCTTGACTATAATGTGGAGAAAAGAAAAATTATGGTGAGCTCCTTAGTAGTGAATGTATTTTATAATGTTATATTCATATATATTTTACATTTAATTAAGCACACTTCATATGTGTTTGTTCATCGGTACCCTCATTATCGTGCAAATGGATTTGTCTGGTTGTTTGGCTGTTCATGTGATCGATTGACTGGAATTTGTGCAGGCCCTTAGCTCAAATACTAATTTAAGTACAGATAAAGGTATACAAGATTATTAAAAATGACTAATTGTAAATTTAAGCACTAACTTCTGGAATACTCTTTTAATAGTTGTAAGCTATCCAAAATGCTTACATATATTGGCAATGGAAAGATTTTTGGAGACTTATGATGAAAATTTGGGAATAACCTCACAAGAATCAAGTTTTTTCAAGAGTATGTTATTGTTCTCATAATGCAGAATAAAGTAAATGGTTTGAACTCGGAGTATCGTGACATGTTTGTGGATGTAGGTCGTCCAGGTAGTTGAGTCCTGAGAAGGACTGTTTGTGTTGATGTTCAGATCAAAATTTTTGAAGATGACTACCACTAAGGTTGTAGAAAGTCAGTCAACACCAACAATAACAGTCATTTTCAGGACTCTACTAACCTGGACGATCTACATCAGAAACATGTAATAATGCAGAATGGTGGTTATTTTGCTATATGAGAACAGTATGCTAATATCATGCCAACCTGTGAAAAAGTAATTTTGCATAAAATTGATGGTATGTTTGTTTTTAATTTTTAAGTTGTGGAAAAATCAGGAACATCTGACCCAATAGATCATTCATACTGTGGAATGTTTCCTAAAGAGGTTTTTACTTGCAGTCATTGATTAAATTATAATATGTTCTACGATAGCTCCTTTCATGTTACAGGACTTGTTTAAAGCCGTTAGTGGTGGTCCCAACTGGATTGCTGTAAAACCAGTCAATCGCGAATGGGGCGTGTGCACATTTACTTATTCTAAAGTAGCACTACCTCAAGCAGAGCTAAGATGTTCTAATTGTTCATCTTACCTCTGCATTCATGTTACAACTCTTGGGAAGGCGCTGGAAATCGTACAAGATGATGACGACTCGCAGCTAGCATATTTTAAGTTAGCTTTTGAAACCTCACCTGAAATGAGAAATTACTACGAGTTGGCAACTCGTAGTGAAAAAAAAGTTAAATTATTTGAAATAGGTAAAGTAGTGTAGTAAATGGAAATAATATATGTGTGTTTGTGTAATGGGTGGCCAAAAAACATGGAATCGTCATTTAAATTTCAATACTCATTTTTCACACAGGTTGTGATGAGAATGATGCCAATCATTTTGCTAAGCTTCTGGCTATGAACTGGTCAAAGATATTCGTACCTAGTGCTTGTGGTACTTGCTCTTGTGGTGCTGCTTGGGATAAGCGTGATGTATCAGATGACTGGCTGGATGTGGAAGGCTGTCATGTGGCGTATCTTTATGATTTCCACTGTGTGAATGGTTTGTAAACTGAATTATTTATTACTTTCTTTGTATTAGTGTCACGACTACAATCTTCTGTGAATTTTTAGTGTATTATCGACCGTGTTCTACATGCACAAACAAGAAGCGGTACGATGGTATCGAGAACAACGTCTTGTGGTTTGGATCATTTTCCATTTCGCATGCAGTCCTCAAAGATTATATAAGGCATTTTTTGGTTTCAAGGTACGTGTGATAGTCAGTTATCAAGTATGAAGTAAACATTTTTATCTACATGATTAATTATGAATTCATGAAAATATCTTTTCATCTTTTAAATGGTTTAGCCTGCCCATGTATAAATATTACGTGACGTACGTCCAAAGACAAGTTATGTCAGGAAATTTGAATTTTTCTGGCATTATAACTTACACCAAGTTTCGTCTGGCAGTTACTGCAATGATTAGGTAACTTTTTTTTATTTCAACCTGCACCAATTTTTAGGTGAGTTACATGTATTTAAAAGTTTATTTGATCGGATATTCGTTTGTTTAAATTAACTTTTGTTGTAATGCTAAATATAAATGATAAAGTACGTATGCTACCAATATATATATATATCTGTAGCACTTACGTATGTTTAGCATTTGATCATTTCATTGGTGGTGAATTTATGATAAGGGTGGGGAGTGTAGGTGCACAGAGGTGCTCCCACCTGTAGGTAATGGTCAACAAAGGGTACATAGAGAGGTACAAAAAATGAAAACACTATCCTACTTTTAATGTCCAAGAAAGTCTGAACATTTATTTACTATCATTTTACTTTCCTTATGAAGTGGCAACACTGAATAGATCAAATGGCATTCTTATTTATTTTGTTGACAAAAACAGGCAGTATTGTATCCGCTTTTAAGAATAACTATGTTAATTGGTTTTTAACCATAGATCTAAAAAATCCTTGCTGGATACAACACTGATTTTTTACGCTATTTAGATTACTTGACATTGACTTTGTTGACGCTTTTCATTGTAACATCTGTGGAAAACATCCGAAAAAAGTTGTTATGGACGGTACGGCACTTGGTATCCAAAAAACCTTCTTGCCTCGTAAGGTAGCTCCCCAGAAGGCCCTACGATGGATGGAAGATAAGTGTTTTTTCTGGGTGTGTATTTTTTCATTGGCTAGCTGGACATGTGTTTTATTTTGGGGCGGATTTTTTCCAACACTAGGTTCGAAACGCGGAACTTCCTCAATCGGAAGAGGCAGAGAGAGTTGTTGAAGAAATTTATAAAGAACCAAATTACAGAAGACGAACTCGTGGAATTAACCTCGGAAGTATGAATGTTGTTAGTTGTTTATTGATGTACAATATGCTAAGAACATGTTGTAGCTATTTTTACAGGCTATTTTACTATTGCTCGTTTATTTAGATTTCATCTCCTGGCCTAAAATGCTAATCGTATCCCTTAGAGAGGAACATTTTGGTGTCACGTTTCCAGAACCTTGCATAAGACTTCTCAAAGCACTTGCGTCAGATAAACCTGTTTGTGCAATTGTACCTCCTGTGAGAGAGGTGAAGGATTTGTTGATCAGAATTGCCAACGGAGCAAATCCAAAGGACAATCCATTGTCTGATTTACAACTTTTGCACGAACAGGTCCCCCTCTTGTTTTGTCTTTGCAATCATTTTGCAGAGCTGCCAAACCCCATACGTGTTTTGTGTGGGGAAATGGTCGCCAAAGCGTCCAGTCCTTTTACTGACCAAAACGGGTGTGAGCGTTTGCCCCACAACCTTCCCCAAGTTCAGTGTGATGGTCAGTTAGGTTTTTTTCCATCTTTGCCTTCTCTTGTTGAACGTGGGCACTATGTTCTTGACACAAAAGAGCTGGTCATTTAGATGATTGTGCCAAAGGCGTTCGTTCAAAGAAGAAGCATGGGTCTTTAATTCCTGGGATATTCCTTATTTTATGTCCGCACGGTATGGCAAAGAAGCATTAATGTTCTTGATCATAGAATGACAGGAAAATTCATCCCGTAAACTCTCCTCATTGAAAAATTATGAGATTTTTTATTGTTTTAGGTATTTGTTACGGCTTTCAAGTGATGCCCGATCATGAATCACCCAATGTTCCTTTTACCATTTTAAGAACTCGATTTTCTGAAGGTAATTTGAAGTTTTGAGGTATTTCTCATTCTTTTATGAGAATTGTGAAATTGTTAGCGTTTCGTTACTCCCAATTGTAAACAAATAAACTTATAATGTTTAGCTCCTGAACTAGTGATCTATGACAACGCGTGCAAACTACACGAGTACTGCCTTAACCGCGATCCTGCTTTTTAAAAATCCAAATTCATCGTCGACAAGTTTCATTGGAGAAACCATTCTGGTATAAAACTCGTATTTTATTATGCTAAGTGTGTCGAAATTGAAACGACTCATATCTTTGACTCTTATAGGTTGCTCTGAGGGATACGATATTAATAGATATCCCATTTTAAAAACGCACAACAGCCAAGCTGCAGAGCAGTGTAACTCTGTAATGAAGCCACTTGCGTCAATGGTTTCATACATGGAATATGACAACTTTTTGCTATTTTCGAAATTGTATATTTGGTACAGAAACATGTTGCGCATAATAAAATGCAATCCTGGACGGGATGTTCCAGAGAAACGTTTCTTGCAATCAGCAATATTATCAGATAAGTAGTATTTGAAAACCAGTATTATTTAATTGGGAACCATGTTGAAACGAAATGCTAACACTTTGGAACAAACAAAAAAAGTCTAAGTAACAGTTGAAATATTTTTCTAAATTCATCATTTTTAAAGAAAATACGTCATGTTTATGACATGTCTACGTAACGTATAGCTGTAACATTTTGTCCTCAAACAGCTTCATATTTTTCGCATTTATAGCATAATGAAAAATTTTGGATATGAAAATGAATGAAATCAATTTTTAAAATGTTGAAATCATAACTCGCACGATATTATAGCTTTTCAACGTCTATGGATAATGCTGGTACTCATTAGTTATTAAGTATATATATTTACTCCACGATTATTCTATGTAGTAGTAATGTTGCACCTCATGACACAATCAGAGTTTATATGAAGAAGTAATTGAACAAATGTGCCGAGCATTGACCATTTATATAACGCCTGTTTTTCATTGTGTGTAAACAGGTCGACTGTTACAGGGACTGAAGAAGCTCTTTTAGCTGCGTACGTCTTCCCTCACTGTTTATATTTTCTATCGATGAGTTGATGCATCCCTAAAATATGATAAAATTATCTGTTATATGTCACATACTGGAATATGTTGCTTTTAAATTATTTGCGTATTTTGCGACAGCAAATGTCTACATAACAAAATACCTCCTTTATTATTACTCTTGCAAACTCTAACAAATATACGCCGCAATCGTGACCATTTTTTTGCCTTGCAACCTGAATGGTGATTAAATAACAACGTTTGTGACATATCCATACATTGACTTTATAGATCAATGTGTTTATGCTTGTCAAACAATTACTCGACTTACATCCGCATAAATAGGCTCTGAAATGCTTCCCATGTGGTCTGGCCATTGTTGCTCTTCTTTTATGTGTTGGAGATACCTTAACGTTAAAAAGCTGTTTATGAAGTTAGAAAACATGTCGGTACATATCAAAAGAGGCAACCTGTTAGTTCAGTATGTATAGAAATAACAACCTTCTTATGTTTGAAGCAACAGTTTTATTCTTCCAACCCATGCTGCACAACACGTATAAACGACTTGTCAAAACTTCAAAGACCACTAGCCACCAATGTGTCCTTTAAAATATATCATGTCTCAAGTATCTCATAGAATTGAACTATAGAAACTGATTTTCTTTGTAAAATTCTTACATGTCGCAGACTGGTATAAAAATCATTTTATATTGATACATGTTCTTAGGTGTGTATCTCCTCACTCCATGTAAGTTGCATCCCGAAAGATCTAATGGTCGCTTTGATCTGAAAAATTGCAAATATTATAACATGTAATTATCTCTAGAATCTAGGGTGAAATCTTAACCGGACACTTACACGTGTCCTTTCATGAGTAGTTTCTGTTGGAAAAACTAGAAAAGGCATAATATTGTTCCCCATCGTCTTTTCTTTCTGCCGTTTTGCAGTAATACCTATTGCATTCATGTAATTTAAGTTAGCTTGTAAAGTTTTTATTGCTTCCTTCTATATGTTAGATTTGAATCATTTCACATTACCTTAAAAAAAAGTCAATTATGGTATCACACAACCACTTGCTTCCATTTAATGTTTCGACATCACTCTTGTATATTACAATGCCATCAAAACAGTTCACTCTAAAAGGCATTGATGCTACCTTTGTCGTTTTCCTTTTGTCAAATATTTTCAATATATGAATGTCACCTTTCACTCTCTTCACTGCATTCTTTCCTGTCAAAGATATAGTTTTCTATTATCGTCAGGAATTTTCTTCACATATTCAATAGAAACATTTACATGAGACATTCAATTTTTATTGACCTGATTGTAGTTGCTGGCTTTTTCTTCTAGTCGGTCTCTTTTCAGATGTTTGCTCCATAAATACATAACTATTTTGAAAAGTTTTGCCAACTGTCAAACTAAAGTAGCCTATTCCTCCGTTGTCCGTAACTTGGCATAAACACGGAAAATAGATATGGAATAGTTCAAACTGGGGACTCCATATTTCCAATGACGCACGAAGTGCTCCAGCAATGCATTGAACATGCGTGTTAGTAAGGGTAACCTCTAAAAAAGGGAATAATTTGCTTGTCATGTAGGTTTTCTAAATTTGTTTAATATTAAAGAATTTTCTTCGTGATTTGAATTTTGAGAATGTTCACCTTCAGTGTTGAAATCTTGTATTTCTTTTATAATTTCTTCATTTGAAATTGCTTTACTTGTTTGTCGTGAGCGCTAGAAAAGATGTGTTTCTTTTATAAATAAAAACTTAGAGATTTACAGAGCAAAATATTACTTCGGATGCCAAATGACATTGATGTGCAACTCCGTATAGAAATGAATCGAGTTGAAGTCTATTGGGATCAATGCTTAAAGCGTTGAAAATGTCTCCAGGACAACTTGTGTCGTAATCATGTGGAACGCCCATGAGGTCTTTTCGTGTGACCTACTCAAATATTATTAAGGAATCAACAAATTGTCATTTAGATTAGAACCGTTCAATCAGTCAATAAACATTAGCATTTCATACTTTAAATTTTTCGTAATAGGATGTTGATGTGTATCAGCTAAGTCCAACAATTCGTAGGCTGTTTCAACATATTTTAGGGGGTCTTTTAACATTGCGCGAACAATACAAGCTATTTCTCTCTAAAATGGATTGTGGTATCGTTTTGAAATTTAAAAAAATAAATGTGAGTTTCTAAAAGTTTTCTTACTTTTTCGTACATGTCTCTCATCTGTTGTAAATTCACTAATTGTGTATCCTCTTCCTGATGGGTATAGAAAAAAACGTTCATTTTTGGTACGCTGTTTTTTGTAATTTCCTGGACGTTCATTTACCCTTTCATCCTCTTTTATGTTATTTAATGCAGCTTCGTTATCAAATTTGTTTTCGAAATCTTCTCTTTTCTCGCTCTCATCACTTCTTTTATCTTCTTCGCTTGTATACGTATCTTTTCCAACATTCGCATCTCGATTAGTTTTCTTGGGAATAAAAGCAAATAGCAGTTCGTGTTTAAATGTTCTTATATTATTTCTTAAAAGATGGTTAGTGTGTACCTCTTGTCTTCCTTGACCAAATGATTGTGTTGTCTCTTCATTTTTTTCATTTCCAGTAAACTAATTAAACAAAAGTTAAGAGAAGCAGTGAGTTGTCTTCTATATACTAAATCTACAACAATAATACTCACTTCATGAACGTATTCTCCATACGATAGAGCGATCTCTATCAGTTCTTTCTTATTTAAAATTTTTCTCGAGCGTTCTGTTTTATCATCAAATTCTTCTTCATCGTAATCATCCTCTGAGAATGGTGTACAATATGTAAATAAAAACAATGAAAATATTGAAGATTGATTCACTTGATTTACCTGAAGGTTGATTAATCCTGGCAGATGGCGAAACAAATGGGATGTGAGGAGGCCAAAACAACGGTTTCTCTGCTTTAAGCCAAAAGTCTCTCACTCTAGCCACTTTCCACTTCCGTTTTCCTTTCTTGTCTAAAACCAATCTTGAATTCACGAGGTCTGCCGTTGTATATCAGAAATTAGTTACTCACAAATATACAAAAATAGTTTTTACCGATGTCAGCTGTTCTTGGGAGAACCATATTTAAAACCAGTTTCCGTAGCTCTTTGCACGACCAAGTCCCTTGTTTTATTTCTTCCAAAGCATCAGGATCAACAAGATCAGAGCGTATCTCCTGCACTTGATAAACGTCTTCACAGCTTTCTAATATAAAATGATACAGACTTTATTGCAGCATTGTGACACCTTTATTTGTTTTTATACAATTTAGAAACAACAAAATAAAAGTTAGTACTTGGGGAGTCAGTTGTAATCAAAGAATTGTCTTCAACATATTTGCACATGGCATCTCGGGAAATATTCAAGATTTCTCGACGAAGGCCGGGCGTTCCTGTTTAAATGAATTGATTACATTACTTCTATACCGACAATCGTATTTTAAACACAAAAATAATCCAATTCAATTCTTAACTTCTACACAAGTCTAAAATCTTTTTGATAGAAGAATTACCAGCAGCTTTAACCGTTCCATGTCCATCAAGATATAGCAAAACCATCGGATTGAGGCTCTTCTCCGATGACATTAGATCAATCTAAAATATTTATAGAGCATGTGATTTATAGCTGTTACATTTCAAATTTAGTCAATATTTTCTGCATTAATCAAAGAGGGTACAAAAAGTTTATCATTCTTTTACCCTGTCTGCAATACGTTTTTTCTTTCTGTACACATTGTGCGCTTCACTTTGAGAAATCGATAGCTCTTTTTTCTTCAAAAATAAACTTGACGTTCAGATAGAACTCTGGTTGAGAATTCATTTACTGTCAACGTACACATAATCTTACCGGTCTCTTGCTTTTTAGAATAAACTTTTCCCTCGTGAATTTACTTTACTTTTTATATTGGAAGACATCTCAACAATAATTTGAAGCAGTTTTCAGTAAATAAGCGACCTAATCAAATTCTAACAAACCTTGCAGAAATATTAAAGCAAATGTTTTCGGTGCCAAGTAATTTATAACGGATCGAGATGCAGCTATTTATTTATCCTGTGCGTCAAAGAATTTAAGTGTGATCTGTCATATTAGTGTTTTTATAAAAGGAAATGACAAACTTCCGTGACACTATTGTGTAAACCAGGTGAGAAAATTAGTAAAATTTCAGATATTATAAAACATACCGGAAAATGGTATGTATAACCATGATGAAATGATGGATAAAAAACAAGTAAATTTTTACGAGGACTTAAAATTTCGTGTTTGTGCGACACAATGGTGTAAACCAGATGAGAAAATTAGTAAAATTTCAGATATTATAAAACATACCGGAAAATGGTATGTATAACCATGATGAAATGATGGATAAAAACAAGTAAATTTTTACGAGGACTTAAAATTTCGTGTTTGTGTGTCACTATGGTGTAAACCAGATGAGAAAATTAGTAAAATTTCAGAGATTATAAAACATACCGGAAAATGGTATGTATAACCATGATGAAATGATGGATAAAAAACAAGTAAATTTTACGAGGACTTAAAATTTCGTGTTTGTGTGTCACTATGGTGTAAACCAGATGAGAAAATTAGTAAAATTTCAGAGATTATAAAACATACCGGAAAATGGTATGTATAACCATGATGAAATGATGGATAAAAACAAGTAAATTTTACGAGGACTTAAAATTTCGTGTTTGTGTGTCACTATGGTGTAAACCAGATGAGAAAATTAGTAAAATTTCAGAGATTATAAAACATACCGGAAAATGGTATGTATAACCATGATGAAATGATGTCTAAAAACAAGTAAATTTTACGAGGACTTAAAATTTCGTGTTTGTGTGTCACTATGGTGTAAACCAGATGAGAAAATTAGTAAAATTTCAGATATTATAAAACATACCGGAAAATGGTATGTATAACCATGATGAAATGATGTCTAAAAACAAGTAAATTTTACGAGGACTTAAAATTTCGTGTTTGTGTGTCACTATGGTGTAAACCAGATGAGAAAATTAGTAAAATTTCAGATATTATAAAACATACCGGAAAATGGTATGTATAACCATGATGAAATGATGGATAAAAACAAGTAAATTTTACGAGGACTTAAAATTTCGTGTTTGTGTGTCACTATGGTGTAAACCAGATGAGAAAATTAGTAAAATTTCAGATATTATAAAACATACCGGAAAATGGTATGTATAACCATGATGAAATGATGGCTAAAAACAAGTAAATTTTACGAGGACTTAAAATTTCGTGTTTGTGTGTCACTATGGTGTAAACCAGATGAGAAAATTAGTAAAATTTCAGATATTATAAAACATACCGGAAAATGGTATGTATAACCATGATGAAATGATGGCTAAAAACAAGTAAATTTTACGAGGACTTAAAATTTCGTGTTTGTGTGTCACTATGGTGTAAACCAGATGAGAAAATTAGTAAAATTTCAGATATTATAAAACATACCGGAAAATGGTATGTATAACCATGATGAAATGATGTCTAAAAACAAGTAAATTTTACGAGGACTTAAAATTTCGTGTTTGTGTGTCACTATGGTGTAAACCAGATGAGAAAATTAGTAAAATTTCAGATATTATAAAACATACCGGAAAATGGTATGTATAACCATGATGAAATGATGGCTAAAAACAAGTAAATTTTACGAGGACTTAAAATTTCGTGTTTGTGTGTCACTATGGTGTAAACCAGATGAGAAAATTAGTAAAATTTCAGAGATTATAAAACATACCGGAAAATGGTATGTATAACCATGATGAAATGATGGCTAAAAACAAGTAAATTTTACGAGGACTTAAAATTTCGTGTTTGTGTGTCACTATGGTGTAAACCAGATGAGAAAATTAGTAAAATTTCAGATATTATAAAACATACCGGAAAATGGTATGTATAACCATGATGAAATGATGTCTAAAAACAAGTAAATTTTACGAGGACTTAAAATTTCGTGTTTGTGTGTCACTATGGTGTAAACCAGATGAGAAAATTAGTAAAATTTCAGATATTATAAAACATACCGGAAAATGGTATGTATAACCATGATGAAATGATGTCTAAAAACAAGTAAATTTTACGAGGACTTAAAATTTCGTGTTTGTGTGTCACTATGGTGTAAACCAGATGAGAAAATTAGTAAAATTTCAGAGATTATAAAACATACCGGAAAATGGTATGTATAACCATGATGAAATGATGGCTAAAAACAAGTAAATTTTACGAGGACTTAAAATTTCGTGTTTGTGTGTCACTATGGTGTAAACCAGATGAGAAAATTAGTAAAATTTCAGAGATTATAAAACATACCGGAAAATGGTATGTATAACCATGATGAAATGATGGATAAAAACAAGTAAATTTTACGAGGACTTAAAATTTCGTGTTTGTGTGTCACTATGGTGTAAACCAGATGAGAAAATTAGTAAAATTTCAGAGATTATAAAACATACCGGAAAATGGTATGTATAACCATGATGAAATGATGTCTAAAAACAAGTAAATTTTACGAGGACTTAAAATTTCGTGTTTGTGTGTCACTATGGTGTAAACCAGATGAGAAAATTAGTAAAATTTCAGAGATTATAAAACATACCGGAAAATGGTATGTATAACCATGATGAAATGATGGCTAAAAACAAGTAAATTTTACGAGGACTTAAAATTTCGTGTTTGTGTGTCACTATGGTGTAAACCAGATGAGAAAATTAGTAAAATTTCAGAGATTATAAAACATACCGGAAAATGGTATGTATAACCATGATGAAATGATGGCTAAAAACAAGTAAATTTTACGAGGACTTAAAATTTCGTGTTTGTGTGTCACTATGGTGTAAACCAGATGAGAAAATTAGTAAAATTTCAGAGATTATAAAACATACCGGAAAATGGTATGTATAACCATGATGAAATGATGTCTAAAAACAAGTAAATTTTACGAGGACTTAAAATTTCGTGTTTGTGTGTCACTATGGTGTAAACCAGATGAGAAAATTAGTAAAATTTCAGATATTATAAAACATACCGGAAAATGGTATGTATAACCATGATGAAATGATGGCTAAAAACAAGTAAATTTTTACGAGGACTTAAAATTTCGTGTTTGTGCGACACAATGGTGTAAACCAGATGAGAAAATTAGTAAAATTTCAGAGATTATAAAACATACCGGAAAATGGTATGTATAACCATGATGAAATGATGGCTAAAAACAAGTAAATTTTTACGAGGACTTAAAATTTCGTGTTTGTGTGTCACTATGGTGTAAACCATATGAGAAAATTAGTAAAATTTCAGATATTATAAAACATACCGGAAAATGGTATGTATAACCATGATGAAATGATGTCTAAAAACAAGTAAATTTTACGAGGACTTAAAATTTCGTGTTTGTGTGTCACTATGGTGTAAACCAGATGAGAAAATTAGTAAAATTTCAGAGATTATAAAACATACCGGAAAATGGTATGTATAACCATGATGAAATGATGTCTAAAAACAAGTAAATTTTACGAGGACTTAAAATTTCGTGTTTGTGTGTCACTATGGTGTAAACCATATGAGAAAATTAGTAAAATTTCAGATATTATATAACATACCGGAAAATGGTATGTATAACCATGATGAAATGATGTCTAAAAAACAAGTAAATTTTCACGAGGACTTAAAATTTCGTGTTTGTGTGTCACTATGGTGTAAACCAGATGAGAAAATTAGTAAAATTTCAGATATTATATAACATACAGAAAATGGTATGGATAACCACGATGGTTATACTTCTATAAATCAAAGTTCTAATCCCTTGTAACCTCACGTACAGGCGTTTTTTGTTCATGGTATCGATCTTTTAAATTTTATTGGATTAAATTATTCGTGTTCGTTAGGTTCTATACTAGTGATTCCAGAGCTTTTATTAATGATCGAATTCATACGATTCCTGTTTTACTATGTACTATTTCTGAGTTGTCTTTACCAGTGTACAGCGGATACCTCCTTTATTCGCGTGGTTGTAAGTGATGTTATACCTACAAGAAAATGGACGCAATACAAACTTC
>NW_025813501.1:0-7530 GCF_021976095.1 Xenia sp. Carnegie-2017
AGTTTGACGACAAGAGCAGGTTCTGCTTCTGACCGAGATTTTCGGAAAGACCTTCGACGTGACGTTCAATGCAGGCGAAACTGGCCCGAAAAGAGTAGAAATTGATATTGTTGATGACTCTCTCGTAGAGTCAACGGAATCCTTTAACGTATCGATAGTTTCATCATCTTCACCTGCAGTAAGACCTGGATCTTCTTCCAAAGTTAATATTCTCGATAATGACGGTTAGTGACAATCTATTTGGATGCTGACAAAAAAATGCAGACTTATGGATTGTGTGCTTTAGGGAATTTTGATGAAATGCAGGGAACTATAAATTTTAACAATCACAACTAAATGTTCTCGAAAATAACTAAACGTTTATAACATTAACTGATTAGTGTCTAAATATTAGCCATGTTAATGACAATTACTCATTCTAATGATCGTGACTAAATGTTTATGATAATTACTAAACGTTAGTGATAATTTCTTTGTCTTAATTGAAATGTTGAAATTCGTCACATTGCATCGGAAAAATGTATTACAAAATGCAGCATTGAACTTCGGTCATCTTCTAGCAGCAGTACAGCGGCAATTTTTATTCGTTGCAATATGTATTATAGAAATAAGATAGTCAATATAGCTACTGTGATGTCAACATTTATGGAAAAATATTTTTTGTAGAAGCTCGGATTGGTTTTACTAAGGAATTATTTGAAGTAAATGAAAAGTCAGGAGTTGCAAATATTGGACTCATCTTTCAATCTGGTGAAGTAAATGTTCCAGTTACTGTGAGGTTAGATAGACTTTTGTGATATTTCCAAAGTAACAATTTTTCTACCAGCAACGGAGTTATTTAATTCGTTGTAGTCGTAAATTCATTACATAAGTTCATTATAAAATTGATTATGCAAAACGTTCTTGCTGTATCATGTGGAATTTAGATCGTGGAACTACCTTTATAAAAGGTTGTCGTTTGAAGTGGAATTTTATCGTTGCTTCTTGTTTTCTTACCGTATAAGCTCTGTAAACTGTTAAGATGAAAAATTTTCGAAAATGCCTTAAAAATTACATTATCACGTTATACCTTAAGGCTGATTGCAAAGTTTGACATTAAATGACAAAACATCATTTGATGCTGTTGAAACACACATTTCAACACATGCATTTTAGATATTACATGCAAATGATTGAAACAGTTTACTCAAAATGCCAATCGCAGTTCTTCAAAATCATAATATTGAGATTATCCAGTCGTAGTTCTCAAAGACCATACTATTTGAACTATGGGTTTTTTCTTTAAATTTTCACATTTATTTGTGGGAACTTGAATCTTCATTTACAATAACTTTTCGAATATCTCTTGATTTCTTACTGTCCTTCTGTCCATAACTTTCGTAAAGTTACAATTGTGAAATTACAAAGATTTTTTGTGCATGTCTTTCACTTAAGGTTTGTAACCAAGACTGGTACTGCTGGAAGCTCAGACTTTGTCTCTAAAGCCGTCGACGTATTGTTTGAACCAGGCGTGAAACAAAAGACGGTGAAGGTGGATCTTATCAACGATAAACTTTTGGAACCCAGTGAAATCTTTGAAGTGTCACTTGAATCATCATCTGTTGATGCTGTAAAGCTTGGAAAGCCATCTTCTGTTAGAATCATTGACGATGATGGTAAGTACGTGGTTATACCCTTTACTACAGTTAAAAAGTGTATATAAAAATTTGAACAATTTGTGAAACGTCGCTTAAGTCATCAGCGAACAAGATTTGCAAATACCTTCAGTAGAATAGTTAGTTTGACTTCCATTGGGTCATCTGACAGTAAAATCTTTGCAAATAGTAAACATTTTATTGTGAAAATTGTGTTATTGAGAAGCACTTTTGAAATTGCTTGCGCCCAAAAATTACGCAGCTAAAATTCAATTGAAACACATAGGATTAAAATATGACACATGTTGCGCACACTGACAAAGTTTTAGGAAATTTTGCTGATGCGTATGCGAACGCTTAGCTTTCAAATTTCGGATTATTTTGAATTTTTCCTTTTTAAATGCCATTTTGTTATAAATCTCTTTAATTGTGCGTAAATTTGAGTTTAAATTATCCAAATATGACAAATTGATGAAAGATTTAAGAAAATAATAATTAAAAGTGAAACGCAAAATAATCAGCATTTTAGATGTCCATGGCGTTCGTGTACGGTTTTGCCATATTTCCTGAAAGTTTTTAATCCTATGTGTTCCAATTGTTTTTTAGCTTTGCATTTTCTTGTGCAAGCGATATTAAAACTGTTTCTCAGAAACACAATTCCCACTCTGAAAATGAGTGTTTTATATTTGCGAAGATTTTACTGTTAGATGAACCATTCGAAGTCCAACTACATGTTCTATCAAACGTTTTTGCAGATCAGGCCCACTGTCTTAGTAGAGACATTTTCCTATCTCTTCAGTTTTTTTTCGTACACCTTGTATTTTGAACGCGTTCTTACTTCTATTAATCTTAATATATTCTTCTTTTACAACAGTTGCTTCTATTGGCTTTACCAGCAAATCTTACGATGTTCCGGAGGATAGAAAAGCTATTTTGGAACTTGATTTTCTTGCAGGAGAAGCGACGGAGCCTGTAACTGTCAGGTTACTAAATGATATACTTTTTTATATTTATATTTAAGAGTGTCAATTTTTGCTGTTATAGCTACATATTACACTGTACAAACCTAAGTATATAAATATTCGAGTTTAAAGCAAGGAAAAACCAAAGATAATTCTCCAAATGCATCACCCTCTCCGCTTATTTCATATAACCACACGGCTTTAACTTGTTCTGCAGTATTTTCTTTATGCTTTAGGAATGTATATTTTTCTCCAGCGTTTTTACAAAGCCTACTTTCTTTAACAAAAAAGCATTGCGTAACCTTTTATCCAGTATATTCTGTGAAGGTGTGTAATATCATGAGAAAAACAATTTGTATTTGTCAATATGCTTCTTTAGACTTGCTGCCCTGTCTGGAACGGCGGGAAAGAATGATTTTATTAGCAAAGAGATCGACGTAACATTTGAACCTGGACAACAAGGACCCAAAATCATTGAATTTGACTTGATTGATGACAAAATCGTCGAGAGCACGGAATCCTTTCAAGTAGCACTTCTGTCTTCATCAAATAAGAATATCACGCTTCAAGATCCCGCTGTTGTAAACATTTTGGATAACGATGGTACGTTGAGCTTTTAATTAATAATTATGTCAAAGGTCGAATGATGACTTTGAAATAAAGTCCAAAATTTGCAGTTTCAACACGCATCTTATTTAAACATAAATTTTCGATTGGATATTTTCACGTCCTGAACTTGCTTTTGATACATTTCATTCAAATATCCGCTGGCCCATACTTGTATTTTTTAAATACTGCAATTTCGCTGCAGTCTTTAAAAACTTCCTCGTGCATGTTTACCCGTGTTTGTTCCCTTAACTATACTATTTTACCGGTACAAAAGCTACCAACACCTTTTTATTCCTTCTATAGAGGCTTCAGTCAGGTTTGAAAGTGATACTTATGACGTAAGGAAAATGAAACAGCTTTTGTTGATCTTAAACTTGATGGAGAAATAGCCTATCAATCACAGTTCAGTACGTAGATTTTCTATCATATTATTTGACTTTATCGGATACTGATTGGAGGTCTCTTTTGTATAGCCTAAGTCAGAGTTTTACAATTTTAGCTTTACGCTGATGATGTGTGCTTCAATGATGAAGTGTTTTTGCTAGTTAAAATAGTTTGGTAGTTATGATTAACGCTAAAATGCGATAACAAAAGCTATGATTTTTATGATTGTTTACAGGGTAACTTTACTGCACCGGAAGACGTTCAACTTGATGTCACGGGAAAATACTGACGCTTTGGTTGAACGGTAAGTGTGAAAAAATAAGTATGCCAATCGTACATGTTGCAAATGCAAACATTACGTTCAAAGTAAAATATACCTCAAAACGTAATGTTTATGAGTGGCAATAGATAGCCAGATTAAATCAAAGCAATGGTTGTTATGAAACTTTTACATTTATCAGTACTATGTTGCAATTGTTTTCAGTCACGTGGTATTCACTTAAATGATGGATGCCGCAGGATTTCAGTATGTGTGATTTTTTTTAATACGAACACATATCGCTTTGTGATCACTGAGCAGGTTTTATAAACTCCACTATCAATGTGATCAGCAATAAAATTTCTCATTAGTTTTTGGTGGCTATTTTTCCTAAAGGTTATGTTCTGTATGCGAATTGTCGTCAGCAAGACCAATGTTTTATTTTCAAAGACAAAAAGAAATTGATAAATAGTAAAGCATGTGTGGCAAAGTTACTTATTTATATTAATTTACCGTAATCACAACTTTTTTAGAAGAAATTGACAATATATATCGACATATAGCTATATCGATGAAGATTGATACCCCCAATTTTTTAGTTGACTATGGCATTACATGATGCTGGACGAAGTAGGCTAAGTAATGCAACGAAAACTATAAGCACTTTCATGATAGAAAATTAAATATTCTTTACAGGGCTTTCCACCTGAAGGCGTTCCACCAGAAGGCGTTCATCGTCAAGGAAGGGTATGTCAACAATTTTTTTTTCAAATATCTTCATGAAAATTGTGTACTTCTTTATGCACTTTCCTACAAGTTCCTTTCAAACAAGTTCACTGGTGGAGAATCTAAGGAAATTTACATATTTTTATCAATCAAGCTGAAAGTAAAAATAGAAAAGCACAAATCTTTTATTTTCGAATCTTTGGGTTGACACTATAAAGAAATTTTATTGGCTGTATCACTATATGAAACTTTATCAGTTATATTGCATTTTTTAATTGAATTTTTTTGAAAACTACTGTGTTTATAAATGCACTGGGAAGAGCTAAAAACACTTTCATGAATTTAAGCAGGAAATGAACTATTCTTTACAGGGCTTTCCACCAGAAGGCGTTCATCGTCAAGGAAGGGTATGCAACTTTTTTTCAACTGATAACTCCATAAAAATGTCTAACTCCTTATGCTCCTTTTTATCACAGCCATTGAGCATACAAGTTCCATTTCATACAAGTTCACTGGTGGAGAATGTAAGGAAATTTACATATTTTTATCAATCAAGCTGAAAGTAAAAATAGAAACGCAGAAATCTTTTATTTTCGAATTTTTGGATTGACGCTTTAAAGAAATTTTATTGGCTATATCATTAGAGGAAACTTTATCAGTTATTTTGCAGTTTTTATTTGAATTATTTTAAAAACTACTGTTTTATAAATGCACCGAGAAGAGCTAAGAACACTTTCATGAATTTAAGCAGGAAATGAACTATTCCTTACAGGGCTTTCCACCAGAAGGCGTCCATCGTCAAGGAAGGGTATGCAACATTTTTTCAACTGATAACTCCACAATAAATGTCCAACTCCTTATGCTTTATTTTTATCACAGCCATTGAGCATACAAGTTCCAGTTCAAACAAGTTTACTGATGGAGAATGTAAGAAAATTTATTTATCAATCAAGCAGAGAGAATAAATAGAACCTATCAAAACCATCAAAACTCTTATTTTTTTGAACTTTGAGTTAGCGCTATTAAGAAATTGTATTGTCTCTATGAAATTTTATCAATTTTGATGCATAAGGACATTTTTGGAAAATTCACACATTAAAGGGAAACAATGGTTATTATTTTTGTGTTAACACTAACAATAACATTGGGTTTTAAATTATATGCAAGAGAAGCAATTATTTGTACTTCATGGAATAATTAAAGTACAAATTATAAAAATTCTCCTTAGGCTGTTTTAAGTGACGATAATACTAAACTTCGAGAAAAGTTGCGTCAAATGCAGAACGCTCTAACAAATTCAAAACTCGATACGGCTGAGATGTACTCAAAATTTGGAGAATACGCAAACGATTGGAGCAATGTGGTAAAGCATTTGAAAAAATGCTGCTGCAACAGAAGAACAATTACGAAGCAAGAATCAAAAGTTTGGAAGAAAAGAATGAGCAACTGATGAAGGAAAACGAAGAAATGAAAAAAGTAATAAGATTTCGAAAAGTGAAACTGGCATTTGAAAAACAAAAAAGACAATTGAAAATTGGTCAAGTTGCGTATAAGTTGGAAAGTCTTGTATCGGAATATGTATTTCCTGGTCAGGATAAAGCAAGTAAAAGAGCAAGATATGGAACAAATTTGAAGTCTTTAGAAAAAAAGATTGACAGCCTTAATGACCAAAATGTTCAAGATCACGCCAAATCACGTTTTCCCGAGCTCGACAAAGCACTTTTTGAAGATTGGTTTATTGGTGTTGTCAAAAAAATGAAATGTTCACGCCTGGACACAGCTCACCCAAATATCGGGACGTATGAAGAAATGAAGGCTGTGATAACTGAGGAATTTAGTGATCCAGATGAGCGTGATGATATGTTGACAGCATTGGATCAACTTCGTAAAATGTATCTGAAGATGGAACGACCATTTGGAGAATAAACACTGACATTTCATATCATCCTCACAAGCATTAAATAAAAATATTCCTGTCAGTGGTTTAGGATATTTTAGTCATTTCTCTATAACTTGTAGAAAAAGTTATAAGAATTTATAATTACAACTGCACAAAGACAATTAAATATCTGTAATGAAACTTTCAACAGTTGACTGTTCAATATATTAAATAATAATATCAATGAAAAACTCGTGAAAAACAATAAAATACATGTGCACAAGTTATTTTGAATAACATGTTTGTTTTATATAAACGAAGCAGACCAAAGTTATATTTTATGCCCGTAATACGGACATCACTCCAGTATACTTGAGATCACCATAAGAAAGGGATACCATTTTCACCTTACGTAATTTAATTTGTCCCTGAATATCCCATCATCACATCTTTGACAAATTTATTTAAGTCGAGTCGTTAAAGGAGCATCATATGACCATTGACCATCAACGTTATGGAAATTCTACAAATAGAAAAAATCAAACCGATTAATATAAAGTAACAAGATTTTCAAAAACAAATACTTTTTTGAACATTTTATTTTCTATGAATGGTCATTCTATTTTACAGTTGAGATAAAAAGGACAATCACGTTAATTAAGTATAAACAGGATAATTCAAAATTGTACATTATACAATTCAAATTGTACTAAACAGCAATTTAATTAAGTAGTTTTTCCAGTAGTAAAATAGATGCAATACTTTACCTTGGTTTGCCACGTTATGTGTTTTTCTTTTCTTTCGCGACCTTCATAACGTTGTCTTTCCTCCAACTAAAATGTCACAAGAATCATCGCTATTCAATGGAAGATTCCGACAACAGGAATAAATTATGCAATCACAAACGTATTAGCACATTTAACTCTGTCCAAATTAGATTTCGTCAATAAAAAACGATAAAATTGTACTAATGAATTATGGTTACATAGCTAGCTTAGTATTAACCATGTTGTCTTAATTTCAATGATATAGATATTGCAGACTATAATAAAACAAATCTTTTCCTAAAATACCTTA
>NW_025813502.1:0-14282 GCF_021976095.1 Xenia sp. Carnegie-2017
TTAATTTAAAATAAATAAACACTTTGCAGGGTATGAAGAGGACAATTTGTAAAATAGCATTACATTCTAGAAGTAGACTTAGACTTCTTTTGTTTATGCTATTCTATCAGCCGACTCAATTTCATATAAAAATATCTGGACGTGAAAAGCTACGCAAGTCTGTGACAGGGAAGGTAATTAACAAATTTTGCATGAAATAAAAATCAAAAACGGTTTTAATTTTGCTTCAGTGGTATTTAACGCTGATATTTGAAATCACAGAAGTAGTTTCTAAAACTGTCGGTATGACGTTACAGTAGGCAAAATCGACTAGTAGAAAACTGGATGAATATAAATGAAGTTGTGACTTGTTTGATGATTTACCGTCTAAGTTACAAAAATCACCGAGAAGTCTTGTGGAAGTAACCTAACGATGTAAATAGGTTCCTCCGTCCACGAATAATCATACATATTCAATATCGTTTCAGCTCAATCTGGCTTCCCAGTGGGGTAGGGTGGGGTTGATTATAGTCAGAATCTCTAACTACAAACACTCTTCATTCCAATGTACTCTGAACATAACACAAATTTTGAACAACAACTGTAAATTTTATTTAACTATTAAATAACTGAGGGAATCATTTCGAGAAACACCAAACTAAATAATTAATTTTACATGACTTTCAACATCTTAAATCATAAATCTAAACAATCATTGAGGACGCTCTGAGGTACATGAACACATAAAATTTAGAAACGCAATCGTCACAACATTCGTCAACAAACATTTAAACAAACGTCGTTGATTCGTTAACTTTAGTTTTGGGATTTTCCAGATTATATCCATCTTTGATTATCCAATGGAACATTGGGATCTCTTCTTTTGCTTTTCCCCGATCAGCACATGCTTCTCCATTTGATCAACTGCTAAGAAGTACACAAATACCACTGTGCATGCGTCAGACAACAAACTTCTGGAATTTCCCTTGTCGTATGGACGAGCGTATTCCGTAACGTAAGCGAAAACCAATAAAGAAAATGCGACCGACATAAGGCAAAGCCGAGTCGACAAAATGAAGAATTTCACATAAACAAGCATAAACAATGATGCCATAATTGCCATGAAGGACCAACCACTTTTTGTAAAACTTTTTAGCAGCTCGTCCTGCTGGTAACCAAGGTAAAAACTGCTATCACGAATCGTTTCAGCGAAATAACAGATGGGTTATCTAGCACATCAAATAAACTGACATTAAACTTCGCTGAATCTGGACTAACATCACCAAATTCTCTTTAACACAACGCCAAATAGAAACGCACATAAGAAGAAGAATAGAGGTATGGCAACCCAGATGCAATTGATACGGTTTGCAGAGCATATAAAGCATCTTCGCCACCAGCCTTGAGCAAAGCAGTGGCACAAGCACCTTCGGTCAAAGCCCAAAATACAAGTTGTGCTACGGGGATCTGGCTACCATTGGCTGACAAACAGTCAATAACAAGAGAGCCGCTGTCTGAACTTGTAACGAAATAAAGAATTATACTGATGACTGCGACGATATTGAGCACAAACCAATATTGTCTCCGTATTGTTGAAGCATGTCAAAACCGATCAGAGTACAATCTACATGACAGCCTAAATCTTGTCATCATTAATTTTAACAAACGAAGATACATTGCAGTCAACTCCAGCTTTAGTTGCATCTCGCTCCATTTTCAATCCTGCACCACCAACATGCAAACCACATGAAAATATATAAACAGGAGCTGTGAGAGTGGCATTTAAAAGTTTCTGATTGTTCGACCTCTGAGATTTTAGCAATGAACATGCCAACAAAAGGACAAAAGCAACCCACCATCCCCAGTAAAGACCGTCCAAATATCCATCCATTTAGAATTTTCAAAGCCATCATTAGAGTTTCCATCTGTGCAAATGCATCTGTATGGAATCCCAGGAGCAGCATTGAATGCAGTAATAACCAAGACTTTGGACATAAAGGTTAGTGAAACCAGGTGTCATCATGAAAAATACAAATAACATGAGGAACATACCAACATAGTTCGCTGAGACGACGAATGCCAACTTTAAGACCAGACACTACAGAGAGCAATAAAGTCACCCCCAAATGATAAAGATTTGGTTGGTTGGTGTCTCACTAATGTTGCCATTTAATCGATGAAGACCCTACCAGTGACAACACCAAGACCCATCTGTTCAAACGTACAACGGAAAATATCAATAATATCACCAAAATATCCAAATATTCTATCACCAATCAATGGGTAAAAACAAGATCTAACGGTCATTGGAAGTCCTTTTCTGTACGTCACGATCGCCAAAAGCAATCCAGTAATAGAGTACACTACCCAACCATGAAGACCCCAATGAAATAATGTGAGATTCGTTGCATCTTGAGCTCTTTGATTATCTGAGTATCTAAATTATTCAGTAAGATATAATGCATGTTCACAAATATTTACAATCCATGTAAAAAAATAAACTGTAATATATTTTATTTTGTTGTTTTGCATGACAAAGTCAGGTTGAAGTCTCCAAATAATTTCATTTAGAACAAACAATTTTGGCTTGCCAAATAGATTGAATAAATTTATCCACAACATAATTATATGTTCAAAAATATTATTTAACCAGTTTCAAAATGACAACGAAAAGATCGTTACTGCCACACGCTCTATCTGTACTGGCTTTAGCAAAGTATACCAGTGATTTTAGAAATTCAAAAATAATAAAAAGTAATTGAAGTTTTCAGGAGAAAATATGCAAAACATGTGCAAACACTTTAATGCTGTCAAGTTAGTAATGTTTTGTTGATGACAAAATATGTTAACAATCTGAAACTTTCTCGGCATGCCCAAAACAACTTTTCAAAAAATTTTCTTCACATTATGATTATAATAATTTAGAGGAGTCTTTTTTGAAATTTCCTTGCAAATACAGTGTTTTTTATTGTAGAATATAATAATAGAAGAGTTTTGAAATTTGTACTGTTAACATTTTCATGTTAAAGAATACTGAAAGAAAATAAAATTCAAGACACATAAAATTTTTACGTCTTGTCTTCCTCCACCAGTTAAAGGGCTATACGTTGGGAAGTTTTAGAGCTTTTACTGCAAACGCTTTATGTTACTGCATAATCAACAAAAAACCAATTCCACTTTGTCAGCACGTGATGATCATGTTGTACATATAGCAAGTCACGTGCATAAACCAGTTCAACTACTTAGCGA
The DNA here is from genome assembly GCF_021976095.1 of Xenia sp. Carnegie-2017. Taxonomy (NCBI): domain Eukaryota; kingdom Metazoa; phylum Cnidaria; class Anthozoa; order Malacalcyonacea; family Xeniidae; genus Xenia; species Xenia sp. Carnegie-2017. The sequence continues at coordinate 3,229 of NW_025813502.1, forward strand.
TTTGAAAATACTTTCACACAAGTGAAAATACTTTCCACAAGTGGGAGGCGTGTTATGAATAGTTTTTATTAAATGCTAATGAAATGTAGATTGCAAAACGATTTTTTAGTACATAACGAGACATAAAAGCCAGATTTTCTCTAAAATAAAACTACAAAAGCCAATATAAATATATGCAATTATTTCAATATAAAGTCGTGACGAACTATCAATATTTAAAATCATTTCAATGATTATTGCAAATAAAACAAGCAATTACACACCTCCCAGTAACGATTTCCGTAAGGTTTCTTCGGCGAGTAATGTCCAACAGGCTCAGCTACACTAAAATAAAACAGGCCGATACCAATGCCTGCAGCGAGCAACATTGTGAAATAAGTTCCATCACTGAACTCGTTCTTCGTCCTGTTTACCCAATTTGAGATTACTGTACTTCGAAAAATAGAGGTATATGAGGAAGACGGGTAGCACATTAACTGTGCCAATGTAGAACCAAGTAAAGTGCTAGTTATCCATATCTTAATCGTTTTCATATCATTGTTGGCTCCTTTTGGGTCAAGAACACACCAAACAACCCTAGGCTGGAAAGTATGTCGTTTTTCGACGAGATCTCCGGTGCGCACTATGAAATAACTGGTGTGCTGGTGTGCAAAATAAATTTGTGCACTGGTGCGCATATGACGATCAAAGCATAATAATATTAAATTAATATACGAAGTATCGCTAATCTCGGTGTACACAGGCTCTTTTCAGTGTTTTGTTGTGTCAAACATGTTAAACGTCGCAAAATCTTGGAAGGAAAATAGTAATTTAAGCAATATTGATGATACAGTGTGTGATATTTTAAGAGACTGAATCTTGCTTTGTAAGCCTTTTTTGTTGCTATTAAAATATCGGAAGTTACTGTTTATAAAATGTCATTTTCAACGCATAACTTCCATTTGATGTGAACATCTCAAATTTCGCCCACGTTTGCACAGAACTGTCAATTAAATTATTAATGACCAACCAGTGACAGAATTTGAAAAGGAGCAGCTAATTTCCTAAAATGCATTGAGGATCCTGCACTAGATTTGTGGTTTACTCTGAAATTTTCTTCTGGGAAAGGCATTGAAAGCAAGGATCATCGAAGAATTTGTGTACACCAGCATGTACACAAATGAAGATATAATAAAGCCATTGGCCAAGAAATGTGCATTGCTCCTTGACATAGCTCTCGTTCACAAGTGGTTGTGAGGCTATAGTAGAAGGATTTTATAGTCTTATCGTTACTCATAAAGAAAACTGGAGGCCAATCTAATGAGGTTTTGGTTCATAGATCTATATGCCTCATTGATTACCCTGCCCACAAATATGGCGGAATTTTGCCACCCAAATATGCCTGGTGCAATAATATTATTAAAAAATCTTTGTGCGCAGAAGACATACTTTCCAGCCTGGAAACAACCAATCCCCAGATTACTAAGGCCGATAAAACAGTTACAACTGGGTTCAAATTTAGGTGTATAGGGCCGAAATCAAATTTAAATGAGTGACAACGCTTGTTGCTCGTGGTTCTTTCCATCATCATCTCAAATACATTCTTCACCCACCAACCGTCACCAAACACCCATTTCACCACACCAAAACTACTGGGAATTTCTGTATTTGATGTGTGAGGTAATTCAAGGGAAAATATATGGAAATACTCAAATGTGGAGATTGAGATTTTGACCTCAATCCACAACAGTTTAGTGGCCCCATCGTTAGCACCTGGGCAACCTCTTGATGGGGTGATGCTTCACAGAATTTTCAAACAGAAACCTGTCTATGTACGTCCAAGCTGCATGTTGCTGAATATAAAATCCTCTAAGCAATCCAGACAGGTATTTTCAAGGCTCTAGGAGGGAAATGAAAGGAAGTTATATTTTATGTTTAAGGCTCTTCGCTGAATGATTTTAAATATTTAATTGTATTTGCTGAGCCAAATCAATCACTTAAGGCTCATCCCATCTTAACCTAGATACATGTTATGAACAAAACATGCTTCCATATTGTCAATCAAATAATATTTGCAATTGGTAAAAAAAGAAATGCACCTTTTTATTTTTTTTAAAGGATGATGCAAATATCCCTGATAATGCATTTAATACTAATGATGTTGAGGATCAGTCTGGTTCCAATGCTGGTAGTTTAGTACAAAATGATCTTGCTAATGCCCCTGTTTACCATGGACAAATGCCTCCATGTGATTCCTCAAATGTGTTGCCATCAAGAAATGATATTACTGCCCCAGAACAGCAAGGAAGGCTTCCTGTTAATTCTGCTGATGATTTACCACAATTTCCCTTCCACTAAAAATGACAAAAGAAACAACATGCTCTCACAGCTGTGCAGAGACCAAGTGAAGAAATCTGTCTGTTGTCTGATGATTGTAAGAACTTTTTTAATGCATTTGACTTTGATTTTAATACACATGGTGAGAGGGTCAGTTTTCAAAAATATAGTTTTCTCTTAAGCACAATAGTTTTCTTTACTCATAAAAATTATACATTTCTCCTAAACACAATGATTTTCTTTTAATACTATGGTTTTCTGGCAAACACTATAGTTTTCTTTTTAAAATGTTTTACTACCATAGTTTTCTATTAAAACTATAGTTTATTTTTGTAAAGGTTAAGATTGTGCCTGTTGCACTTTTTGTCCATGCTTTCTCAATCACACATGACAGACATTAAGAGTTCCAATCCAATGGAAAATTTTTATTGATACTCTTACTTTTATCAGTAATTCAACTTTGATACAAAATTGTATTTAAATGTTATTCAACTGTCTTTATCTTAATCATTGCTTAAGTATTGTATACATGCATTGACTAGTGAGGATGTAAAATCCCACAAATACGTAAGTGTGAAATGAGCTTCATAAGTTTACCAAGATTGCTTTGCCAAATCACAATATAGTTAAATTTAATTTTTTAGGTGATGATTGTCACCTTTCATGTGGTTTAGAAAATCCTGTAAACATGTGGTTATACACAGAAGTAGCATTCGCAATCTCTGCTTTTCAAACAATTGTTTTTTCACAAACAAACATTTATCCAAATCCAGCAACTCAAAATTGTTGCTTGTAGAACTTTTTTGAGCAAAAACTAATTTTTTCACGACACAACAACATACATCAAGACGTTGTTGAACCAAAGCATTTCTCTGATTAATCATCAATGTATTCTTGAAATTTCTATCAGTTGTTATTTCAATTTGCATGTTTAGTTGATCTCCACCGGAAGCTTCGCTGTAACCTGCCAAGGCTTGTAAAGCAACACATGTGTCCTAACATATAAAACAAATAATAAATAATCATACAATTCAAGAAATAAGTTGGGCAAATGACCTCATTGGCAATTCAAAAGCATTGTACATGAGGGATTTGTGGTATGCAAATCTACTTTATGGCACTTAATATATTGTAGAAGGAAAGAAATGAAATGTACTTTCACCAGTTATTCGTAAAATCATTAGATGAAGTTTAAGGTAACGACGATATGAAGGTTTCTTTCTCGACACTGACATTTAAAATTGGCAATGCTAAGTCCATTTTCATGAAATCGTGAATAGATTATAAAAATCTCACCTAGTAGAGACAAACCCTCCCACCTCTCTCTGTTCCAGCCAAACGACAATCGGTCCTGCATATCCTCGACGCTTTAGAGCTAGTTGAGTTGTAAGGGCATACGATGTTGTTTAACATCTATAGCATTTTCAATTTGTGTATCGTCCCAGTGTCGCGTGTTCTTCCCTAAAAGCGAAGATATCGTTTTGTTTATTGATGGATGACAAAAAGGTTAAAACAAAGCCCGAATGAACATACCGACGTCGTATATTGCTACATTTAATAAATCCTGGTTAGCTTGAGTTTTTGTGGCTGTCTGCCAGCCAAAGCGTATGCTACCACAGCCTTACGTAATACGGCCAATATTTGCTTGTGAACTCTCCAAGAAAGCCACAGCATTTGTTACGGTTTGTTGAAATATGTGATTTAGTTATTCGTTGGATATGACGGCAATTTGAAGAAATTGCACCAAAAACACTTGGCAAGATGAATTACTGAAGAGACAAGTCCAGAATGTTGAGAAATAAGCATTACATTACCTGTATAAACCCTTGCACTCCGAAACGGTAACTACATAGGAAGTCATGGTGATATCATTGTTGATGTCCCCTAAAGAAAATGAATGTGAGCAACAGCAAAACGCCAAAATATAGTTACATAAACTGTATGAAAATGCAACGACATACATCCATTTCTTGATGAATCACTGGATGTGACTCTGATGATTGCACCATCAATTCGTTGTTTGGTTTTCAGCCAATTTATGGCTGTACTAATAACATTTACGTCGACGTCAATGCCATCGAGTTTCTGAATGGCACAGAATGCACAACAAATGCAGTTAACCTAATTGCGAGAAAAACAGATAGAAACATAAAGTTACTATAAACATGAAAGTGATATGGCGTAGTTTCTCATCCTATTCAAACATACCATGTACTTCCAGGTCTGCTGTTACCAAAAGCACTAAAAGAATTGTCGCTTCAGTTCAGTTCATTTTGGTAAATTCTAGCAAGATCCAAAATAAATAAAGAGGTTTGACAGTTAATTGTAAAACAGTTCCTAAACTGTATCTTTTTATGGAATTTACAAATAATGTGACCTAGTTAATTTCAACGTTTTCCTGTTTTAGAATGGAAGTGAAGTGCACTTGGTTGACATTTTGCATTTTCAAGCTTTGGTCAAATCGAGCATAAATACTATGACAAGCACGCATTACATATTGTATGAATACATATTTCTTAGCCAACAGAATCGTTTGCGCTTCAAATATCAACCGTTCACTCTAGCCTTGTTGTTTTATTCTCTCCTGTGCATTTAATGCACCTAGAGACTTTCCGTTAACATAACCACAAGGCTTTGAAGCAAAATGTAGCAACCTTATTCCATACATCAAGCTGTATTACGTTTAAAGGTTAATAAAAGCACGTTAAAAAGGAAGGAATATATTGGTCACCGAACGAATAAAACCAAAGGCTGTTCTTCAATTTGGTCAGTCACTGCTTTGCACTTCTGATAGTTTAGAATAAACACGTTAGGTACCATTGTATGTTCAAACCATTGCATTGTTTTCGCGATATTCTGTTGTATGAAAGATAAGATCATTTAGAGCTTAAAATCAAATAAACTATCAGTTGAATAGATGTAGCTCTAATATTACTAGTGGGAAGCATTGACTTGTAGGCGGACAACATATCGTATGAACAACTAGTATGTACCCTGTGCTCATGTTTGCCCAGCGTGCGTTATTTAAATATTACAATTCCAAATTTGGATCTAGAATGCTTCATTTACACTTTTATCCAACGTAAATCATCTACCCGAGAGTTTTTTAGGTGCTTGAGTTTTCGTACATCAAGGTCTGGGAAATAGCTTTAGATAGTCAGAACATTTGAAATATATTTGATATGTTGAAAAATGTAAACTTGATGAACTTTTTTAGTTTGATAACATTACTCCTTTGTTTTCGTAAATTTAATAATATTATATGAAATTGTTTTCAGAATTTTGTAAAAGGTATTCCATTGCTGAACTATCTCAACAAGCAACTGAGTCGCCCTCAGCATTGAAAGGCATTCTGCGAAAGCATTGTGCAATATTTGGAAAAAACTTCCTAATGTACCAACCAGTGTGGATTTTAAGATATTGTGGTGTGAAGCCAAGAACATATGTATGTATCCAAAATTTTCATGACTATAATCATGCTTGAGAATAAAGTCCGATTTTTTACGATCAATTTGACATATATTAACAAAGCTTTTACACTTAATCACAACTGCTCTTGCTTTGGTATATAGTATTTTGCAGGGAAATTGGTACCCCTTTCTCTAAATTTATCTCAATGATATGTGTATTACAGAGCTAACAGAAAATTACTACAAAGAATTACTCTATTTTATTTAGTGATTAATAGGTCTACTTTCTAACAATGAATGTCAAAATGGACGAAACACTGGAAAGCTTGATAAAGATGACGACACTTTTCCAATAGGAAATAGTGTTGTGGAGTCACAAGGTATATTTGTCTAAAATTTGTTTATTTCACAATATGAAAAACAGTTTACATTGTAGATAAGTAGTAATATATATCAGTGAAACCTAAGTTTTCACTAACGTAAAAGTGGTCGTTGATGACAGTGTGTTAGAGCAGGTTTGTGGGAATGACGGCATGAATTTGAATTTTTTAACCTCATCCATATTATACATATGATGAAATTTCAATACATTGGTACCGATAATTAATAACTTATTATTTTTAAGATAGAAAATAACTTTTATGACAGCATTTGATTATAGTTATAGTACGCACGCGTGATGGTGGGGAAATTGTTACTTTGATTGTTTGATTTTGCGTGCTTTTTCTTTGCCTTCTCGCACTTTCAAAACAATTTTTTCTTTTTTTTTCTTTTTTTTTGTGTCGTTTCTAAACACAATTGATAACTAGTGCTAACGCTAATTTATACCATATAGGCAATGCTGAGTTCGTTAATAATGAGCCAGATGCAATTAAAGCTATTTTACGAGATTGTGTTGAACCAACAAAAACAAAATGCAATAAGGAAACTGGGGGAGAACAAAGACTTCAAAAGTGGTCAAGATGGGATTTGTTTATAGTTAGAGGAGGAGGAATCGATAAATGGAGTCCTCTTATAGGTAAGCACAGAGAATGCTTGACAAAAGCGCATCTTCAGAAAACTTTGTATTTATTATACATTTACATAACAATTAATTTTTTCAGATCTGAAAGCTCTTCTCAAGTGTTTTTATAACTCTTCTTGGCTGCGCATTATGTTAAAGGAAATCAACCCAATGAATTGAGTCTCTTTTTTTTTCATATGACAACATGTGCCACCTAGATGGCTTACAAGCAGCGAAAAGTTTTGCCATGGTCTCAACCATGGATAAGCATGGCTGTCAATTCGTAAAATAATTGATAGCCTTATATCAAAAATCACAAAGACGAGAAATGCCTAAATGGAAATATTAATGGTTGCTGACACAGACTTTCGTCTGGCTTTCCAGGTTTAAGAAGACTCTTGTGTGCTATGCCCAAAGTGCATCATTTGTTTATTTACAGAATGGTAAAGCACAGAAACAAATATACTGTTAGATGCTATAAGACTGGTAAAACCCTTTTACCAGTCGTTCGTAAGACGGAAAGCTAATTCATTCCCTTTTATTTACGCATCTGTAATTGGAGATGAGCATATTGATCGATCGATCCGATCGTATTCTTTGGCCACCCACCTATCACCGATTAATCGAATTGCCCCATCTCTAACATAATCACATTCCCTTTGAAATAACAATTCCCCATCACAATTCCCAGTTTTTTCAACAAGTTATATTGAATAAAACATACAACATTAGTATTAAAAATCAAGTTTCATTAAACGTTCAATTAAAATATGTACATATATGCCAGTTAGTGATCACTTGCTGTTAGTTCTCTCTGCAACTTCGACAGAACCTTAACTATTACTATATGTAACTAATGTCTAATTAATTTACCAAGGATCGGTGTCTGGTACAGGTTTAAGTTTCAAACAGAATCAAGAGACCATGTCGTAATAACTGTTTCTGGACATTAAAAATTGAAAGAATACCTTCTACATGTCAATGGTGCCTTAACTCAAATTGATATACTTCTGCAATTTACAAAACTTTATAGCTTATTTTAAACTGTGATGCAATCTTTCTTATTTAGAGTGAATTACATACTGAATACTTTTCTCTTTAATTGACAGGAAAATCAAAATTATTGGCAGACTGAATTAAATTTCTTTATATTGATAATATTACACATAATTTGAACATATCTTTCAAAAACATACACAAGCTCTAACATCATGAATATTTTCTTTTGATCAAATTTTTGATATTAGCTAAAACCCAAGCTAGCACTATGATAATGTACAAAAAAGATGTTTGCAAATCAATGCAGGAATATGAAGCATTAATGTTGATTGCTTAATTAACTAGTCAAATTGATAAGTATATCATGCATAAAAAAGCATTCTTTTAAATTAGACGAAATCTCTGAGGGTAAATCGTTGCTTTTGAACCAGCATCAAGAGAAGCTTGTTGTTAAAGGCAGGGTTTAGCCTTAAGTTTTGTCATTTAAAGAGGTCTACAGTTTATAGCTTCAACTTTTGCTAACTAGATGATAATGCCATAACTTGCAAATGTAGGACTAACGTTTGTGTCAATGTGACTTTCTACTTTTAACTTGTTTTTTAATCTTGACTCAGGTTCCTGCTATGTGGGATGAAAAGATCATATCCTAGTTTAAAACCGTTGGGAGGCTATGTTACGGACCGTTGTTTGAAATTTACAGGTTAGTCCTGTTGTCATATTCATGAAATAGGTAATCACTAAACATTGTGTTTACGTCATGAAAAATTAACGAAAAGGTTGTCTTCGTGTTTTGAAGGAATGGTATGACAATGGAAAGCCTGCTTGATATCTGATTTTACTTCACACAGGTTTGTGTTATTTTTTTGTTGTACTTTTAAAAAGAAAATTTTTCATCGAACTGGAAATGGAAGCACAGATTTTATATAGCCATGTGCACAAACACTGTGAAAGAAATTATTTAAATCTACTTTAAATGTCATAAGTGTTTTCAGTATTTCCTTCATCCCATTGGAATTTGTTGCAGCCATTCTTAACTGGAGCGAAGCAAAATTACGCGCGGAAATACACCATTCCTATTGACTTGCTTGATTCGACTTCAAGGTAGCTAAATTAACAATTATAGCGAAAATAAGTGTATTGTTATATGGTAATTTATTCACGGAAAATAAAGGTTTTTGTCAATTTACACCCATTATAAACGACAATTGGATAGTTAGGCTTTGACGTTTCTACATTTGAAAACAGTTTTCCAGTTTTTGTTTTTAAGTATTAGCCAATATTGTTATGTTTAACGCATACACGTTTCACGTTAAATTATTTGCTTTTATTAGTAATAGCAAAATAAAACAAATTAGCTAGCCTGTATGCAGCTAACATGATGTCATACTTGAAAACAGAATTCCTTCCAATCATCTATGTACATCATTGATCTCAATATCGTAGTTATATATATATATATATTATATGTGAGATTATTCGCACAGCTGCTGCAATATTCTAGTCGTAGCCATCGAGACGTAGGTTAGATAACCAATCGCTTAATTCCCTTGTATAGGGTGCATCTTCTTGTACGTTTATGAAAAGTTTTTCCCGTTTCTAGGGTGCATGGGTTGCATTCTTTCATTCCAAAACGGTCAGTATATTTGGTAACGGTTCAGTACATTTGTAACGGTTCAGTATATTTGCAACGGTCTGTACATTTGCAACGGTCTAGTACATTTGGTAAATTATACACAACGGTCGCTAACCGCGCCCTTCCATGAAAACACCATTTGCAATATCTGAAACCCGTCGAGAACTGAGAAGAACGAGAGACCGAAAGATGAGAAAGATGAACCTTGAATCATCAATGTTAATAACGGTAATGATCACTCACAACAATGAATACGTATATTGCAATAAAAGCTGAAAAACCGTCAAACGAGAGCACGGTTGAAAAATAAAGCAAAAGCTAAAACGTATTCATAAAGTTGCATCACAAAATTGATTTGGTTCAATAATACAGAATGTATTTGAAATTGAATGTATTTTTAAGCCCATTTATTCACCTTCAAATGACATTGTCTCATCTTTCAGTACCAAAACGAAGGAGTATAAATAAAGTTAATAAAAATCATAACTTTACTGCCACTGCAAATTGCATAAAATCTTAAGGACTATTCTTTTGCGATGTGACCATGTGCAACTGGCGGATGGGCTCAGCAAACAGTTGGTACTATAAGCACATTTAAATCACAAAAATTGCGTGAATACTCAAGGAATACACAATTCCTGCGTTGATCTACTTTATTTTGTGCCATAATATTCGACACGCCACCAAGTGTACTTTGTATTCATTGAGTACTAATTAATTTTTTTCTGCAAATATCTTTTCGTTAGTATTTTGTTCTAGAGAGTGTCTTGTAATTGCGCAATTGTATAGACTCGCTCGCCAAAAATATACTTGCTAGCCATTATTATTTATTGAAAGTGTTCGTTTATCATATGATATTACACAAATGCTAATGATCTGTCACTTACGCATTTGAATTGTGTAAAATGCTAATGCAATAAGCTTGGTTCTTAGCTATTTAAAGAAATTCAATGCTGTATTACTAAATGGTTTTCGTGTTATGATGACCTGATCAAAAACATGTGGAAATAAGTGAGAGCTTTAAAATCACTCAAACACGATCAAATACATCTAAGTGTGAAAGCTTCGCATGTATGGAAAATACGAAAAATAAGAAAATAATAAAAATTTACGATATTTACATATAACTAACAGGTACTCCTCGAAAAGGCATCAAAATACATAATATTATTAAGCATATATTATAAAAAGCGATGTTTTGTAAATTTTAAAATGCTTATCTATGTTGGAAAAGGCAAAATGAAGTATTACACTGTTTATCCTTTCATGACTTTCTACAACTTTTTTAAGCACGCATGAAAACTAAATTCAAAATGAACTCGGGTGAAAACTTAATCTTAAGTGTATAGTTTGTCTTGTTGTGTTTCCAGTTGTTTTGTTTTTGTTGCCATATGACAACGTTGTAAAGAATCTTCATCAGATTTTCCAATAGATTTATATAAACACACTTTAAATAAACTTTGCCGTAATAAATGCTATTATGTTTACGTAGTTGAGCATCCATGTACATAAAATTTTTAACTCTCCACCCTAAGACAAAACCAATTTACTAAACTTACTACATATAATCATTAGAATGATTATTTATGTTATAACAACATTTCATGTTTCTGTCAAAAATGTCGTTTATTTGAAATAATGTAATGTCTTTTGCGCTTATATGAAATTATGGCCAGTATGCAGCTAGCGAAAA
>NW_025813503.1:0-320000 GCF_021976095.1 Xenia sp. Carnegie-2017
CAATTTTAGAAGCATCAATCTGCTTACCATACACGCCATATTGACATAAATCGCATCACACACTCGCATAAATTGACTTTGATATATTACATTCATGCATACACTTCAGTTGTCCTTTACTTACAATTTTCGATGTAAATTTCTGCTGATAAAACTCAAAACAATGTTGGCTTTCTTTTGAACATCAATGACTGAAATGTCGCTCGCGAGATCGTCTTTGCCAAGCATTTACAATTTATCCATAAATTTTTCACCCTCTTGAAAAAATTCACGGTTTGGACAGCAGCATTCATGTCAATATACGAATTTGTAAAAGATTTCCATAAATTCCATCTGATTGTAGTTTAGTTTCTATCATGCTTATAAAAATTACTATGAAACGATCAAACATTCAATTCAGACAGTGATCTTGACTATGTTAGTTCAGTTGGCTATCAGTCGAAATCCGTCAAACCAATCACAATAAAACAAAAATTCAAATGAACCAATTGTAAGATAGCAATTGGACTCCCTTATACGTCCGGCCACACCTATTATCAGTCGAGACCATTCCAGACTGTCCACTAATCTGGCCATTGACCAATAAAATAAGCGTTTTTGGCGTTCATAGACTCCTTTATCCGTCGAACCAGTCAAGACACCCCGCTTATCTGTCGGTTATTCCAGGTCAATTAAAATTCAACTGATCTGGTTACCAACGAGATATTCATTGGATTAGTCATTAGTTTTCAATAATAAATAAAGCTGGATTTTTATCACGAAGTAAATGCGATATTAAAGTAAGAATAATTAATGTTTTTAATTAATTTGAATAGGTAAATTTGGAATTTCAAACGTCAGTCGCGCGACGGATTTGACATACTCTAGATCCGCCCCTGATACCAAGCAAGTCAAGAATAGTTGTGCCTGTTACAGTGATGTCTAAAAATATTATAAATAAATATGAAAATATATACTTAGAAGCAACGTTGTCGTCATCTTATTCGCCTTTGGTGAAAATGACAGCACTAATTTTTATTAAGTATGTGTGATGACGACAACGAGTGTGTGAGTCTTTAAGTAACACCTGCATGAATTGTTTTAATACTGTCATTGAATTTTTCTAAAAATGGAAACTGCTTTGCATATCTACGTGTTATGCTTTAGGGAGTTATATGGAGGCGAAGTCATAGCTATACAAGCACGTTTAACTGTTGTCTCTAAATGTGTAAAACACTTTTGTTAACTCTTATAATGATTGTTTCTCAATATTTACGCTATTTCATGATGTCAAATAATGGAACTTAAATAGACATAAAATATAGGCCAAGCGTTTTTATATACAATCGTCTTCTTATTCATTGTTCTTCCTTTGTGTTTTTGATAAACATATAAAGCTAAAACTTAGACGTTTTTAAAACTATTCTGTTTCTTTAAACACAGTTGTTATCTATTTTTATGGCTTCAAAAATAGACCTAACTACTTAATGAAAAAATTACATGCATATATATAAATGAGCAATTATAAAATTCACGGTGACATGGAAGGCGATATTGAGTCCAAGCCAAGTATATGAAAGTACTAGAAATATTAAGTTGGCGAAATTTTTTGCGAGCATAGTAATTTTCAAAACACATTAATCTTGTTTTTCTTCACTTAAGTAACCATAATATAATAATTGAAATCTCTCTACTCCTCCAATTCATTTGTAAACGCTTTACACTTTTGAATGTTTGAATATGTAGCAAGATTATACTTTTGGTTTTTTAGTATGGTGGGAGGATAATATCATATATTAGTTGTCTTAATTGCTTCATATAAGATCACGTATTTTCGACTTGGTGTGTATGGTTTTAAGTTGTTTGAATGAATCCAAAAGAAGACTAGGGATCCAAGGATAGTGCAAAGCTTCTTCCTAGGATAGTGCAAAGCTAGTTCAAGCCTTTTAACTTCATGACACCGGTCACAAGCACTAGACTTGTAGCTTACGGCTATCTTCTTTTAAGTAGTCTTATCTCGTTCACATTGAGAAGGAGTAAAAAGTTTTTCCACGCTATACTATTCCTTGCTATATTTTGACTGCTTTGGACAAAGAAAAAAAGATCAATTAAGGTGTTTCGCAAATTTTTACGTGCATTAAGTTCGGTGAACGTAATATGTTCCTATGGTTTCGGTCATAGCAGGTGCATTTTAATTGATTTTCTAGCTAAATGTGCTTTTTTCGGTACAAAAACTTTTATTAAAAAACAAACGTGTTTAAAATACTGTTAAGTTTTCAAAATGCATGAATTTAGCATGAAATACAATTAGTTAAACAGACCGAGTTTTTAATGTACAAAAAAGTCAAACAAAGTTTTAATGGACTAAATGGAAATAAACACATTAGGAAAGTTAAATTATGTTAAAAGCAGCCAATGGCGTAATAATAATAATAATAATAGCTAATCTTTATTGATGATGCCAACATCACTAAAAAGTGGTTTACAGAGAGGTCCTCTAAAAGTAACTAAATATAATATAACTACTTAAAAAGACAAAGAAAAAGAATACAAATCGAAAAATATGAAGATAAAACTACATCATTTGAAAATTAACATGCTAAAAACGAAACTAATTAAAATAGTGCTTTCTTGATACCACGCTTAAATTGGCTTAAGGTGGGCACATCTCTTAGGGAAAGGGGTAAGGCATTCCAAACGTCGGCTGCAAAATTTATTGTTATCCAGTGCCCCCATCTTCTGTGTGCGAATGATTTGCGAATACTTCGCTTTGATCGTGTATTATAGTTATGATAGTTACTGTTAAAACAGCTGTAAAAAGTGTGCATAAAAAGGTTATTAACTACCTTAAACATGAAAATAGCACGATGCTCTGCTCTCCGCCTTTCTAGAGGTTTCCAATGGAGCTTTGAAAGTGCATCGCTCGTGGACGCATTACGTGGAAGATCTAAAATGATTCGCGTAGCCTTATTGTGAAGAATCTGTAGCTCTGTCAGACTGCAAGTTTTGGCAGAATGCAAGTTTTGCAGCTGCCAGATGTACAGTTTCATTGACGAAATTGCATAGCAGCATTAAATTTTCGAGGTTAATATTTGCTAAAGCTATAAATCAAACGTCATATTCAATCTAACACTGACATGAAAACCATTAAAAAGATGGCCGCAATACTGTTTCATGCAAGAAATAGAACATCTGTGTAAATAGTAAAAAAACAGAATGTTTAATTTATGACGATAAACAAATATCTTAGTTACCGAAACGTTTAATATAATGGTCTGTCAACACTTTTTCTGTTATAATTCGCAAGAGAAAGAGAGCACATAGTGTGAAAACGCCTTAAAGTGAAAGAGGTAGGATCATATAATTTTTCTTTTTTTGAACTGTAACTGTGCATATTTTTTGAACTGTAACTGTGATTTAACGCCCTGTTTTTCAATTGCTTTTTATCCGTGTTTATTTTCATGCGCGTGTTGATTCATATAAGAAATAAGAAATTTCTTTTGTGTTTGGAGAAAAGGTTTCGTTTCTTCATCATAGCATGCAAAAAATACCAATCAAAAAACAAACGCTCAAATGCAGTTTACCAAGCATCTTGGAAAAATAAAGCAAGTTTTTTAAATCCGAACATATAGCTTAAATTTAATTTCATATTTATAAAGCCTGACCCTAACACATCTTTCATCATTAAACTTTAAAATTTACTTGTGTTAAGCATCTTTTGTTTTACCTCTCGTTGAAGTAGCTTTGAACACCATTTTGCTACTAGTTTTGTTGCTAATTTGCATTTTCCCAACATTTACAGCCATGTGCCCTTTATAGACAAGAAAAAATGGCTACTGACATAACCGTAATATAGTTGAATATTTTTGATTTTTTTAGGAAAAGTTCGTTTGAAAATGCTCTTTTGGATTAGATTCTTCAATATATGGTGTTTATCTTCACTCATCTTTGTTAAAGGCAATGTACAACTTCAAGCTCGTATTGCGTCACTGCCCTCAAACTACATTTTGAGAAACATCAGCAACTCAGAGATTAACAAATGTCTGGAGAAATGTCTACAAGACTGCTCATGTTTATCATTTCAAATTTGTAATTCTACCTGCCAACTTCTTTCCACTACGATAACAGACGAACTAAGTAATGAAGATGAGAAACGACAATGTCAACATTTCACAATGAACGTAATAAACCAACATGAGGTATATCAGAAACACTAATGTCGTGCAAATTTTTATTGTATGAATTGTCCAAAATTTTAAAGCTTACAAGCCAGATTATGCTTAATTTTATGTGTCTGATAATCTTTTGATTTCAAAGCACGTCACTCTAAGAATGATAAGAGAAAATTTGACTCATATTCCTGAGAATACTAGTAAAAGGTGACGACTGGTAAAATGAACTATATGTATAATATTGGTGATTCCTATTTTGCAAACGTCACTTCCCGTGAAATTGGCGCGCTTTAATTGGGTCAGAAACATTTTCGCCTTCGTCTATTACTTTTCGTCTGTCTTTGATGAAAAAGTTTAGTGTGATGATATTTGTTCGTAAAGACTTTCTGCTCGAATAATAAGGGCTTAAAAATCAGAGCCAACTGCTAATTGAGCTGTTGTGTTAAAGTTACATTTTGCTTAAATCAATTATGATTAAATGTAACACTCACATAGGTTAATAATAGTTTCAATGCTGTTGCCGTCCTTGACGCGTATAAGAATATAAAAATCATAGATAAAATACCAAATAACGTTGACAGAAATACCAAATAACGTTGATAGATCAAAAAGAGAAGTATGGGACAAGTACTAAAACGCATGAGCACAAACATCCCACCCCAACACCTATAAGATCGTGCTGTATAGCTAAACCATAGTTCAAATAAAAAGTTCCATATTTTTTACTTTCTAATACAAATAACTATAAAATAAAAAGAAAACAATTATTATTTTTCTATTCTGTTTAATAAAAACAACTTTAAGTTTTTGTGTTGCTAAAATTGATTTTTTTTATTTTAAAAGTGTCGATCAAACTACTATCAACAAAGCTGTTTTGTTGTAATAGATTGCTGTCTTACTTCAACTTACTGCTATAACGATGGAAAATGTCGTAAATCAAAGTCACCCCTAACTAAGACACGTGCTTCATGTGAGTGTAAAGAGGGATTTGTTGGTGAACGTTGTGAAAAGAAAGCAAAGTCTTGTCAAAGTTATCGTGATCTTTCTGATGGCTGGTACAAAATATTTACAAATGATGACAACCAAGTGAAAGTTTACTGTCAGCTTGGACCAGTCAACATTTGGACATTGGTTATGTCTTATAGTTTAAAATTCAACGAACACTACAAAAATAAGGCATATTATAAAAACTCTCCTCGAAATGAAATGAATGAAACATGGGAAGATCACAGACTTTCTTTTAATGCAATGAAAAGTATAAAAGAAGATGGAAACATGCTATGGCGCATTACGTGTTCATATGGTGAAAAAGGCTGGAATGAAACAGATATTGTTATTGCAACCCATGAAAATGCACCAGTTTTTAAAAAAATTGTTGAACCTCCTGAGTGTTTAAATGTCCGTTCTATAGATATCAGAGGGTATAAGTGTAAAGATTGCCAAATTCCTTTTTGGCAAGATGACAAACAAATTTTTCACACAGACAATACCCAAGGTAAAGTTGAATGCAATCTGAAGGGTTTTGAATTATCTGTCTGTAAAGATCAAGCTGAAGGAGGAGAAGATAATTTTGGATTTTATCAGTGTTGTAACACAAAACATCGTTGTTCATCGTCAGATAAGGCCACAACACAATTATGGTTTGGTCAACGAATGAAATTTAATTGATAAGTACAAATGAGGACTTTTAGTTCAAGAAATTACAAAAAAAAGAAACCGACCGTTGTTGACGTATAAACTTTAAGCATTTGCAGCTCCTTAGTAGGAAGTCTTCATCATAAATAATTACTTAATCATATTTTATAGGAAGAAAGACGTTTAATTATTGCTTGTGTAAGTTTAATTTAGGCATATATATTTATTCGTAAATGATAGGGATGAAAAAATTCTAAACCTGCTAAATAAAATATAATTGAATGTTTCGCCTCTGAACAAATACCATAATTTTATCAGAGCATTTTAAAGCAAATTCTCTTTAATTTGAAATGTTTTTTCGTATACACGTGCATATAAGCTGTTACAACCCAAAGTTTGATATCTTAACAATATTTGGGGGTATTTAGGTCACAAATCTTATTTAATCGGCTCTATAGATCATTGGAAGCACGTATATCACCTATGATATTAAAATTTTTAACAACATATTATGGCCTTTAGAAAAATTAAATAGCTAATTGAATTGAATTGTAAAAAGAAATTAGAATTAGAAGTAAAAAAACTTGTCGTTTTTATTAAATGCGCAATTAGAATACTCTTGAAAAGATGCTCTTAATCAAAGAATGACTTTTGATGATATTCGTGTTTGGAGAGGTAACTGAAACAGCAGACAGAAACATACTGGGAAGTATAGGACTTAAGAATGGAGATATTTAGAAAAAATTTTTTATCCAAAGTACATTGTTTAGTTAAATAATGTATTTTATTTAATGCAATGAAGTTATAAAAATCAGTGCGAAGCCAATCCGATCTTTTATACGACCCCAAAACAAACTTTCAGCAAATTAATTCCATTTTTTGTTCTTACATTGATTGAACAGTAAAGGTTTTGCAATATACGAGTGAAAGACAGTCTTGTTTTTGCTACTGATAACGATGCAGATGGCGTGATTGCCTGACCTGAATAAAATAGTCTTTTTTAATTTCTTCCTAAAAAATTGCAGCTCATTGAGTATTGCGAAAATTGATCTTTGTGCCTTTGTGATACAACTAAAATCAAAATATCGATGATATTTTTTGCTTTCGTATAGGAATTTAAAAATATATATTGCATCATGCAATATGTTGTGGCGTACGTCGCTTTGTCTTCTGTGCGAAGGACAGAGTTAACAGATTAATTATAATCTTCTAAATAAAAAAGGACCATTATTAACTCGGTTTAAGAAGTAACTGGAGCTTGAGCCTTGAGGCCGTGTTTTAAATTAATATAATATTAGTCGTATAGGACATGGGGGTACCAGCGCAAAAAAGGAACTGTTTGGAACCTGTTTTCAAAGGGGGGTAAAAAACTCGAGTTTACAATCTATCGTTTAAAAATTTGGAATCTATATGTTATTGAAATATATAGGTGCGTTTAGATTTTACAAGTAGTCTTTACAAATAAATGTTAACATAGCATCATTTCGGAGGAAACTCAGCAGCGCAGAGCACAAAGTGCTCGAGCAGGGGAATGGAGTTTCCGAGAATTCTCGGACGACGGTGGGGTAAATTTTCACGAAGTGAAAATTTGGAGTCCGAAGTGGCATTCTTCGAATTCTTCGAATTCGAAGAATAACAGACATTTAACATATGCTCTTTACAAAATTTGCAATATATATGTTTTTTTAAATTTGTCTGTCAAGCGCGTGTCTTAGTGCATGTTTTTAACAATGGTTGTTTAATGTAACCAGCACATGTAAGTCGGCGTGATAAAATATGTGTTATATATATATATATGCCAAAGCGTAAAGAGCCTGAAACAATTGATGATATAATTAATGAGATTGATTCCACAAATGATATTATCAAAGACGTGGTATGTGATGAAAATATACAAGATAAACCGCAAGAAAGTTTTAATAGAAGAGATCAACTACTTAAACTAGCTGAAGATGGTGATTTAGACAAGAAAAGAAACAGTCGGCAGTTCCTTTTTTGCGCTGGTACCCCCATGTCCTATACCACTAATATTGGATACGTTATTTTGAATGCCCTTGTTTAACATGAACGTAAACGATATAATTTGATCCAGTTGAGTAGTAATGATGTATTAATAAATATCCATTTATGATGCTTAAAACACGGTGCAGTCCTGTAACTAGTCGATAAATAACCAGTAAATAGTCGAAACAAGGTGCTATCCAGTAACTGCTATAGTGACGAGAAACTCTCGTCCATACGTAGTCTTAAAGAGAATTGACTCGTCTCCAATCCCTGTGGGCTTGGTAGATCAGGTAGAGCGGCGGACTAGTACCCGATTGTGCATGTTCAAATCTCGTCCAAGTCACATGCTTTTCATGTGCATATAAAAACCGTGTTAGGATTTATATTATGTATAATGCTCAATAAAACGACAGAAAAACTTTGTCCTGTATGCACCGAATGATGTAGAGACATAAATAACATTACTGAAAATCCTTAGCGACCTAGTTATATTAACCTGGGTGAATTGAAATGCAACGTTTCCGGTGGAGCGTAAAGGTTCCACCGGCTCCACCGGCTCCAGGACCCCCCTTCTCTATACTACTGACGGGCGGACTTAACGCAAAACTATACGTCAAAATCAATTGATCGAGACGTGTTAACAACTTTAATTCGTCTGTCAAGACGAATTAGACACCATAGTAGTCTGGACGGTTAATTCGCCTCGTGTCTGTCTTTGTCCTTCCGACGATCTAAGAGACCTAAAAACGGCCAATAATATACTTATAACTAGCGTCACTAAGGACTGAATACCTTCACCGCACGCTAACTGTCAAGAACTACGGCAAGAAAACTTTTGTCTCTGATATAAAAAAGCAACAGCGGTACGTTTATGTTTTTATCACTTTCGGCTCTTGCTTAGATACAAATAGAAATACATATTTATAGCTTAACTATTTGTTGATTAAATAATAAAAACAGAAAATGTCCCTCTGGCTGACTTTGTGTCGAACAATATGTTAATTGTTCACTTGCTTTTGTATATAGCTTCGAGGCACAAGTTAAATGCTGCTCTTTCAAACTTTAAATATACGTACAAGTATAGTTTCTCATCTCTTATTGCGATATATATATCTTGTTAAAGATAGTTATTTTTTTTTTGAATTCTACAAGATAGAGAAGCATAAAACTTTCTTTGAATATTACAAGTAAATAGTAATGCTGCTTTAAAAAAAAACGTTTCATAGCTTGTGAAAGTGTATACATTCAAATTTTTCTGCTTGAAATTGAAAATTTCCTTTCTACGACGCAGTTAATTTCCACTGTGTTAAAGTTTTGATTAAGCCTGGAGTTTTTAACAGCGATATTTGGTACTTAGACCAACTGTATGTATACTCATTTGTCGCTTCATGTTTTATTGTAACGATTTAATGAAACGTGAGCATTTCTTTTGACTTTTGACTGTATTCAAAGTTCGTAAAAAATGACACAACTGAATTTTTGGTAATAACACGTTCCATTCAATTGATCGAGAAAAATATCTTGACCTGTTTCTTTCTTTATTAAACATAAAAATTCCTCTAGCTAACATGCTGCATGTTTGATTTAATTCTTTCAAATATATTTCTCTAATTTCCATAATGGGTTAGATGATGAGCGTTAATAGGTAACCGACTGCACGCACAGTTTTTCCTCATCATAAAAGGAAACCTGTCTTCAGAAAATTGCTCGATCAGATAATATTTTGTGCAGCTTGTTTAATGTTTGTTTTCTATAAGTTCTTTTGAAGAAAATTTTCTCTTTATAAGTAAAAATCGGCTTCAGTGAAATTTCGTATGAAAAAAATTTCCTTTTCTATTGAGCATGTTGTTTTAAGTCTCAAGCCCATATTTAATCGTTGTTATGCGTTTCTAGCATTTCGTTTTAGGCCATCTTGACCATGACCATCAAGATTATGACCATCATGACCATGACTATAAAGACCATGAATATCATGACCATTACCATTATGACCATGACCATCATGACCATGACAATCATGACCATGACCATCATGACCATGACAATCATGACCGTGACATTCATGACCATGACCATCAAGACCATGACTATCACTACCATGACTATTATGACCATGACCATCATGACCATGACCACCATGACCATGACTATCATGACCATGACTATGATTAATAAATGTTTGCCTCATTATGCTTCAATCAAATTTTATAAATGCACAAAATATTTTATACAGTTGATTGAAATATGGTTAAGTTTAACATTATGTTTTTAATTGAGCTGTTTATACTATCTTTCAGTGACTAATAAATTACATCTGAAATGAAGCGACTTGATATTTTTGTATTTTCCCTTAAAGGCAGCAAACTAAAGTTTCCAATTAACTTTTATTGCTAAACGAACTGCAAGTTTTAAAATATAAGCATATAGTTGAAAACATGATGAGTTCAAAGAAATAAACATGTTGCTACAAAACAAAGAAAATGGCGAGGATTAATTCTTATCACGTGTAAACTACGTGCAATCAATGTGCAAATATAGTTTATTGCGTTTTTTGTGCCCATGCATTTAACTTTACACATTTTAGACTTATAAAGGTGCGTTGCTTAGTGTATTACAAGACTCTGTAAAGGTCACGTGGCTTTTAAGTACTCTTATACTGCACCTGTAAACTTAAGCAATACACATAAATTGCTGATTGATTGAGCGCAGGTGTTAATGCATTTATATTGTTTTCAAGATTACTAGCAAGGATTAATATTATGTAAAAAAGAGACAAGCCTTTAAACGCTGAACATTGCATAAGTGATCAGCATTATATATATATATATACAAAGTGTATAACAATGTGCCCTCCCGACAAAAAGAGTATAAAAGGAGTAGCATTTTTTAACTAACCATTATTTTCTACCTAAGACGGGTAATTGTATTCGTAAAATTGTAAGAGCTTCTGTCCGTCACAATTCTCGACTTGAAACCATTCTCTCGAGATTTATCATAAAATGTTGCTCGCCCACGTCAGCTGGTGCCAACAATAGCACTGATAAAATAATCTTTTGTATCATACCACCAACATGGCTGAATTGCAAGTCAAGAATAGCTTGTGCCTGTTACAGTGATATCTAAAAATATCATAAATAAATATGAAAATATATACTAAGAAGCAACACGCTTTAATTCCCCACTTATTACAACATGCACGTGTATATAAAAATATATTCGTGAAGAAAGACGTTTATGTTTTAGCGTATTTTTTACAGTCATGGGGTTTTCGCTTGCAGGTCATTTATAGTTCTCTTTATAATTTTATGTTTTCTGTTTTCAATTAATGCAATGCAGAGACAGCATGTTTTTGCGATATATCTACTGTACTTTTCACAGAATATACAACAACAGTCGAACTTTTTACGTTTCAGAGGACAAATAACTTGTTTCTTATTCGCCTTTGGTGAAAATGACAGCACTAATTTTTATTAAGTATGTGTGATGACGACAACGAGTGTGTGAGTCTTTAAGTAACACCTGCATGACTTGTTTTAATACTGTCATTGAATTTTTCTAAAAATGGAAACTGATTGATGCTTTGCATATCTACGTGTTATGCTTTAGGGAGTTATATGAAGGCGAAGTCATAGCTATTCAAGCACGTTAAACTGTTGTCTCTAAATGTGTAAAACACTTTTGTTAACTCTAATAATGATTGTTTCTCAATATTTATGCTATTTCATGATGTCAAATAATGGAACTTAAATAGACATAAAATATAGGCCAAGCATTTTTATATACAATCGTCTTCTTATTGATTGTTCTTCCTTTGTGTTTTTGATAAACATATAAAGCTAAAACTTAGACGTTTTTAAACCTATTCTGTTTCTTTAAACACAGTTGTTATCTAATTCTATGGCTTCAAAAATAGACCTAACTACTTAATGAAAAAATTACATGCATATATATAAATGAGTAATTATAAAATTGACGGTGACATGGAAGACGATATTGAGTCCAAGCGAAGTATATGAAAGTACATGAAAATATTAAGTTGGCGAAATTTTATGCGAGTATAGTAATTTTCAAAACACATTAATCTTGTTTTTCTTCACTTAAGTAACCATAATATAATAATTGAAATTTCTCCACTCCTCCAATTCATTTGTAAACGCTTTACACTTTTGAATGTTTGAATATGTAGTAAGATTATACTTTTGGTTTTTTAGTATGGTGGGAGAATAATATCATATATTAGTTGTCATAATTGCTTCATATAAGATCATGTATTTTCGACTTGGTGCCTATGGTTTTAAGTTGTTTGAATGAAGCCAAAAGAAGACTAGAGATCCAAGGATAGTGCAAAGCTTCTTAAAAAAATGTTCCTAATCATGTCAAATAAAATTAGTGTCAAGAAAGCTTAATTTCCAAGTTTTTGACTGAAAACTTGAAATAAGCATCGTTCAAGCCTTTTAACTTCGTGATACCGGTCACAAGCACTAGACTTGTAGCGTACGGCTATCTGCTTTTGAGAAGTTTTATCTCGTTTATATTGAGAAGGAGTAAAAAGTTTTTCCATGCTATACTATTCCTTGCTATATTTTGATTGTTTGGACTAAAAAAAGATCAATTACGGTGTTACGCAAATTATTACGTACATTGAGTTCAGTGAATTTAATATTCTCATATGGTTCCGGTCATAGCAGGTGCATTTTAATTGATTTTCTAGCTAAGTGTGCTTTTTTCGGTACAAAAACTGTTATGTACAAAAAAGTCAAACAAAAAGTTTTTAATGTACAAAAAAGTCAAACAAAGTTTTAATGGACAAAATGGAAATAAACACATTAGAAAAGTTAAATTATGTTATAAGCAGCCAATGGCGTAACCAGACTGCAAGTTTTGCACCTGCTAGATGTACAGTTTCACTGACGAAATTCCATAGGGGCATTAAATTTTCCAGGTTAATATTTGCTAAAGCTATAAATCAAACGTCATATTCAATCTAACAATGACATGAAAATCATTAAAAAGATGGCCGCAATACTGTTTCATGCAAGAAATAGAACATCTGTGTAAATAGTAAAAAAAAACAGAATGTTAAATTTATGACGATAAACAAATATGTTAATTGCCAAACGCTTAATATAATGGTCTGCCGACTTTTTTTCTCATATAATTCGCAAGAGAAAGAGAGCACATAGTTTGAAAACGCCTTAAAGTGAAAGTGGTTGGATCATATAATTTTTCTTTGCATATTTTTTGAACTGTAACTGTGATTTAACGCCATGTTTTTTAATTGCTTTTTATCCGTGTTTATTTTTATGCGCGTGTTGATTCATATAAGAAATAAAAAATTCCATTTGTGTTTGGAGAAAAGGTTTCGTTACTTCATCATAGCATGCAAAAGATACCAATCAAAAAATAAACGCTCAAATGCAGTTTACCAAGCATCTTGGAAAAATGAAGCAAGTTTTTTTAAATCCGAACATATAGCTTAAATTTAATTTCATATTTATAAAGCCTGACCCTAACACATCTTTCATTATTAAAACTTAAACTTTACTTGTGTTAAGCATCTTTTGTTTTACCTCTCGATGAAGTAGCTTTGAACACCATTTTGTTACTAGTTTTGTTGCTAATTTGCATTTTCCCAACATTTACAGCCATGTGCTCTTTATAGACAAGAAAAAATAGCTACTGACATAACCGTAAAATAGTTGAATATTTTTGATTTTTTTAGGAAAAGTTCGTTGGAAAATGCTCTTTTGGATTAGATTTTTCAATATATGGTGTTTATCTTCAGTCATCTTTATTAAAGGCAATGTACAACTCCAAGCTCGTATTGCGTCACTAGCCTCAAACTATATTTTGAGAAACATCAGCACCTCAGAGATTAGCAAATGTCTGGAGAATTGTCTACAAGACTGCTCATGTTTATCATTTCAAATTTGTAATTCTACCTGCCAACTTCTTTCCACTACGATAACAGACGAACTAAGTAACAAAGATGAGAAACGACAATGTCAACATTTTACAATGAACATAGCAAACCAACATGAGGTATATCAGAAACACTAATGTCGTATAAATTTTTATTGTATGAATTGTCCGAAACTTTAAAGCTTACAAGCCAGATTATGCTTAACTTTATGTGTCTTATAATCTTTTGATTTCAAAGCACGTCACTCTAAGAATGATAAGAGAAAATTTGACTCATATTCCTGAGAATACTAGTAAAAGGTGACGACTGGTAAAATGAACTATATGTATAATATTGGTGATTCCTATTTTGCAAACGTCACTTCCCGTGAAATTGGCGCGCTTTAATTGGGTCAGAAACATTTTTTCTTTTGTCTATTACTTTTCGTCTGCCTCTGATAAAAAAATTCAGTGTGATATTTCTTCGTAAAGACTTTCTGTTCGAATAATAAGGGCTTAATAATCAGAGCCGACTGCTAATTGAGCTGTTGTGTTTAAAATTCATTCTGCTTAAATCAATTATGATTAAATGTAACACTCAAATAGATTAATAATAGTTTTAATGCTATTGCCGTTCTTCAATGAAATAATGTCATTTTTAAAATATTTAAAGATCATTTTCAACTTATCGCGTATAAGAATATAAAAATCGTAGATAAAATACCAAATAACGTTGACAGATCAAAAAGAGAAGTTGAAAAAATAGCTGGAAGCCAAATTTGATGTGTCATTTGGTAATAATTAAATTATTTCACAAACATCTAACATCAGTTATGCAGCCAACTCTATTACGTAGCTATTTGAATAATTAGAGGGTGAATACTCTCAATCGTGAATTCATATTATGCCATACAATGGTCCTGTTAAATCAATCGTTTTATTATGGGACAAGTACTTAAACGCGTGAGCACAAACATCCCACCCCAACACCCATAAGATCGTGCTGTATAGCTAATCCATAGTTCAAATAGAAAGTTCCATTGTTTTTACTTTCTAATACAAATAGTTATGAAATAAAAAGGAAACAATTATTATTGTTCTATCCTGTTTAATAAAAAACAACTTTAAGTTTTTTGTGCTACTAAAATTGATTTTTTTTATTTTAAAAGTGTCGATCAAACTACTATCAACAAAGCTGCTTTGTTGTAATAGATTGCTGTCTTACTTCAACTTACTGCTATAACGATGGAAAATGTCGTAAATCAAAGTCACCCCTAAGTAAGACACGTGCTTCATGTGAGTGTAAAGAGGGATTTGTTGGTGAACGTTGTGAAAAAAAAGCAAAGTCTTGTCAAAGTTATCGTGATCTTTCTGATGGCTGGTACAAAATATTTACAAATGATAGCAACCAAGTGAAAGTTTACTGTCAGTTTGGACCAGTCAACATTTGGACATTGGTTATGTCTTATAGTTTAAAATTCAACGAACACTACAAAAATAACTCATATTATAAAAACTCTCCTCGAAATGAAATGAATGAAACATGGGAAGATCACAGACTTTCTTTTAATGCAATGAAAAGTATAAAAGAAGATGGAAACACGCTATGGCGCATCACGTGTTCATATGGTGACAAAAGCTGGAATGAAACAGATTTTGTTATTGCAACCCATGAAAATGCACCAGTTTTTAAAAAATTCGATAATCCTCCAGGTTGTTTAAATGTCAGTTCTATAGATATCAGAGGGTATAAGTGTAATGATTGCATAATTCCTTTTTGGCAAGATGACAGACAAATTTTTCACACAGACAATACCCATAGTTCATCTCAATGCAATCTGAACGATTTTAGAATATCTGTCTGTAATGGTAACGGAGGAGAAGATAATTTTGGATTTTATAGTTGTTATGACAAAAAACATCGTTGTGCATCATCAGATAATGCCACAACACAATTATGGTTTGGTCAAGGAATGAAATTCATTTGATAAGTACAAATGATGACTTTTTAGTTCAAGAAATTACAAAAAAAAGAAACCGACCGTTGTTGACGTATAAACGTCAAACAATTGTAGCTACTTAGTAGGAAGTCTTTATCATAAATAATTACTTAATCATATTTTATAGGAAGAAAAACGTTTAATTATTGCTTGTGTAAGCTGAATTTAGACATATATTTATTCGTAAATGATAGGGATGGAAAAATTGCTGAACCTGCTAATTAAAATATAAAGTTGAATATTTCGCCTCTGAACAAATACTATAATTTTATCAGGGCATTTTAAAACAAATTCTCTTTAATTTGAAATGTTTTTTCGTATACACGTGCATATAAGCTGTTACAACCCAAAGTTTGATATCTTAACAATATTTGGGGGTATTTAAGTCACAAATCTTATTTAATCAGCTTTATAGATCATTGGAATTTCATCCATGTTAAACCACTTAGGTCTCATTTCTGTTGGAGGAAAAATCCATAAAATTAATTTATGAAAAAGCTTTATGTTTATTCTGAATTAATTTTAAGCAGTGGCATAGCCAGCCTGCATAAAATTAATTTATGAAAAGGCTTGATATTTATTCTGAAGTAATTTTAAGCAGTGGCATAGCCAGCCTGCATAAAATTAATTTATGAAAAGGCTTGATATTTATTCTGAATTAATTTTAAGCAGTAGCGTAGCCAGCCTGCATATTTAGTGCCTTGATCTACATTTTTCTTCGTTCACACACTGTAAAAACAATGAATTTCTACAGGTATGAAAAACAATAATGTGCTGAAATTTACAAAATTGGACTAAAATGTGCAAACTGGCTATGCCATTGATTTTAACTTGTCCACCTTCTGATTCTTGTACTTCCCCTTCGTAAACCTTGGTTGTAAAAACATGAACTTCCATGATTTGTGGCTCATTAACAAACTCAAACTTTAATATTCCAACATGTTTTAGGTCTCTTGTGGTTAGATTGCATTCTTCTTTTAACTCTCTAAAAATTACAGATTTGCCATTGTGTAAATTACCTGCCAGAGTTCAAAAAGTCCAAACTTGCAACCCACCTTTTTGCTCCTGCCTCAATTGTTTCTGTGCTATCTACTTTGCCACCAAATCCATTCCATCTTCCAGCTCCAAATCCTCGCTTCTTCAATCCCAACAAAATTTTTCCACCATTAAAAACAAACACCAATGTTAGTAATTTGTTGTTTGTCATTTTGCAACTAATTTGTTACAATTCATTTAACCATGTGGTAAACGGTTTATGGCATGTAATGGACCACACGTGACACTGAGGTCTGGGATTGATGAAATGAACCGGCGTGTTTGAGGGAAGGAAGGTACTGATGAGAGGACTCACAGGAGGTTAAAACAGGAAGTACTCTCTGCCATTATGCATTGTGCCCTTATGTAATGGATTACTGAAAAATCCTGACTGTGTGTTTCCGAGTTCAGAAACAAATCGAAATTGAAAGTTCGATTTTATCGAGTTATGAACAGCAAAGGGGTTATTTGGTTTGCCGATGCAAACGGTATATCGTACACCTTATCCCTGGAGGACAATAAATTGCAAGCTTGATCAGATGATACGGTTATCATAAAAACAATATCAGCCGTAAAGCCATGTGCATTTGCTGTCGAAGGTGATCAGAATGTGTACTTCTACGTAAACAAATGTGATATTCCTATACGCGTTCAGATTTCGCCTTACGAAAATCAACGATGGAATCCCATACACAAATGGTCACAAAAAGCGGTATGCTATGTTCTGTTTATTAAAGAGTTTGCATTCCGAGTTAACATATTCATCACACGGATTCACACCAAGACAGTATGACATCAGGTATATACAATTATGTTCAAAACTGTATTTAACAGTATAGGTTTGGCTGAAATTGTATATAATACTTCAATTAACAAATTTCAAAACTTAGTAAAATATCTAAACATAACATTTTAATAAAAACATTACATGTTGAGGCAAGCTTGCATTTGTTCAATAACCACGAATTACTGATAATTTGAGCGTGGAGAAGGATGAGGAATGATGGTTTTCGGAATGATGGCATTCTGCAGAGGCATTCATAGCACACCGCTTACACAGTGGAAACATTAATTTACCATTAACTTTCATCGGGAGCACGGGATGATACAAGCCTACTGGTGCCAAAACGCGGCACTTAATCAAACCAAAGTAATTTGAAAGATCTTCAAAATTTTTGCGAATAATTGTAGGGTGACCTATAGGATAACGGCGATTTTTCATAACGAATGGATAAAGACTTGTAAAATCGTTATAAAAGATTTTCCCATTTTCTTCGGCCCTACGAAACAGTTTAAAACCCTCAACTCTTCCTCCAAAAAAGCTATCGGCAGGGTAAAGGTCTGTTATAATTTCATGTGTCTTTAAAAAATGCTGCATTTGAGGAGTATTTGCTCTCCTAACGCAGATTTAACACGATAATGAAGCACTGTTCAAGTTGGTGTGCAACAGGAACATTTTTCCCCTTTTTAAAGTGTTGGCCTTCTTATGAATAATCATTTACCAACGCATGATTTAGTTTAAAGAAGAATAGGTCTCATTCATACTGTGAGTGAAGAATTGAATAGAATCACATTCAAGTGTAAGACTCACACTTGTTCAAATCAATAATCCTTTTTGGTACATTGTTTGATATCTTTCCAGAGGCCGTCTCATTATTCATTAACTGCATCACTTTCAATTGTATGATACCGCCCACACTGCAGGATCTTATCTTCACAACATGATTTTTCTTTTTAATTTCCTTTCAATATTGACTCATGTTCAAACCGATGATTTATTCACATTGTCAGGCATCTTTTGTGGGGTCCTTATCATTTACTGTATCATATCGGTCGGTATGTTAAAGGCTCTTTTCATTTCCCTTTAATATTGACTAATGTTCATGCTGCTCCTTTATTTACATTGTCAGGCATCTTTTGTGGGTCCTTATCATTTACTGTATCATGTTGGTTGGTATGTTAAAGGTTCTTTTTATTTCCCTTTAATATTGACTTGTGCTCATGCCGCTCCTTTATTCACATTGTCATATTCACGGGTCCTTATCATTTACTGCATCATTCCCCTCAGTAGGATACTGCACAAATCTTACCCACGCCTCACTATTCAAGGTGCTACTACTCAATGGTAATTTTTAATTTACACTTGCGAGATGGCAGCGAAGGTCACATCTCAAGCGCATGCGCTGTGTACTTCAACCACTTGAAATACTAAAAGTGTTTTGTATGTGTTAAGACGATAAAAACTCTGCAAAAACTCAAGACACACAAATCGCAAAGTCTGGCAGAATGGCATCGCATGAGTCAGCATCAAAAAAAAATTAGTAAGTGCGAGTTCTTTCTGTTTATTTCAAATTAGCGAATGTTTTTTATCTTCAACAGAATCTATCTCCTCATTTTCAGAAAAATGTAATCGCTGTCGTGACTTTTACACGAAAGCAAAATGTGCTCATACTGTCCATCTGTTCCCATTGATAGAGTCACGGGGAAAATTCCAATGCAAAATTTGCGGGTTTGTATGCTTTTAAAATATTTTAATCTTAGGTTGCGTTTCATGTCATTGATTTTTACTCTTCATTCATGTAGTGTATTGGACGCAGGTGTCGATGTAGCTGTTCGCCGATTTTTGATGTAAGTTTGTAATTCATGGGTGCGTTTATACCTTACTTTGTGCTATTATATAAAGTTTAAATATGTTTGAGTTATAAACTGTCATACGGAAGCAGCAATTTTATTTAGTGGTTCTTATTTCATTCATTCAGAAAACTGTGTACCGAGGGCATCATGTTCAACGCAGAACATTAACAGAAAAGATTTTAATGTAAAAGTGTTAATAAAAATTTATAAATGTTGAATGACTCGTTTTTTAAGTTTGTTCATTTTATCTGAAACAAATATTTTAAGCCAATCTTTACAGGTATATTTTAGTATCTCAAGGCCGTTCATCATCATCATATCTTTCCGCGCCAAGGGGCGATCCAAACTCGGGCTGGAAGTTTGGAAGTGTTGCGCGTGTTGTAGCAATCAGTCGAAATCAGGGACGGCACGTGAAGCCTTGCTACTTATTAGTCCCCTCAAGGCCGTTAACGGGTGGGTCGACATCTTCAATGCTTTTCATAAAATCTTTCATAACAGTCTCCTCAGACACGCTTTCCAGGGCATCATCGAAATACAACCTCGCACGTTCATCGGGTTCCATCATCAAATAATCATGTTTGCGTTGGGAGGGACGTTGGATCGCACAACCATAGCAATTCTTGTTTACCGCGGCATGTATCATTACAGTAATTTCATTGGCATAACAGTCTAATAGTTTTTTGTCCAGCAAACTTTGACGTTGACTTATTTCATTTTCTTCTTCTAAATCCAAAAGTTTACTTAATTCATTTTCTTCTAAGCTCAAAGCCGACATTTTTAAGGCTAGATCAATGTCTACTTTCAATGGCATTTATTTTTAAAGAGATAAAATGTAAACCTTTCAATAAAGAGTAAGCTATGAAATGCAATCGACTTTTTATCTGTTGCTGTACCATGGATTGAGAAAGGAAACGGAATTACCGATACTAGAACAATCCAATATGGAACAATGGCATCCTTCTAATTTACATCTGTTTCATTTCCCGTTTATCATATTAGCCCATTACACTCGACTTCCCGCCTGAGTCTGCTTCCTGTTGACATGCGCGCGCACCGATCAACTGGAGGGGACTGGAAACTAACTGGCACGGGTAAGAGCTCTGTGACAAAAGTGTGACAAAGCTGCACCTTATCTACTCACGCCCAAATTATCTGTAATTTGTGGTCATTGAACAAATGCAAGCTTCCGTCAGCATATACTGTTTTTATTTAAATGTTATGTTTAGATATTTTACTTAGTCTTAAAATTTGTTAATTGAATATTTTGGCGATAATTGAATACATGACAATTACGAAGAGCTGTCGTGTCTGGAAGTGGCATATAATTTTCGAAATCTTTCTCTTGGTCTTTGTTTCTGCACTGAAATGTTTGTCGTGGTGTTCGTGGTAGTCAAGTTTTTCGTCATCGTCTTTGTTATCTGTAACTTGGGGATACAGGACAAATGCAAGCGTGAACTTACTGTATTCTTATATATTATTATATATATGTTATGATTTGATATTTTACCAAGTTTGAACTTTGTTAATTGAAGTTTTGTAATTGTTTTCAATCCATCTCAACCCGTGCATAAAATTCTTACGCAGTCAATCACTGCGGTGGAGGTATGCAATCCTTAGTAACTTTAGTTATAACTATATTGGAAAGTCGTGACGAAGAAATCCAAAGTCTCCTGTCTCTTTATCACCGTTTGACATAATGAGGTAGAGCTTTCGGTAAATTTTCTTGATTTTTCCATGTTGCATTTCGGTTGTCAGCCGTCTTTGTTTGTTTTAATCGTTGCAAATATCATCAAACGAAGATTATTTTATGTTAACATCAAACGTAGAAATGCCAACATCATGGCACCATAATTGTTTTTTTCTAACAGGAGCGAACAATTGAATATATATTATTTTAATCACTGAGCTAAATACATGCAGAGCGCATCTATTATATATTATACATACCAAAATTGAAGCCGGAAATCAAGTGTGGCGGTCATCTTACTGTGATCACCTTTGATGAGTGATCTATTTGACAAATAGATAACATTTGACCGTTGTCTATACAGTTATAGATATACAGGTATGACGTCAATTGTGATAAAATCTAAAAACGTGCATACATAGATGAAATAGATGCATATAAAAATCAAATATGGCTTCTTTGAGAGTACCTTTTGAGGATATCCTCCTAAATCACATACATGCTATGTTCTCAATTTGAGAAGTCTTACTTCAACCGATTTAGGATATTCGACACCAGGATTGCATTCATAACGCAATTCCATGCCGATGATTTCTTTAATTGTTTTTTATTAAAAGAGCTATTTACTTGGAAACCAAAACAAGTGCATGCAGTTGGTCGTTGTTGTGCCTGTGTGTTCTAAATGTTTGTGTAGGTAAGCTGCTCGTGATAAGATTTTTTTTATAAAATATCCAGAGCGAGTCAGTTTTCTCAGAGCAGTGCAAGAATACCCATTTAATTTGTATAAACTACATGCATTATTTTGTCTGGTTCTCTGTCTTTTTCATTTTTAAAACAAGTACATTCCTAATCTTGCTAGCTCAATGAAAGTTATTTTTTGGGCAACAATAAGTTGTGATAAGTATTTATAAAAATACTTTTATACATATTTACCATGAAATTTATAAATGTTTGCCTCATTATGTTTAAATCAAAATTTTATAAGTGCACAAAATATTTTATACAGTTGATTGAAATATGCTTAAGTTTAACATTATGTTTTTAATTGAGCTGTGTATACGATCTTTCAGTGGCAAATAAATTACATCTGAAATGCAGCGACTTGATATTTTTGTATTTTCTCATAAAGGGCAGCAAACTAAAGTTTGCAATCAACTTTTATTGCTAAACGAACTGCAAGTTTTAAAATATAAGCATATAGTTGAAAACATGATGAGTTCAAAGAAATAAACATGTTGCTATAAAACAGAGAAAATGGCGAGGATTAATTCTTATCACGTGTAAACTACGTGCAATCAATGTGCAAATATAGTTTATTGCGTTTGTTGTGCCCATGCATTTAACTTTACACATTTTGGACTTATAAAGGTGCGTTGTTTCGTGTATTACAAGACTCGTGGCTTAGTACTCTTATACTGCACCTATAAACTTAAGCAATACACATAAATTGCTGATTGATTAAGCGCAGGTGTTAATGCATTTATATTGTTTTCAAGATTACTAACAAGGATTAATATTATGTAAAAAAGAGACAAGCCTTTAAACAACATTGCATAAGTGATCAGCATTATATATATATATATATATATAAAGTTTTGTTTATTTGAATCTCCGTAAGTACAGTGCTCGATGCTTAAGAGCAGAGCGTAAATATTGATGAGAAGGAGAAAATACACAAAAACTACAATTTCATCCCTACAATTTCATCCAATGGGATGAAATTGTAGTTTTTGTGTATTTTCTCCTTCTCATCAATATATATATATATATATACAAAAGGAGTAGCATTTTTTAACCATTATTTCGTACCTAAGACGGGTAATTGTATTCGTAAAATTGTAAGAGCTTCTGTCCGTCACAATTCTTGACTTGAAACCATTCTCTTGAGATTTATCATACAATGTTGCTCGCCCACGTCGGCTGGTGCCAATAATAGCACTGATAAAATATTCTTTTGTATCATACCAAGCAGGGGCGGATCTAGGATTTTTCAAACATCAGTCATAAAATGTCGGAGGCGCTCCGCATCTGGGGGGGAGGGTCTGAGGCATTCTCCCCTGAGAAATTTTGAATTTCAGAGCCTTGAAAATGCCATTTTCAGCGTTTTAGAGCAATACAAAATGTATTTTGTGGGCATCGTTTTTGGGTAAAAATAACACATTTTGCTTACGTGTTTTTCAAAAAAAAAAATGAAGTGAACAATACTTGAATGTTTTGCCAAATATTAAGCTCATTATCATGCCAAATATATGGCTCATTAGCATGTCTAGGAACGTAAAATTCATTTTACAATAATGCTATTCAAAAACAGATATAGTCTTTAAAAATTTCTACCAAGTTGTCAGGCATAGACCCCCCTAGAGACCCCCATTCAAACCTCTATATAATGAGTTAAGTTAGAAATTTGGTACTACAATTGACAGTTCATAGATATAGAAAAGCTCAGACTTCAAACCATGTAAGTTTATTGTAACCCTTCACCCATCTCCACATCAGTGCCAGTAAGTTCACCTTATGAGAAAAAACTCAAAATTTTTTTCTGCCAAAGATTAAGCAAAAATTATCAGAGTGAAAATTTGCAGTTAAGGACAGCTTAATGCCATAAATGTTTATTAGGCATTTCACTAGACATTTCACTAGAAGATAATAATCTTCTATAAGTATATGCAAGGTGTGCTATATAGCAATCACTAGTAGCATTGTATTAGCAAATACAAACAGAATGTAACCAACATGTCTTTAATTTTGCAATTACATGAATGTTAAAATTGGTTCATGTGTCATGCTTACTGGTTATGATAAATATCTTTTCATAAGATCAAAGCTTGTTTAAATGTAAATCTGAAATAATTTAGTTTAGAAATTATAATGATCATCAGAAAAATTACCTAGTGATCATGAAAAATACTTTGTTGTTTTGCAAAATTCAAGGTTTATCTGCATACATTGGAACACATTTTTACTTTATAGAAAATGCTTTTCATACATCAATAGCTCTTTGGAATTTATGGCAGACAATCTGGTATGAGCCCTAGATTAACACACCTTTATATCTCTACATGTGGTGTTCAGTTAGAAAAGGGGACAATATGTGACATGGGACAACATTTCATGTATGTGAAATACTCAAGTTTAATACCATTCAAGTCAAATTGTCAAAATAAAAAGCTTCATGGATCAGAAGACTTAAAATCACAGGTTATAGTAAACAGCTTCTCATGTAATCAATGTTAGTTTTCTCAAATCTTAAACAATATGTAGTATAATTGTCCAATGATTGAATGATCAATGATCATAAATTGAAAAGCCCCAAACATTTGTTTATGATAAAGCAAATAATAGTATGGCGCCTTATGGCTACAGATTTTTTGTCCATTGAAATATATTTGCAGGAATGTAGGATTTCACTGCCATACACGATTCCCCAAGCACTAAAGAAATCATAGCTAAAAGTCCTTCGGCAACAACAATTTTAGAAGCATCAATCTGCTTACCATACACGCCATATTGACATAAATCGCATCACACACTCGCATAAATTGACTTTGATATATTACATTCATGCATACACTTCAGTTGTCCTTTACTTTTCGATGTAAATTTCTGCTGATAAAACTCAAAACAATGTTGGCTTTCTTTTGAACATCAATGACTGAAATGTCGCTCGCGAGATCGTCTTTGCCAAGCATTTACAATTTATCCATAAATTTTTCACCCTCTTGAAAAATTCACGGTTTGGACAGCAGCATTCATGTCAATATATGAATTTGTAAAGATTTCCATAAATTCCATCTGATTGTAGTTTAGTTTCTATCATGCTTATAAAATTACTATGAAACGATCAAACATTCAATTCAGACAGTGATCTTGACTATGTTAGTTCAGTTGGCTATCAGTCGAAATCCGTCAAACCAATCACAATAAAACAAAAATTCAAATGAACCAATTGTAAGATAGCAATTGGACTCCCTTATACGTCCGGCCACCCCTATTATCAGTCGAGACCATTCCAGACTGTCCACTAATCTGGCCATTGACCAATAAAATAAGCGTTTTTGGCGTTCATAGACTCATTTATCCGTCGAACCAGTCAAGACACCCCGCTTATCTGTCGGTTATTCCAGGTCAATTAAAATTCAACTGATCTAGTTACCAACGAGATATTCATTGGATTAGTCATTAGTTTTCAATAATAAATAAAGCTGGATTTTTATCACGAAGTAAATGCGATATTAAAGTAAGAATAATTAATGTTTTTAATTAATTTGAATAGGTAAATTTGGAATTTCAAACGTCAGTCGCGCGACGGATTTGACATACTCTAGATCCGCCCCTGATACCAAGCAAGTCAAGAATAGTTGTGCCTGTTACAGTGATGTCTAAAAATATTATAAATAAATATGAAAATATATACTTAGAAGCAACACGCTTTAATTCCCGACTTATTACAACATGCACGTGTATATAAAAATATATTCGTGAAGAAAGACGTTTATGTTTTAGCGCATTTTTTACAGTCATGTGGTTTTCGCTTGCAGGTCATTTATAGTTCTCTTTATAATTTGAAGTTTTCTGATTTCAATTAATGCAAAGCAGCGACAACATGTTTTTACGATATATCTACTGTACTTTTCACAGAATATACACCAACAGTCGAACTTTTTACGTTTCAGAGGACAAATAACTTGTTTCTTATTCGCCTTTGGTGAAAATGACAGCACTAATTTTTATTAAGTATGTGTGATGACGACAACGAGTGTGTGAGTCTTTAAGTAACACCTGCATGAATTGTTTTAATACTGTCATTGAATTTTTCTAAAAATGGAAACTGATTGATGCTTTGCATATCTACGTGTTATGCTTTAGGGAGTTATATGAAGGCGAAGTCATAGCTATACAAGCACGTTTAACTGTTGTCTCTAAATGTGTAAAACACTTTTGTTAACTCCAATAATGATTGTTTCTCAATATTTATGCTATTTCATGATATCAAATAATGGAACTTAAATAGACATAAAATATAGGCGAAGCGTTTTTATATACAATCGTCTTCTTATTCATTGTTCTTCCTTTGTGTTTTTGATAAACATATAAAGCTAAAACTTAGACGTTTTTAAAACTATTCTGTTTCTTTAAACACAGTTGTTACCTAATTTTATGGCTTCAAAAATAGACCTAACTACTTAATGAAAAAATTACATGCATATATATAAATGAGCAATTATAAAATTCACGGTGACATGGAAGGCGATATTGAGTCCAAGCCAAGTATATGAAAGTACTAGAAATATTAAGTTGGCGAAATTTTATGCGAGTATAGTAATTTTCAAAACACATTAATCTTGTTTTTCTTCACTTAAGTAACCATAATATAATAATTGAAATTTCTCCACTCCTCCAATTCATTTGTAAACGCTTTACACTTTTGAATGTTTGAATATGTAGCAAGATTATACTTTTGGTTTTTTAGTATGGTGGGAGGATAATATCATATATTAGTTGTCTTAATTGCTTCATATAAGATCACGTATTTTCGACTTGGTGTGTATGGTTTTAAGTTGTTTGAATGAATCCAAAAGAAGACTAGGGATCCAAGGATAGTGCAAAGCTTCTTCCTAGGATAGTGCAAAGCTAGTTCAAGCCTTTTAACTTCATGACACCGGTCACAAGCACTAGACTTGTAGCTTACGGCTATCTTCTTTAAGTAGTCTTATCTCGTTCACATTGAGAAGGAGTAAAAAGTTTTTCCACGCTATACTATTCCTTGCTATATTTTGACTGCTTTGGACAAAGAAAAAAAGATCAATTAAGGTGTTTCGCAAATTTTTACGTGCATTAAGTTCGGTGAACGTAATATGTTCCTATGGTTTCGGTCATAGCAGGTGCATTTTAATTGATTTTCTAGCTAAATGTGCTTTTTCGGTACAAAACTTTTATTAAAAACAAACGTGTTTAAAATACTGTTAAGTTTTCAAAATGCATGAATTTAGCATGAAATACAATTAGTTAAACAGACCGAGTTTTAATGTACAAAAAGTCAAACAAAGTTTTAATGGACTAAATGGAAATAAACACATTAGGAAAGTTAAATTATGTTAAAAGCAGCCAATGGCGTAATAATAATAATAATAATAGCTAATCTTTATTGATGATGCCAACATCACTAAAAGTGGTTTACAGAGAGGTCCTCTAAAAGTAACTAAATATAATATAACTACTTAAAAAGACAAAGAAAAAGAATACAAATCGAAAAATATGAAGATAAAACTACATCATTTGAAAATTAACATGCTAAAAACGAAACTAATTAAAATAGTGCTTTCTTGATACCACGCTTAAATTGGCTTAAGGTGGGCACATCTCTTAGGGAAAGGGGTAAGGCATTCCAAACGTCGGCTGCAAAATTTATTGTTATCCAGTGCCCCCATCTTCTGTGTGCGAATGATTTGCGAATACTTCGCTTTGATCGTGTATTATAGTTATGATAGTTACTGTTAAAACAGCTGTAAAAAGTGTGCATAAAAAGGTTATTAACTACCTTAAACATGAAAATAGCACGATGCTCTGCTCTCCGCCTTTCTAGAGGTTTCCAATGGAGCTTTGAAAGTGCATCGCTCGTGGACGCATTACGTGGAAGATCTAAAATGATTCGCGTAGCCTTATTGTGAAGAATCTGTAGCTCTGTCAGACTGCAAGTTTTGGCAGAATGCAAGTTTCAGCTGCCAGATGTACAGTTTCATTGACGAAATTGCATAGCAGCATTAAATTTTCGAGGTTAATATTTGCTAAAGCTATAAATCAAACGTCATATTCAATCTAACACTGACATGAAAACCATTAAAAGATGGCCGCAATACTGTTTCATGCAAGAAATAGAACATCTGTGTAAATAGTAAAAACAGAATGTTTAATTTATGACGATAAACAAATATCTTAGTTACCGAAACGTTTAATATAATGGTCTGTCAACACTTTTCTGTTATAATTCGCAAGAGAGAGAGCACATAGTGTGAAAACGCCTTAAAGTGAAAGAGGTAGGATCATATAATTTTTCTTTTTTGAACTGTAACTGTGCATATTTTTGAACTGTAACTGTGATTTAACGCCCTGTTTTTCAATTGCTTTTTATCCGTGTTTATTTTCATGCGCGTGTTGATTCATATAAGAAATAAGAAATTTCTTTTGTGTTTGGAGAAAAGGTTTCGTTTCTTCATCATAGCATGCAAAAAATACCAATCAAAAAACAAACGCTCAAATGCAGTTTACCAAGCATCTTGGAAAAATAAAGCAAGTTTTTTAAATCCGAACATATAGCTTAAATTTAATTTCATATTTATAAAGCCTGACCCTAACACATCTTTCATCATTAAACTTTAAAATTTACTTGTGTTAAGCATCTTTTGTTTTACCTCTCGTTGAAGTAGCTTTGAACACCATTTTGCTACTAGTTTTGTTGCTAATTTGCATTTTCCCAACATTTACAGCCATGTGCCCTTTATAGACAAGAAAAAATGGCTACTGATGCAACCGTAAAATAGTTCAATATTTTTGATTTTTTTAGGAAAAGTTCGTTTGAAAATGCTCTTTTGGATTAGATTTTTCAATATATGGTGTTTATCTTCAGTCATCTTTATTAAAGGCAATGTACAACTTCAAGCTCGTATTGTGTCACTGGCCTCAAACTATATTTTGAGAAACATCAGCACCTCAGAGATTAACAAATGTCTGGAGAAGTGTCTACAAGACTGCTCATGTTTATCATTTCAAATTTGTGATTCTACCTGCCAACTTCTTTCCACTACGATAACAGACGAACTAAGTAATGAAGATGAGAAACGACAATGTCAACATTTCACAATGAACGTAATAAACCAACATGAGGTATATCAGAAACACTAATGTCGTGCAAATTTTTATTGTATGAATTGTCCAAAATTTTAAAGCTTACAAGCCAGATTATGCTTAATTTTATGTGTCTGATAATCTTTTGATTTCAAAGCACGTCACTCTAAGAATGATAAGAGAAAATTTGACTCATATTCCTGAGAATACTAGTAAAAGGTGACGACTGGTAAAATGAACTATATGTATAATATTGGTGATTCCTATTTTGCAAACGTCACTTCCCGTGAAATTGGCGCGCTTTAATTGGGTCAGAAACACTTTCGCAATCGTCTATTACTTTTCGTCTGTCTCTGATGAAAAAGTTCAGTGTGATATTTGTTCGTAAAGACTTTCTGCTCGAATAATAAGGGCTTAAAAATCAGAGCCGACTGCTAATTGAGCTGTTGTGTTTAAGTTACATTTTGCTTAAATCAATTATGATTAAATGTAACACTCAAATAGATTAACAATAGTTTCAATGCTGTTGCCGTTCTTCAATGAAATAATGTCATTTTTAAAACATTTAAAGATCATTTTCAACTTAACGCGTATAAGAATATAAAATCATAGATAAAATACCAAATAACGTTGACAGATCAAAAGAGAAGTTGAAAAATAGCTGGAAGCCAAATTTGATGTTTCATTTGGTAATAATTAAATCATTCCACAAACATATAACATCAATTATGCAGCTATCTCTATTACGTAGCTATATGAATAATTAGAGGGTAAATACTCTCAATCATGAATTCATATTATGCCATGCAATGGTCCTTTTAAATCAATTGTTTTATTATGGGACAAGTACTAAAACGCATGAGCACAAACATCCCACCCCAACACCTATAAGATCGTGCTGTATAGCTAAACCATAGTTCAAATAAAAAGTTCCATATTTTTTACTTTCTAATACAAATAACTATAAAATAAAAAGAAAACAATTATTATTTTTCTATTCTGTTTAATAAAAACAACTTTAAGTTTTTGTGTTGCTAAAATTGATTTTTTTTATTTTAAAAGTGTCGATCAAACTACTATCAACAAAGCTGTTTTGTTGTAATAGATTGCTGTCTTACTTCAACTTACTGCTATAACGATGGAAAATGTCGTAAATCAAAGTCACCCTAAGTAAGACACGTGCTTCATGTGAGTGTAAAGAGGGATTTGGTGAACGTTGTGAAAAGAAAGCAAAGTCTTGTCAAAGTTATCGTGATCTTTCTGATGGCTGGTACAAAATATTTACAAATGATGACAACCAAGTGAAAGTTTACTGTCAGTTTGGACCAGTCAACATTTGGACATTGGTTATGTCTTATAGTTTAAAATTCAACGAACACTACAAAAATAAGGCATATTATAAAACTCTCCTCGAAATGAAATGAATGAAACATGGGAAGATCACAGACTTTCTTTTAATGCAATGAAAAGTATAAAAGAAGATGGAAACATGCTATGGCGCATTACGTGTTCATATGGTGAAAAGGCTGGAATGAAACAGATATTGTTATTGCAACCCATGAAAATGCACCAGTTTTAAAAAATGTTGAACCTCCTGAGTGTTTAAATGTCCGTTCTATAGATATCAGAGGGTATAAGTGTAAAGATTGCCAAATTCCTTTTGGCAAGATGACAACAAATTTTTCACACAGACAATACCCATGAAGTTGAATGCAATCTGAAGGGTTTTGAATTATCTGTCTGTAAAGATCAAGCTGAAGGAGGAGAAGATAATTTTGGATTATATCAGTGTTGTAACACAAAACATCGTTGTTCATCGTCAGATAATGCCACAACACAATTATGGTTTGGTCAACGAATGAAATTTAATTGATAAGTACAAATGAGGACTTTTAGTTCAAGAAATTACAAAAAAAAGAAACCGACCGTTGTTGACGTATAAACTTTAAGCATTTGCAGCTCCTTAGTAGGAAGTCTTCATCATAAATAATTACTTAATCATATTTTATAGGAAGAAAGACGTTTAATTATTGCTTGTGTAAGTTTAATTTAGGCATATATATTTATTCGTAAATGATAGGGATGAAAAAATTCTAAACCTGCTAAATAGAATATAAGTTGAATGTTTCGCCTCTGAACAAATACTATAATTTTATCAGAGCATTTTAAAGCAAATTCTCTTTAATTTGAAATGTTTTTCGTATACACGTGCATATAAGCTGTTACAACCCAAAGTTTGATATCTTAAAATATTTGGGGTATTTAGGTCACAAATCTTATTTAATCGGCTCTATAGATCATTGGAAGCACGTATATCACCTATGATATTAAAATTTTTAACAACATATTATGGCCTTTAGTAAAATTAAATAGCTAATTGAATTGAATTGTAAAAGAAATTAGAATTAGAAGTAAAAAACTTGTCGTTTTATTAAATGCGCAATTAGAATACTCTTGAAAAGATGCTCTTAATCAAAGAATGACTTTTGATGATATTCGTGTTGGAAAGGTAACTGAAAAAGCAGACAGAGACATACTGGGAAGTATAGGACATAAGAATTGAGATATTTAGAAAAATTTTTATCCAAAGTACATTGTTCAGTTAAATAATGTATTTATTTAATGCAATGAAGTTATAAAATCAGTAGCGAAGCCAATCCGATCTTTTATACGACCCCAAAACAAACTTTCAGCAAATTAATTCCATTTTTTGTTCTTACATTGATTGAACACTAAAGGTTTTGCAATATACGAGTAAAAGACAGTCTTGTTTTTGCTACTGATAACGATGCAGGTGGCGTGATTAGGCAATCAAGAATAAAATAATCTTTTTAATTGTTTCCTAAAAATTGCAGCTCATTGAGTATTGCGAAAGTTGATCTTTGTGCCTTTGTGATACAACTAAAATCAAAATATCGATGATATTTCTTGCTTTCGTATAGGAATTTAAAATATATATTGCATCATGCAATATGTTTGGCGTACGTCGCTTTGTCTTCTGTGCGAAGGACAGAGTTAACAGATTAATTATAATCTCCAAAATAAAAAAGGACCATTATTAACTCGGTTTAGAAGTAACTGGAGCTTGAGCCTTGAGGCCGTGTTTTAAATTAATATAATATTGGATACGTTATTTTGAATGCCCTTGTTTAACATGAACGTAAACGATATAATTTGATCCAGTTGAGTAGTAATGATGTATTAATAAATACCATTTATGATGCTTAAAACACGGTGCAGTCCTGTAACTAGTCGATAAATAACCAGTAAATAGTCGAAACAAGGTGCTATCCAGTAACTGCTATAGTGGCGAGAATCTCGTCCATACGTAGTCTTAAAGAGAATTGACTCGTCTCCAATCCCTGTGGGCTTGGTAGATCAGGTAGAGAGGCGGACTAGTACCCGATTGTGCATGTTCAAATCTCGTCCAAGTCACATGCTTTTCATGTGCATATAAAAACCGTGTTAGGATTTATATTATGTATAATGCTCAATAAAACGACAGAAAAACTTTGTCCTGTATGCACCGAATGATGTAGAGACATGAATAACATAATCGAAAATCCTTAGGGACCTAGTTATATTAACCTGGGTGAATTGAAATGCAACGTTTTCGGTGGAGCGTAAAGGTTCCACCGGCTCCACCGGCTCCAGGACTCCCCTTCTCTATACTACTGACGGGCGGACTTAACAAAACTATACGTCAAAATCAATTGATCGAGACGTGTTAACAACTTTAATTCGTCTGTCAAGACGAATTAGACACCATAGTAGTCTGGACGGTTAATTCGCCTCGTGTCTGTCTTTGTCCTTCCGACGATCTAAGAGACCTAAAAACGGCCAATAATATACTTATAACTAGCGTCACTAAGGCCTGAATACCTTCACCGCACGCTAACTGTCAAGAACTACGGCAAGAAAACTTTTGTCTCTGATATAAAAAAGCAACAGCGGTACGTTTATGTTTTTCACTTGGCTCTTGCTTGATACAAATAAGTTCTTTTAAGAAAATTTTTGTTGATAAATAAAAATCGGCTTCAGTGAAATTTGTATGAAAAATATTTAATTTTCTATTGAGCATTTGTATATAAGTCGCAAACCCATGTTTAATCATTGTTATGCGTTTCTAGTAATTCGTTTTAGGCAAGAGAAGCTGTTCAAAAAGAACAAGGTGGTGCTGCATTTACAGGATTATTTCTTGCATAAGCCAAGATAAAGCTGGTATAAACCACTAGGTCAAGGTACATATATTTCAAAATAAAATAAAAGCGTTTGTAATACTACATAATATATTATTGTTGTTTAGCGCAATGATTTACAATAACTAAATGAAAAGTACTTATTAAGGTAAATTATATTGAGATGATAAAACACTGTACGAGTGTTTTGAGTCCCTGTCGCACGAGAGAAATAGTACAGGAAGGCTCATGTAGGATTGTAGCTAGTTGGTTAAGTTGAAATCTACGAAATATAATGGTTTAGAAAAACAGTATTTTGCAATACAATTCAAGGCAAATTACTATTTCTTATGCTGTTCTTGTTGTACGGGATGCCCTTTAATCGATATTTTACGTTCGAAGCAAATCTTGTAATTATTCAAACAACACAACTTAGAAGGCGCTAGAACCTCGCCACAATACAGTGCTTCTGTTAACTAGCCCCGATATACTATGTCTGATATATGTCGTTACCTCCTCCTCAT
Organism: Xenia sp. Carnegie-2017; assembly: GCF_021976095.1. NCBI lineage: Eukaryota > Metazoa > Cnidaria > Anthozoa > Malacalcyonacea > Xeniidae > Xenia > Xenia sp. Carnegie-2017. The sequence goes on from NW_025813503.1 coordinate 33,592, forward strand.
AATGAACAAAACAAGTTTATAATTTGAACAACTTAATAATAGTTTTCATAAATAAATGGTTATCACATGCAAAATGTTACTTAGTAATAATAGCCGGGTGCCTTTAATGAGCTACCATGAATCAGGCAATCTATCCAAGCAAATGATGTGATATGTATTGGAGGAAAACGATCTTTCATCAATCGTACTCTTTAGCAGGGCTGGGAAAGCACCAAGCTGTATGCAGGCTGCATACAGCGTATGATTGATAGAAAATTTCAGACGACGCGACAATCGATTATGTTTTTTCATAATAGATTATTGCCATAAAAATGAAAAGTTGAAGTTAATGATACAATAAAAACGATCAAAATTAATAAAAATATGCATTCAAAATCCAAACACAAATTTCAAGCGCACTTTTTAGGAATTACATTCGTACAAAGCTACTAAGATGTGAAATGCCGAGAATTGCCGCTTGCTTTTATTGCCAGGGCCTTTCTCAGATCATCCTGACTTACATGTTGTTGACGAATCCAACATGTTGGCTAAAATGGCCAAAGGATTGATCTGTCCGATTATAATCGACGATTGATCAGTTGAGGCGATTTCAACGATCGATTGTACAATCTCAACCAATTCCCACCATTATACAGTGCTGCCAGGAAATTTTGTAAGAAATTATTTGCTGGGACTATTGTCACTGCTATAGTTTTTAAGGCTGTGCTTTTTCAAAAACAAGAGTAGATTACGTGTTTATTAAAACGAAAACAGATTACATTGTAATCTTTATTCTGTAAAAACACTATCTATTTAGGAATTTGCCAGCAAGCATGGGTGTACGGGACCAAAAATGGGTGTGCTGACACTTTTTGCCCGACGAAAACAAAAACTGACCTCAATGAAATTCATTGATATAAAAAACACTACTTAAAATAACCTTTGAACATGTTGTCGCTTAGCATCATTGGAAACCACAATTTGTCATCGGGCCATATTTCATTGAAAGGAATTTCATCCATGTTAAACCACTTAGGTCTCATTTCTGTTGGAGGAAAATGCATAAAATTAATTTATGAAAAGCTTTATATTTATTCTGAATTAATTTTAAGCAGTGGAGTAGCCAGACTGTTTATTAATCCATTTATTCACTCACAATAGAAACAACAAATAAATTGAATAATGAAAAACAATATGCTGAAATTTACAAAGTTGGACAAAAATTTGCAGGCTGCCAATGCCATTGATTTTAACTTGTTCACCTTCTGATTCTTGCACTTCCCCTTCGTAAAGCCTTGTTGTGAAAACATGGATTTCCAGGATTTGTGGCTGAGGTTTTAGGTCCTTGTGGTTAGATTGCATTCTTCTTTTAATTTTCTAAAAATTACAGAATTGCCATTGTGTAAATTATTTTCAACAGTCCAAGAAGAATAAACATTTGCAAACCTATCTTTTTGCTCCTGCCTCAATTGTTTCTGTGCTATCTACTTTGCAACGAAATCCATTCCATCTTCCAGCACCAAATCCTCGCTTCTTCATTCCCAACAAAACCAATGTTTTAGTAATTTTTGTTTGTCATTTTGTTACAAATTTGTTACAATTTTTTTTAACCACGTGGTAACACGGTGGATGGCATGTAATGGATCACACGTGACACTGAGGTCTGGGATTGTTAAAATTAACCCGTGTGTTTGAGGGAAGAGGGGTACTAGTGAGAGGAGGACACAGGAAGCCAAAACAGAAAGTCATTATGCATGATGCCCTTATGTAACGCAATTACTGAAAAGTTCTGACTGTGCGTTTTTGAGTTCCGGGACAAATCGAAATTGGAAGTTCGGTTTTGTCGAGTTATGAACAGCAAAGGGGTTATTTGGTTTGCCGATACAAACGGTAAGTCGCACACCTTATCCCTGTAGGATAATAAATTGCAAGCTCGATCAGATGATACGGTTATCACAAAAAGAATATCAGCCGTAAAGCCATGTGCATTTGCTGTCGGACGTGATCAGAATGTGTACTTGTACGTAAACAAATGTGATATTCCTGTACGCGTTCAGATTTCGACTTACGAAAATCAACGATGGAATCCCATACACAAATGGTCACAAAAGCGGTATGCTATATTCTGTTTATTAAAGAGTTTGCATTCCTAGTTAACATATTCATCCCACGGATTCACACAAGACAGTATGACACCAGGTATATACAATTATGTTCAAAATTGTATTTAACAATTGGCTGAAATTGTATATAATACTTCAATTAACAATTTTCAAAACATAGTAAAATAACTAAACATAACATTTTAATAAAAACAGTACATGTTGAGGGCAAGCTTGTTCAATAACCACAAATTACTGATAATTTGAGCGTGGAGAAGGATGAGAACATGACTATCAAGACCATGATTATCATGACCATGACTATCATGACCATGATCATCATGACCATGACCATCATGACCATGACTATCATGACCATGACCATCATGACCTTGACCATCACAACCATAACTATCATGACCATGGCCATCATGACCATGACTATCATGACCATGACCAGCATGACCATGACAATCATGACCATGACCATCATGACCATGACAATCATGACCATGACTATCATGACCATGACCATCATGACCATGACCATCATGACCATGACTGTCATGACCATGACCATCATGACCATGACAATCGTGACCATGACTATCATAACCATGACAATCATGACCATGACTATCACAATCATGACAATCATGACCATGACTATCACAACCATGACTATTGTGACCATGACTATCACAACCATGACAATCATGACAATGACAATTATGACCATGACTATCACAACCATGACCATCATGACCATGACTATCATGACCATGACAATCATGGCGATGACCGTCATGACCATGACTATCACAACCATGACAATCATGACCATGACAATCACAGCCATGACTATTATGACCATGACTGTCACAACCATGACCATCATGACCATGACTATCACAACCATGACAATCATAACCATGACTATCACAACCATTACCATCATGACCATGACTATCACAACCATGACATCATGACCATGACAATCACAACCAGGACAATCATGACCAAGTTGTAAATTGTCATGTCAAATTATGTAGTGTGTGACTATGACTTATTATAGATTATAAGATGTAACTGATATTATTAAATTGATGTAAAATAGTATAGTCATGTTAGGAGAACACTTCCTTTCAATGCGTCATTGCGGTAGGATGTAGTTAAAAACGGAATGGCAAAGTTGCAATTTATATGTAAACGCCTAAACCACTTCCGAATAATTATATATAAATATAGCTTGCAAGCGTTGGTTCGGGAGTTCGGAAAATTTGACGTTATTGGTGTATGAAGTGGTCATACAAATTTGATAAATTAGAGTCGTATTGCAGAAGGAAATAAAGTTCGAAAACGCAGTTTAAGGATTGATGGTTGTCCGTAATCTTAACGAGATCAGTTTAATTATTCCGTATCGCGAAGAACCAACGCTTGAACTCCTTAACGTAAAAATCGTGCACAACCACTGTAAATATCCTATCGAAATGTTAAATATTATTTTCAAAATACAGTCCCATCGTTCGAGTGAAGTTGAGAACAGTGAACCAGCACTTCGTACAGATTGTGCGAAACGTGGTACTTCGAGCCGGATCTAGTAGCATTATTCAAGAAGAACACAGAAATAGGATAAAGAGTTGTTAACGATGTCGGAGCTGACAAGAAAGCGACAGTCGAGGAGGGCACAAATCATACGCCACAAAAGTTGTGAACAAGGTGAGAAGTATGGTAAACGATAATGCACCATCAAGGAAAGTCGAACTGGAACAAATGTGGCTTATACTCCTACAGAAATTAGATACAATTTCGAAGTTGGACGATGAGATTCAGAGCTTGTTAAAAAAAGATGAAGATATTTCTGCAGATATTGACGGCTCATCAGAATACAGCTGCGACGCTTTGGGCGCGTTGGCCGAAATCAACGAAGCGCTGAGCACGATAGAGACAAACAAGCGAAATGAGGAACTCGCCAACACATCAGCAAGTACGGTATCCAGTGGAGCACGCTGTAGAGTAAAGCAGCCCAAACTGGAGGTGAAAACGTTCTCGGGCAAGATACAAGAGTGGCGTGAATTCTGGGACTTTTTTGAGAGTTCAATTCACAACAAAGACGGATTGTCTGAGGTCGACAACTTCACCTATCTGAGGGGAATGATGGAGGAGCCGGCCAAGTCAGCAATTTCAGAATTTGCTCTGACTTCGATCAACTATGCAGAATCCCTGAAGGTGTTAGAACGGAGATACGGGAACAAAGTGATGGTGCAAAGGGCACATCTAAATGATATGATGAAGCTAAAGCCCGTGTACAACGAGAATGATACGACAAGGCTGCGCAAGTTCTTTGATGCCACAAACAGTATAAGAGTATATAAAGATAACAGGACGGACAGAACGTATGCAACTTCCTCGTAAGTTTAAAAGATATTTTGTTTGTCTAAATAAGGTCATTTAGCAAAAGATGGTCGTGCACGTACTAAATGTAATGTATGTGGGGAGGGTCATCATGTGTCTATATGTGACAAAGGAAAACAGGACGAAGAGAAGGCTGAAAAACAGAGTGGTAGCGCAGAGAAAACAAAGAAGATAAATGTGAGTAACGTTCATGTGAGTACAAAGACAAGGGTAGCCTTGCAGACTGCGCAAGAAATTCTCGTAGGTCAGAATAGGAAGAGAGTGCAAGTGCTTTTTGACTCGGAAAGTCAGAAGTCTTTCGTGACAAACAGGGCAAAACGAGATGCGAAGCTTAATGTAGCAAGGCAGGAATGGTTAAAGGTCAACACTTTTGGTGGTGGAACAAATGAAGGTAAGATGACAGAGGACGTCAATTGCGAGGTCGCATCAGTTAGGGTGATTGAAAATTCATTTGGAGGCATTAGTAGTTCCACGTATTTGCACAGTAAAAAATTAGCATATTGAGATGGCTAAGGAGCAGTATTCTCATTTGAAAAATTTGTTTTGTCAGATGCAAGTTTGAAGCAGGAAATGTTGGAAGTGGATGTTTTGATAGGAGCAGTTAACCTTTGGGCTTTTCAGAAAGGATAAATAATTAGGTTCAAAAAGGTGAGCCATTTGCGATTGACACTTGTTTAGGATGGGTTGTAAGCGGTCCACTGAAAGGGAGCTCGAAAATCAAAAATGCACATGTTAATTTAGTTTCGCAGACTGCAACGGAGAATACAAACAGCATAAACAGGCAGGTGAACAAGTTGTGGGATTTAGAAACACTTGGGGTCAGGAAACTGACGATGTGCACGAAGAATTATTAAATAAAATTGAGTTTAATGGGCATAAGTACTCTGTTAAATTGCCATGGTCATGAGCATTTACCAAGTAACTATGCCAATAGTTTAGGACGCATGAAAGGGCAAATTAAGCGCTTGTCAATGACTTAGTTTCGGGGCATAAGCGCACACGAAACGATCGATTTATATGAAAAGGCAAAATTTAGAATGTCTCAAGGCGGGTTTAAGTTAAGGAAATGGATGACAAATGACGCAAACATGCGTGCGGATATAGAACAGCGTGAATGCGAGAACAATGTTGTGCAGGCAACAGATCCAGACGATGAAACATTCACACAATGGAGTTCGCGAATCCAAAATAACGATGATTACGCAAAAGTTTTTGGTATAGGCTGGGATTGCGACAATGATCTGTTCATGTTCGACCTACAAAATTTTGTAGTTGACTTGGGTGAAAAGAAGCCAACTAAACGAAACTTGCTGAGTGCATCAGCAAAGATATTTGATCCACTAGGATTAATTAGCTGCGTAATAGTTTTGATGAAAATCTTGTTTCAACATTTGTGCGTAGAAAAGATTGATTGGGATGACGAGATAAGCAGAAAGCACGCCAGTCTACACACTGAATGGATTGAAGATCTAAACCGTGTTAAGACTATTAAGCTAAGTAGATGAATCTATAGTAGTGTGAAGGGCGAAATTCAATCTTGTGAACTTCACGAGTTTGGTGATGCAAGCGAGAAAGCGTATTGCAGGCTAGTATATTTTGTTTGTCATATGAAAGAATGTTATATGCAGTGCGGTGTTTGAAATTAAATTTTCAGATCATTTCAAACACCGCACAGTACATTTTGTTTGTCGCATGAGTGTTGGAGTCTTTGTGAAATTGTTAAAGGCAAAAACTAGAGTTGCGCCGCTGAAGAAGCTTACTATACCGCGCTTAGAACTAATGTCCGCACTGATGTTAGCAAAGTTAATGGAATCTGTGCGGAAAGCTTTAGTAGGCCACCTGCATGAATTGTTTTAATACTGTCATTGAATTTTTCTAAAAATGGAAACTGATTGATGCTTTGCATATCTACGTGTTATGCTTTAGGAGTTATATGAAGGCGAAGTCATAGCTACACAAGCACGTTAAACTGTTGTCTCTAAATGTGTAAAACACTTTTGTTAACTCTTATAATGATTGTTTCTCAATATTTATGCTATTTTATGATGTCAAAGAATGGAACTTAAATAGACATAAAATATAGGCGAAGCGTTTTTATATACAATCGTCTTCTTATTGATTGTTCTTCCTTTGTGTTTTTGATAAACATATAAAGCTAAAACTTAGACGTTTTTAAAACTATTCTGTTTCTTTAAACACAGTTGTTATCTAATTTTATGGCTTCAAAAATAGACCTAACTATTTAATGAAAAAATTACATGCATATATATAAATGAGTAATTATAAAATTGACGGTGACATGGAAGGCGATTTTGAATCCAAGCCAAGTATATGAAAGTACTAGAAATATTAAGGTGGCGAAATTTTTTGCGAGTATAGTAATTTTCAAAACACATTAATCTTGTTTTTCTTCACTTAAGTAACCATAATATAATAATTGAAATCTCTCCACTCCTCCAATTCCTTTGTAAACGCTTTACACTTCTGAATATTTGAATATGTAGTAAGATTATACTTTTGGTTTTTTAGTATGGTGGGAGGATATTATCATATATTACTTGTCTTAATTGCTTCATATAAGATCACGTATTTTCGACTTGGTGTGTATGGTTTTATGTTGTTTGAATGAATCCAAAAGAACACTAGGGATCCAAGGATAGTGCAAAGCTTCTTAGAAAAATGTTCCTAATCATGTCAAATAAAATTAGTTTCAAGAAAGCTTAGTATCCAAGTTTCTAACTGAAAACTTGAAATAAGTGTCGTTCAGGCCTATTAACTTCGTGATACCGGTCACAAGCACTAGATTTGTAGCGTACGGCTATCTGCTTTTGAGAAGTTTTATCTCATTCATATTGAGAAGGAGTAAAAGTTTTCTACGCTATATTATTCCTTGCTATATTTTGATTGCTTTGGACAAAGAAAAGAAAGATCAATTAAGGTGTTACGCAAATTTTTACGTGCATTAAGTTTGGTGAACTTAATATGTTTCTATGGTTTCAATCATAGCAGGTGCATTTTAATTGATTTTCTAGCTAAGTGTGCTTTTTTCGGTACAAATCTTTTATGAAATAACAAGCGTGTTTAAAATACTGTTAAGTTTTCAAAATGCATGAATTTAGCATGAAATACAACTAGTTAAACAGACCGAGTGTCTAATGTACAAAAAAGTCAAACAGAGTTTTAATGGAAAAATGGAAATAAAACATTAGGAAAGTTAAATTATGCTAAAAGCAGCCAATGGCGTAACCAGAATGCAATTTTTACACCTGCTAGATGTACAGTTTCACTGACGAAATGGCATAGCAGTATTAAATTTTCCATGTTAATATTTGCTAAAGCTATATATCAAACGTCATTTTCAATCTAACACTGACATGAAAACCATTAAAAAGATGGCCGCAATACTGTTTCATGCAAGAAATAGAACATCTGTGTAAATAGTAAAAAAAACCAGAATGTTAAATTTATGACGATAAACAAATATGTTAATTGCCGAAACGCTTAATATAATGGTCTGTCGACACTTTTTCTCATATAATTCGCAAGAGAAAGAGAGCACATAGTTTGAAAACGCCTTAAAGTGAAAGTGGTAGGATCATATAATTTTTCTTTGCATATTTTTTGAACTGTAACTGTGATTTAACGCCATGTTTTTCAATTGCTTTTTATCCATGTTTCTTTTTATGCGCGTGTTGATTCATATAAGAAATAAAAAATTCCTTTTTGTGTTTGGAGAAAAGGTTTCGTTACTTCATCATAGCATGCAAAAAATACCAATCAAAAAATAAACGCTCAAATGCAGTTTACCAAGCATCTTGGAAAAATAAAGCAAGTTTTTTTAAATCCGAACATATAGCTTAAATTTAATTTCATATTTATAAAGCCTGACCCCTATTCAAACCCATACCCTAACGGTGCACTTAGCCCTAACACATCTTTCATCATTAAACTTTAAAATTTACTTTGTTAAGCATCTTTTGTTTTACCTCTCGTTGAAGTAGCTTTGAACACCATTTTGTTACTAGTTTTGTTGCTAATTTGCATTTTCCCAACATTTACAGCCATGTGCCCTTTATAGACAAGAAAAAATGGCTACTGACATAACCGTAATAAAGTTCAATATTTTTGATTTTTTTAGGAAAAGTTTGTTTGAAAATGCTCTTTTGGATTAGATTTTTCAATATATGGTGTTTATCTTCAGTCATCTTTATTAAAGGCAATGTACAACTCCAAGCTCGTATTGCGTCACTGCCCTCAAACTATATTTTGAGAAACATCAGCGCCTCAGAGATTAACAAATGTCTGGAGAAGTGTCTACAAGACTGCTCATGTTTATCATTTCAAATTTGTGATTCTACCTGCCAACTTCTTTCCACTACGATAACAGACGAACTAAGTAACAAAGATGAGAAACGACAATGTCAGCATTTCACAATGAACATAGCAAACCAACATGAGGTATTTCAGAAACACTAATGTCGTGCAAATTTTTATTGTATGAATTGTCCGAAACTTTAAAGCTTACAAGCCAGATTATGCTTAATTTTATGTGTCTGATAATCTTTTGATTTCAAAGCACGTAACTCTAAGAATGATAAGAGAAAGTTAGACTCATATTTCTGAGAAATACTAGTAAAAGGTGACGACTGGTGGGGTGGACTATATGTATAATATTGGTGATCCCCATTTTGCAAACGTCACTTCCCGTGAAATTGGCGCGCTTTAATTGGGTCAGAAACATTTTTGCCTTTGTCTATTACTTTTCGTCTGCCTCTGATAGAAAAGTTCAGTGTGATATTTTTCGTAAAGACTTTCTGCTCGAATAATAAGGGCTTAATAATCAGAGCCGACTGCTAATTGAGCTGTTGTGTTTAAGTTTCATTCTGCTTAAATCAATTATGATTAAATGTAACACTCACATAGATTTATAATATTTTCAATGCTGTTGCCGTTCTTCAATGAGATAATCTCATTTTTAAGGCATTTAAAGATCATTTCCAACTTAACGCGTATAAGAATATAAAAATCATAGATAAAATACCAAATAACGTTGACAGATCAAAAAGAGAATTAAAAAAATAGCTGGAAGCCAAGTTTGATGTGTCATTTGGTAATAATTAAATCATTCCACAAACATATAACATCAGTTATGCAGCTATCTCTATTACGTAGCTATATGAATAATTAGAGGGTGAATACTCTCAATCATGAATTCATATTATGCCATACAATGATCCTTTTAAATCAATTGTTTTATTATGGGACAAGTACTTAAACGCATGAGCACAAACATCCCATCCCAACACCCATAAGATCGTGCTGCATAGCTAAACCATAGTTCAAATAAAAGTTCCATAGTTTTTTTCTAATACAAATAATTTAAAATAAAAAGAAAACAATTATTATTGTTCTATCCTGTTTAATAAAAAACAACTTTAAGTTTTTTGTGTTACTAAAATTGATTTTTTTTATTTTAAAAGTGTCGATCAAACTACTATCAACAAAGCTGCTTTGTTGTAATAGATTGCTGTCTTACTTCAACTTACTGCTATAACGATGGAAAATGTCGTAAATCAAAGTCACCCCTAAGTAAGACACGTGCTTCATGTGAGTGTAAAGAGGGATTTGTTGGTGAACGTTGTGAAAAGAAAGCAAAGTCTTGTCAAAGTTATCGTGATCTTTCTGATGGCTGGTACAAAATATTTACAAATGATGACAACAAGTGAAAGTTTACTGTCAGTTTGGACCAGTCAACATTTGGACATTGGTTATGTCTTATAGTTTAAAATTCAACGAACACTACAAAAATAAGGCATATTATGAAAACTCTCCTCGAAATGAAATGAATGAAACATGGGAAGATCACAGACTTTCTTTTAATGCAATGAAAAGTATAAAAGAAGATGGAAACACACTATGGCGCATCACGTGTTCATATGGTGACAATGGCTGGAATGAAACAGATATTGTTATTGCAACCCATGAAAATGCATCAGTTTTAAAAAAATTCGATACATTTCCAGTTTGTTTAAATGTCAGTTTTATTAATATCAGAGGGCATAGGTGTAAAGATTGCCAAATTCCTTTTTGGCAAAATGACGAACATATTTTTCACACAGACAATACCCATAGTTCATCTCAATGCAATCTGAAGGGTTTTGAATCATCTGTATGTAATGATCAAGCTAAAGGAGGAGAAGATAATTTTGGATTTTATGATTGTTATGACAAAAAACATCGTTGTGCATCATCAGATAATGCCACAACACAATTATGGTTTGGTCAACGAATGAAATTCAATTGATAAGTACAAATGATGACTTTTAGTTCAAGAAATTACAAAAAAGAAACCGACCGTTGTTGACGTATAAACGTCAAGCAATTGCAGCTACTTAGTAGGAAGTCTTCATTATAAATAATTACTTAATCATATTTTATAGGAAGAAAGACGTTTAATTATTGCTTGTGTAAGTTTAATTTAGACATATATATTTATTATGATGGTAAAATTGCTGAACCTGCTAAAAAAATATAAAGTTGAATATTTCGCCTCTGAACAAATACTATAATTTTATCAGAGCATTTTGAAGCAAATTCTCTTTAATTTGAAAGTTTTTCGTATACACGTGCATATAAGCTGTTACAACCCAAAGTTTAGGACATAAAAATGGAGATATTTAGAAAAATTTTACATCCAAAGTACATTGTTTAATTAAATAATGTAGTTTATTTAATACAATGAAGTTATAAAAATCAGTAGCGAAGCCAATCCGACCTTTTATACCACCCCAAAACAAACTTTCAGCAAATTAATTCCATTTTTTGTTCTTACATTGATTGAACAGTAAAGGTTTTGCAATATACGAGTGAAAGACAGTCTTGTTTTTGCTACTGATAACGATGCAGGTGGCGTGATTAGGCAATCAAGAATAAAATAATCTTTTTAATTGTTTCCTAAAAATTGCAGCTCATTGAGTATTGCGAAAGTTGATCTTTGTGCCTTTGTGATACAACTAAAATCAAAATATCGATGATATTTCTTGCTTTCGTATAGGAATTTAAAAATATATATTGCATCATGCAATATGTTGTGGCGTACGTCGCTTTGTCTTCTGTGCGAAGGACAGAGTTAACAGATTAATTATAATCTCCAAAATAAAAAAGGACCATTATTAACTCGGTTTAGAAGTAACTGGAGCTTGAGCCTTGAGGCCGTGTTTTAAATTAATATAATATTGGATACGTTATTTTGAATGCCCTTGTTTAACATGAACGTAAACGATATAATTTGATCCAGTTGAGTAGTAATGATGTATTAATAAATACCATTTATGATGCTTAAAACACGGTGCAGTCCTGTAACTAGTCGATAAATAACCAGTAAATAGTCGAAACAAGGTGCTATCCAGTAACTGCTATAGTGGCGAGAAACTCGTCCATACGTAGTCTTAAAGAGAATTGACTCGTCTCCAATCCCTGTGGGCTTGGTAGATCAGGTAGAACGGCGGACTAGTACCCGATTGTGCGAGTTCAAATCTCGTCCAAGTCACATGCTTTTCATGTGCATATAAAACCGTGTTAGGATTTATATTATGTATAATGCTCAATAAAACGACAGAAAAACTTTATCCTGTATGCACCGAATGATGTAGAGACATAAATAACATAATCGAAAATCCTTAGGGACCTAATTGTATTAACCTGGGTGAATTGAAATGCAACGTTTCCGTTGGAGCGTAAAGGTTCCACCGGCTCCACCGGCTCCAGGACCCCCCTTCTCTATACTACTGACGGGCGGACTTAACGCAAAACTATACGTCTATATCAATTGATCGAGACGTGTTAACAACTTTAATTCGTCTGTCAAGACAATTAGACGCCATAGTAGTATGGGCGGTTAATTCGTCTTGTGTCTGTCTTTGTCCTTCCGACGATCTAAGAGACATAAAAACGGCCAATAATATACTTATAACTAGCGTCACTAAGGACTGCATACCTTCACCGCACGCTCAATGTCAAGAACTACGGCAAGAAAACTTTTGTTTCTGATAAAAACAAGCAACAGTGATACGAAATCTGTCCAGCTTGGTTAATGTTTGTTTTCTATAAGTTCTTTTGAAGAAAATTTTCTCTTTATAAGTAAAAATCGGCTTCAGTGAAATTTCGTATAAAAAAACTTTCCTTTTCTATTGAGCATGTTGTTTTAAGTCGTAAGCCCATATTTAATCGTTGTTATGCGTTTCTAGTATTTCGTTTTAGGCAAGAGAAGCTGTTCAAAAAGAACATGGTGGTGCTGCATTTACAGGATTATTTCTTGCATAAGCCAAGATAAAGCTGGTATAAACCACTAGGTCAAGGTATATATATTTCAAAATAAAAATAAAAGCGTTTGTAATAATACATAATATATTATTGTTGTTTAGCGCAATGATTTACAATAACTAAATGAAAATACTTATTAAGGTAAATTATATTGGAGATGATTAAAACATTACTGTACGAGTGTTTGAGTCACTGTCGGTCAAGAGACCAACAGAAATTACAGTGATGGAGAAATAGTAGAGGAAGGCTCATGTAGGATTGTAGCTAGTTGGTTAAGTTGAAATCTACAAAATATAATGGTTTAGAAAAACAGTATTTTGCAATACAATTCAAGGCAAATTACTATTTCTTATGCTGTTCTTGTTGTACGGGATGCCCTTTTAATCGATATTTTACGTTCGAAGCAAATCTTGTAATTATTCAAACAACACAACTTAGAAGGCGCTAGAACCTCGCCACAATACAGTGCTTCTGGTAACCAGTCCCGATATACTATGTCTGATATATGTCGTTTTCTCCTCCTTATAATGAACAAAACAAGTTTATAATTTGAACAACTTAATAATAGTTTTCATAAAAAAATGGTTATCACATGCAAAATATTACTTAGTAATAATAGTCGGGTGCCTTTAGTGAGCTACCATGAATCAGGCAATCTATCCAAGCAAATGATGTGATGTGTATTGGAGGAAAGCGATCTTTTATCAATCATACTCTTTAGCAGGGCTGGAAAAGCACCAGCCTGCATGCAGCGTATGATTGATAGAAAATTTCAGGCGACGCGACAATCGATTATGTTTTTTCATAATAGATCATTGCCATAAAAATGAAAAGTTGAATTTAATGATACGATAAAAAGTATCAAAATCAATAAAAATGTGCATTCAAAATCCAAATACAAATTTCAAGCGCACTATTTAGGAATTGCATTCGTACAAATCTACTAAGATGTGAAATGCCGAGAATTGCCGCTTCCTTTAATTGCCAGGGCCTTTCTCAGATCAGCCTGACTTACATGTTGTTGACGAATCCAACATGTTGCCTAGAATGGCCAAACCTGTGATCTGTCCGATTATAATCGACGATTGATCAGTTGAGGCGATTTCAATGATCGGTTGTACAATCTCAAACAATTCCCACCATTATACGGTGCTGCCAGGAAATTTTGTATGAAATTACTTGCTGGGAATACTGTCACTGCTATCGTTTTTTTAAGGCTGCGCTTTTTATTCAAAAACAAGAGTAGATTACGTGTTTATTAAAACGAAAAACAGATTACCTTGTAATCTGTATTCTGTAAAAACACCATCTATTTAGGATTAGATTACGTGTTTATTAAAACGAAAGTCAGATTACATTGTAATCTGTATTCTTTAAAAACACCATCTATTTAGGATTAGATTACGTGTTTATTAAAACGAAAAACAGATTACATTGTAATCCGTATTCTGTAAAAACACCATCTATTTAGGATTAGATTACGTGTTTGTTAAAACGAAAATCAGATTACCTTGTAATCTGTATTCTGTAAAAACACCATCTATTTAGGATTAGATTACGTGTTTATTAAAACGAAAGTCAGATTACATTGTAATCTGTATTCTTTAAAAACACCATCTATTTAGGATTAGATTACGTGTTTATTAAAACGAAAAACAGATTACATTGTAATCTGTATTCTGCAAAAAACACCATCTATTTAGGATTAGATTACGTGTTTGTTAAAACGAAAAACAGATTACAATGTATTCTGTAAAAACACCATCTATTTAGGATTAGATTACGTGTTTATTAAAACGAAAGTCAGATTACATTGTAATCTGTATTCTGTAAAAAACACCATCTATTTAGGAATTTGCAAGCAAGCATGGGTGTACGAGACCAAAAAAAAATGGGTGTGCTGACACTTTTTTGCCCGACGAGAACAAAAACTGACCTCAATGAAATTCATTGATATAAAAAACACTACTTAAAATAACCTTTGAACAAGTTGTCGCTTAGCATCATTTGGAAACCACAATTTGTCATCGGGTCACATTTCATTGAAAGAAATTTCATCCATGTTAAACCACTTAGGTCTCATTTCTGTTGGAGGAAAAATGCTCCATATTAATTTATGAAAAAGCTTTATATTTATTCTGAATTAATTTTAAGCAGTGACGTAGCCAGACTGTTTATTAATCCATTTGTTCACTCACAATAGAAACAATAGTAAATTGAATAATAAAAAACAATAATGTGCTGAAATTTACAAAGTTGGACAAAAATTTGTAGGCTGCCAATGCCATTGATTTTAACTTGTTCACCTTCTGATTCTTGCACTTCCCTTTGTAAAGCCTTGTTGTGAAAATATGGATTTCCAGGATTTGTGGCTCATGTTTTAGGTCCTTGTGGTTAGATTGCATTCTTCTTTTAATTTTCTAAAAATTACAGAATTGCCATTGTGTAAATTATTTTCAACAGCCCAAGAAGAATAAACATTTGCAAACCTATCTTTTCGCTCCTTCCTCAATTGTTTCTGTGCTATCTACTTTGCCACCAAATCCATTCCATTATCCAGCACCAAATCTTCGCTTCTTCATTCCCAACAACATCAATGTTTTAGTAATTTGTTGTTTGTCATTTTGTTACAAATTTGTTACAATTCATTTAACCACGTGGTAACACGGTGGATGGCATGTAATGGACCACACGTGACACTGAGGTCTGGGATTGTTAAAATTAACCCGTGTGTTTGAGGGAAGAGGAGGGGGGGGGGGTTACTAGTGAGAGGACGCACAGGATGTCAAAAACAGAAAGTCATTATGCATGATGCCCTTATTTAACGGATTACTGAAAAGTTCTGAATGTGCGTTTCCGCGTTCCGAGACAAATCTAAATTGGAAGCTCGAATTTGTCGAGTTATGAACAGCAAAGGGGTTATTTGGTTTGCCGATGCGAACGGTATATCGTACACCTTATCCCTGGAGGATAATAAATTGCAAGCTCGATCAGATGATACGGTTATCATAAAAAGAATATCAGCCGTAAAGCCATGTGCATTTGCTGTCGGACGTGATCAGAATGTTTACTTGTACGTAAACAAATGTGATATTCCTATACGCGTTCAGATTTCGACTTACGAAAATCAACGATGGAATCCCATACAAAAATGGTCACAAAAAGCAGTATGCTGTATTCTATTTATTAAAGAGTTTGCATTCCGAGTTAACATATTCATCACACGGATTCACACCAAGACAGCATGACACCAGGTATATACAATTATGTTCAAAACTGTATTTAACAATACACGTTTGGCAGAAATTGTATATAATACTTCAATTAACAAATTTCAAAACTTAGTAAAATAACTAAACATAACATTTTAATAAAAACAGTACATGTTGAGGTAAGCTTGCATTTGTTCAATAACCACAAATTACTGATAATTTGAACGTGGAGAAGGATGAGGAAGAAGAACATGACTATCAAGACCACGATTATCATGACCATGATTATCATGACTATGACTATTACAACCATGACAATCATGACCATGACCATCATGACCATGACAATCATGACCATGACCATCATGACCATGACTATCATGACAATGACCATCATGACCATGAACATCATGACCATGACTATCACAACCATGACAATCATGACAAAGACAGTCATGACCATGATGATCATGACCATGACTATCATGATTATGACTACCATGACCATGACCATCGTGACCATAACTATCACAACCATGAATATCACAACCATTACCATCATGACCATGAAAATCATGACCATGACCATCATGACCATGACTATCATGACCATGAAATCATGACAATGACTATCACAACCATGACCATCATGACCATGACTATCATGACCATGACCATCATGACCATGACTATCACAACCATGAATATCACAACCATGACCATCATGACCATGACTACCATGACCATGACCATCATGACCATGACTATCACAACCATGAATATCACAACCATGACAATCATGACCATGACAATCACAACCATGACAATCATGACTATGACTATCACAACCATGACCATCATGACCATGACTATCACAACCATGACATCATGACCATGACAATCACAACCATGACAATCCTGACCAAGTTGTAAATTGTCATGTCAAATTATGTGACTGTGTCTTATTATAGATTATAAGATGTAACTGATATTATTAAATTGATGTAAAATAGTAAAGTCATGTTAAGAGAACACTTCCTCATCGCAATGCGTCATTGCGGTAGGATGTAGGTAGAAACGGAATGGCAAAGTTGCAATTTATATGTAAACGCCTAAAACCACTTCCGAAGAATTATATATAAATATAGCTTGCAAGCGTTGGTTCGGGAGTTCGGAAAATTTGACGTTATTGGTGTATGAAGTGGTCATACAAATTTGATAAATTAGAGTCGTATTGCAGAAGGAAATAAAGTTCGAAAACGCAGTTTAAGGATGGATGGTTGTCCGTAATCTTAACGAGATCAGTTTAATTATTCCGTATCGTGAAGAACCAACGCTTGGAACTCCTTAACGTAAAAATCGTGCACAACCACTGTAAATATCCTATCGAAGTGTTAAATATTATTTTCAAAATACAGTCCCATCGTTCGAGTGAAGTTGAAAACAGAGAACCAGCACTTCGTACAGATTGTGCGAAACGTGGTCCTTCGAGCCGGATCTAGTAGCAGTATTCAAGAAGAACACAGAAATAGGATAAAGGGTTGTTAACGATGTCGGAGCTGACAAGAAAGCGACAGTCGAGGAGTGGGCACAAATCATACGCCACAAAAGTTGTGAACAAGGTGAGAAGTATGGTAAACGATAATGCATAATCAAGGAAAGTCGAACTGGAACAAATGTGGCTTATATTTTTATTAAGAAATTAGATACAATTTCGAAGTTGGACGATGAGATTCAGAGCTTGTTAAAAAAAGATGAAGATATTTCTGCAGATATTGACGGCTCATCAGAATACAGCTGCGACGTTTTGGGCGCGTTGGCCGAAATCAACGAAGCGCTGAGCACGATAGAGGCAAACAAGCGAAATGAGGAACTCGCCAACACATCAGCAAGTACGGTATCCAGTGGAGCACGCTGTAGAGTAAAGCTCCCCAAACTGGAGTGGAAACGTTCTCGGGCAAGATAAAAGATTGGCGTGAATTCTGGGACTCTTTTGAAAGTTCAATTCACAACAAAGACGGCTGCTCGAGTTACGTAGCGATAAAACTTGAACTTTAAGAGCCGCCATTAAAATGCGCCATATTTGAATTTTCAAGGAAGGTCCTTGTGACGTCATAGTCTTAACTCGCGGCTGTTTGCAATATAACATTATATACAAATAGAGATTTAAAAGGTTGTATAACTCAATTTTTTTAACATGCCTTCAACACGCTGTGTCGTGCAAGATGGCAGTAATAAGTCTGATAGAAGTACAGGCATTTCATTACATAAAAGCCAAAACGACGAGTCTTTGAGAAGAATTTGGGTTAAATTTGTTCAGACGAAGCGCGCAAACTTTAATCCGAGTTCGCGCGAAATACAATTTATGATATGTTCGAATCACTTCTCGGATGATTGATTTGAGCGTTTATTCCATTTGGGTGGTATGACTAGACGGCCCAGACCTTTGGTCTTTAAACCTAACGAAGCTGCTTGAAGAACAAATTCGTCCAGGCAAACTTCGTTAAAGCCAGGGTGATCCAAAATGCATTTCCTTTCATCGATTTCGAACTGATATATTTTACCACGGCATTGCTCTATTTCCATGCAGCATCGGCACTCTTGAGGGTTGACAACAAGATCCAACGAACAATGGCCACATTCACACCTTTAATATTGGCCAAATTGTATGTTTCCATAAAGTTATCATAGCTAACGGCAGACGATTCAGATCAAAGTAACACACTAAGAATGACATCTTACCATGAAGTAACATCAGCACGGGCATCAAAACGATCTTGCAGCATGTCTTCAACCCGCCGTTCTTCTGCGACTGTAGCTTCGTACTCAGCAATTTCATCGGGCGAAGCAAGCGGTTCAATATTATCGACAAATGGCAAAATTTCCGAATTAGATTCGTTCGAATTTGCCGTCACAAATTCCGATGAAGAAATCGATGCGTTTGTCTCGATCGAAGACTCAGAGAGCGAGTTAGATCTCGATGAATTTGACATTTTTTTGCTCTATTTATGTATTACTTTGTATACTTTCCAATGTGCGCTTCTTGCCGTGTTAAGACTATGACGTCACAGACCTTTGCTGATTGCAAATATTCAAAATGGCCGATTTTAATGGCGGACATGAAAATAATACATTTCAAATGTTCATAACTCCCTCGTTATATTATTATTTTTGCTTACATTTTACGAAAGCAATAATTGATATGTGTTTAAACTATTGAATGCTAAAATCGATGATTTTTTAACGTTAAGTTTTCGTCATAGAACCACTTTAAGGAAATGGATGACAAATGACGCAAACGTGCGAGCGCATATAGAACAGCGTGAATGCGAGAACAATGTCGTGCAGGCAACAGATCCAGACGATGAAACATTCACACAATGGAGTTTGGGAATCCAAAATAACGATGATTACGCAAAAGTTTTAGGTATAGGCTGGGATTGCGACAATGATCTGTTCATGTTCGACCTACAAAAGTTTGTAGTAGACTTGGGTGACAAGAAGCTAACGAAACGAAACCTGCTGAGTGCACTTGCAAAGATATTTGATCCGCTAGGATTAATTAGCTGCGTAATAGTTTTGATGAAAATCTTGTTCCAGCAGTTGTGCATAGAAAAGAGTGATTGGGATGACGAGATAAGCAGAAAGCACGCCAGTCTATACACTGAATGGATTGAAGATCTAATCCGTGTTAAGACTATTAAGCTAAGTAGATGCATCTATAGTGGTGTGAAGGGAGAAATTCAATCTTCTGAACTTCACGGGTTTGGTGATGCAAGCGAGAAAGCGTATTTCGCGCTAGTATATTTTGTTTGTCGCACGAGTGTTGGAGTCTTTGTGAAATTGTTAACAGCAAAAACTAGAGTTGCGCCGCTGAAGAAGCTTACTATACCGCGCTTAGAACTAATGTCCGCGCTGTTGTTAGCAAAGTTAATGGAATCTGTGCGGAAAGCTTTAGTAGGCCAAGTAGGGAAAATAGAAGCAAGGTACTGGTTAGATAGTATTACAGCATTATATTGGATTCAGAATCGCGGTGAGTGGAAACAGTTTGTTAGACATAGAGTAAATGAAATCTTAGCAATAACACAGAAGGAGAAGTGGGAACATTGTCCACGAATGGAAAATCCCGCTGATTTAGGAAGCAGGGGAATGTTTGCGTCGAGGATAGGAGAGCAATCACTTTGGTGGACAGGACCAAGGTTGCTGAGTAGCGTACAGTAGTGTTGAGAAGTTATTTCGGGTAACGGCATGGGTCACACGATTTGTCAGGAATTTGATCGCTAGGATCAAAGGGAAACATGAAGATTTAACCTTCCCAGAATTAGGGAGTCAGGAGATAAGTAAAGCAGGAAAACTTTGGTTGAAGGCTTCACAACAAAGGCTAAAGAAGGAGGATAACTTTAAGCAGTTAGAGGTACAACTCAAGGTAGTAGAAGATGAGGGGTTACCAAAATGTCAGGGTAGGCTAGCAGAATCAGACTTGGAAGAGGAAACGAAGTTTCCAATCTTATTACCAAAGGAAGGTAGATTGACGGAATTAATAGTTGAGCATTGCCACAAAAAAGTACATCATAGCGGAGTTAGAGCAACTTTAGCAGAAATAACAAAGCAAACTTTCTAGCATTTAGAGTAGAGCAAGCGGAACCATTTTTGAAGACAGGGGTAGATTTTGTTGGACCACTATATGTGAAGAATACATCAGGGGGGACAGACAAAGTATACATCGCATTGTTTTCCTGTTGCGTAACTAGAGCCTTACATTTCGACCTAGCTAAAGATTTGTCTGCGGATGAATTCATGAGATGTCTTAGACGATTTTCAGCTAGAAGGGGCACCCCATCATTAATGGTATCAGACAATGCAAAAACAATCAAAGCAACAGTCAAGACTTTAGAAAACCTGTATAATAATGCAAGTGTGCAAGGGTATTTGGGAAACAATAGGATAGAGTGGAAACTCAATCTAGATAGAGCTCCCTGGTGGGGTGGATTTTTTGAAAGGATGGTTAGGTCAGTGAAGAGGTGCTTGAAGAAGGTATTAGGAAATGCTAGGTTGAAATTTGACGAACTATTAACAGTGATTGTAGAAGTTGAGGCAACATTAAATTCTAGGCCATTGACTTACACGTACGACGAGATGGGTAGTGAACAACTAACTCCGTCGCATTTGGTGACGGAGAGAAAGTTGTTGTCCATGCCAGAGGAAGTGTCTGGTGAAGAGAAGTCTGATGAGGGCTTCTGTAAAAAACGGTATCGGTATTTCAGTAAGAAAAAAATGCATTTCTGAAAAAGGGGCGTAAAGAGTATTTGGTTGGTTTAAGGGAGTTTCATAAGCAGGAAAAGGACAATGCTATTAGGGTCGTAGAGAAGGGAGATGTCGTGACTGTTTATGAGGATAATGTCAAATGAGGAAATTGGAAGACAGATGTAATAGACGAATTGTTTTTAGGGAGAGATGGAGTGGTAAGAGGCGCTAAGGTCAGGCTAGTTAAGAACGGTAAAGTCATTCACCTCAATCGTCCCGTCCAAAAGCTCTTTCCCACCTAGTTAAAGCACGACTAAAGGGAATGTGAGCGAAAAGAAAATGAAAAAAAGCTAAGAGGAAGTGAGGCAAAACATGAGGGTAGACGCAAGAGAGCCGCTGCTCTTGATTCTGTATGGAAGACGCGGAGTATGCTTGATTAGTGGGACTAATCAAAGTGGGGAGTGTGTTGTAAATTGTCATGTCAAATTATGTAGCGTGTTACTGTGTCTTATTATAGATCTTCTTTCTTATTCGCCTTTGGTGAAAATGACAGCACTAATTTTTATTAAGTATGTGTGATGACGACAACGAGTGTGAGTCTTTAAGTAACACCTGCATGAATTGTTTTATTACTTTCTTTGAATTTTTCTAAAAATGGGAACTGATTGATGCTTTGCATATCTACGTGTTATGCTTTAGGGAGTTATATGAAGGCGAAGTCATAGCTATACAAGCACGTTTAACTGTTGTCTCTAAATGTGTAAAACACTTTTGTTAACTCCAATAATGATTGTTTCTCAATATTTATGCTATTTCATGATGTCAAATAATGGAACTTAAATAGACATAAAATATAGGCCAAGTGTTTTTATATACAATCGTCTTCTTATTCATTGTTCTTCCTTTGTGTTTTTGATAAACATATAAAGCTAAAACTTAGACGTTTTTAAAACTATTCTGTTTCTTTAAACACAGTTGTTACCTAATTTTATGGCTTCAAAAATAGACCTAACTACTTAATGAAAAAATTACATGCATATATATAAATGAGCAATGCAAGTTTTACAGCTGCCAGATGTACAGTTTACTGACGAAATTGCATAGCAGCATTAAATTTTCGAGGTTAATATTTGCTAAAGCTATAAATCAAACGTCATATTCAATCTAACACTGACATGAAAACCATTAAAAAGATGGCCGCAATACTGTTTCATGCAAGAAATAGAACATCTGTGTAAATAGTAAAAAAACAGAATGTTTAATTTATGACGATAAACAAATATCTTAGTTACCGAAACGTTTAATATAATGGTCTGTCAACACTTTTTCTGTTATAATTCGCAAGAGAAAGAGAGCACATAGTGTGAAAGCGCCTTAAAGTGAAAGAGGTAGGATCATATAATTTTTCTTTTTTTGAACTGTAACTGTGCATATTTTTTGAACTGTAACTGTGATTAAACGCCATGTTTTTCAATTGCTTTTTATCCATGTTTATTTTCATGCGCGTGTTGATTCATATAAGAAATAAGAAATTTCTTTTGTGTTTGGAGAAAAGGTTTCGTTTCTTCATCATAGCATGCAAAAAATACCAATCAAAAAACAAACGCTCAAATGCAGTTTACCAAGCATCTTGGAAAAATAAAGCAAGTTTTTTTAAATCCGAACATATAGCTTAAATTTAATTTCATATTTATAAAGCCTGACCCCTATTCAAACCCATACCCTAACGGTGCACTTAGCCCTAACACATCTTCCATCATTAAACTTTAAAATTTACTTCTGTTAAGCATCTTTTGTTTTACCTCTCGTTGAAGTAGCTTTGAACACCATTTTGTTACTAGTTTTGTTGCTAATTTGCATTTTCCCAACATTTACAGCCATGTGCCCTTTATAGACAAGAAAAAATGGCTACTGACATAACCGTAAATTAGTTCAATATTTTTGATTTTTTTAGGAAAAGTTCGTTTGAAAATGCTCTTTTGGATTAGATTCTTCAATATATGGTGTTTATCTTCACTCATCTTTGTTAAAGGCAATGTACAACTCCAAGCTCGTATTGCGTCACTGCCCTCAAACTACATTTTGAGAAACATCAGCAACTCAGAGATTAACAAATGTCTGGAGAAATGTCTACAAGACTGCTCATGTTTATCATTTCAAATTTGTGATTCTACCTGCCAACTTCTTTCCGCCACGATAACAAACGAACTAAGTAACAAAGATGAGAAACGACAATGTCAATATTTCACAATGAACGTAACAAACCAACATGAGGTATATCAGATACACTAATGTCGTGCAAATTCTTATTGTATGAATTGTCCAAAACTTTAAAGCTTACAAGCCAAATTATACTTAACTTTATGTGTCTGATAATCTTTTGATTTCAAAGCACGTAACTCTAAGAATGATAGGAGAAAGTTTGCCTCATATTCCTGAGAAATACTAGTAAAAGTTGAGGTGACGACTGGTGGGATGGACTATATGTACAACATTGTGATTCCCATTTTGAAAACGTCATTCCAAGTGAAATTGGCGCGCTCTAATTGGGTCAGAAACATTTTAGCCTTTGTCTATTACATTCCGTCTTCCTCTGATAAAAAAGTTCAGTGTGATATTTCTTCGTAAAGACTTTCTGCTCGAATAATAAGGGCTTAATAATCAGAGCCGACTGCTAATTGAGCTGTTGTGCTTAAGTTTCATTCTGCTTAAATCAATCATTATTAAATGTAACACTCACATAGATTAATAATATTTTCAATGCTGTTGCCGTTCTTCAATGAAATAATGTCATTTTTAAAACATTTAAAGATCATTTCCAACTTAACGCGTATAAGAATATTAAAAATCACGCCAAATTTGATGTGTCATTTGGTAATAATTAAATCATTCCACAAACATATAACATCAGTTATGCAGCTATCTCTATTACGTAGCTATATGAATAATTAGAGGGTGAAAACTCTCAATCATGAGTTCATATTATGCCATACAATGATCCTTTTAAATCAATTGTTTTATTATGGGACAAGTACTTAAACGCATGAGCACAAACATCCCACTCCAACACCCATAAGATCGTGCTGTATTAGCTAAACCATAGTTCAAATAGAAAGTTCCATAGTTTTTACTTTCTAATACAAATAATTATAAAATAAAAAGAAAACAATTATTATTGTTCTATCCTGTTTAATAGAAAACAAATTTGAGTTTTTTGTGTTCTTAAATATTTTTTTTATTTTAAAAGTGTCGATCAAACTACTATCAACAAAGATGCTTTGTTGTAATAGATTGCTGTCTAACTTCAACTTACTGCTATAACAATGGAAAATGTCGTAAATCAAAGTCACCCCTAAGTAAGACACGTGCTTCATGTGAGTGTAAAGAGGGATTTGTTGGTGAACGTTGTGAAAAGAAAGCAAAGTCTTGTCAAAGTTATCGTGATCTTTCTGATGGCTGGTACAAAATATCTACAAATGATGACAACCAAGTGAAAGTTTACTGTCAGTTTGGACCAGTCAACATTTGGACATTGGTTATGTCTTATAGTTTAAAATTCAACGAACACTACAAAAATAAGGCATATTATGAAAACTCTCCTCGAAATGAAATGAATGAAACATGGGAAGATCACAGACTTTCTTTTAATGCAATGAAAAGTATAAAAGAAGATGGAAACATGTTATGGCGCATCACGTGTTCATATGGTGACAATGGCTGGAATGAAACAGATATTGTTATTGCAACCCATGAAAATGCATCAGTTTTAAAAAAATTCGATACATTTCCAGTTTGTTTAAATGTCAGTTTTATTAATATCAGAGGGCATAGGTGTAAAGATTGCCAAATTCCTTTTTGGCAAAATGACGAACATATTTTTCACACAGACACTTCCCAAACTGTATCTAACTGCAACCACGACGATTTTAAATCATCTTTCTGTAACAATAAAGGAGGAGAAGATAATTTTGGATTTTATGATTGTTATGACAAAAAACATCGTTGTGCATCATCAGATAATGCCACAACACAATTATGGTTTGGTCAACGAATGAAAATTAATTGATAAGTACAAATGATGACTTTTTCGTTAAAGAAATTACAAAATAAAAAAACCGAGCGTTATTGACGTATAAACGTCAAGCAATTGCAGCTACTTAGTAGGAAGTCTTCATTATAAATAATTACTTAATCATATTTTATAGGAAGAAAAACGTTTAATTATTGCTTGTGTAAGTTTAATTTAGACATATATTTATTCGTAAATGATAGGGATGGAAAAATTGCTGAACCTGCTAAATAGAATATAAAGTTGAATATTTCGCCTCTGAACAAATACTATAATTTTATCAGGGCATTTTAAAACAAATTCTCTTTAATTTGAAAAGTTTTTTCGTATACACGTGCATATAAGCTGTTACAACCCAAAGTTTGATATCTTAACATTATTATGGGGTAATTAAATCACAAATCTTATTTAATCGGCTCTATAGATCATTGGAAGCACGTAAATCACAATTGAGATTTTGAATTATCTATGATATTAAAATTTTGGACAACATATTATGGCCTTTAGTAAAATTAAATAGCTAATTGAATTGAATTGTAAAAAGAAATTAGAATTAGAATTAAAAAAACTTGTCGTTTTTATTAAATGCGCAATTAGAATACTCTTGAAAAGATGCTCTTAATCAAAGAATGACTTTTGATGATATTCGTGTTTGGAGGGGTAACTGAAACAGCAGACAGAGACATACTCAGAAGTATAGGACATAAGAATGGAGATATTTAAAAAAATTTTATACCAAAGTACATTGTTCATTTAAATGATGTAGTTTATTTAATACAATGAAGATATAAAAATCAGTGGCGAAGCCAATCCGATCTTTTATACGACCCCAAAACAAACTTTCAGCAAATTAATTCCATTTTTGTCCTTACATTGATTGAACAGTAAAGGTTTTGCAATATACGAGTGAAAGACAGTCTTGTTTTTGCTACTGATAACGATGCAGGTGGCGTGATTGCCTGACCTGAATAAAATATTCTTTTAATTTCTTCCTAAAAAATTGCAGCTCATTGAGTATTGCGAAAGTTGATCTTTGTGCCTTTGTGATACAACTAAAATCAAAATATCGATGATATTTATTGCTTTCGTATAGGAATTTAAAAATATATATTGCATCATGCAATATTTTGTAGCGTACGTCTCTTTGTTTTCTGTGCGAAGGACAGAGTTAACAGATTAATTATAATCTCCAAAATAAAAAAGGACCATTATTAACTCGGTTTAAGAAGTAACTGGAGCTTGAGCCTTGAGGCCGTGTTTTAAATTAATATAATATTGGATACGTTATTTTGAATGCCTTTTTTTAACATGAACGTAAACGATATAATTTGATCCAGTTGAGTAGTAATGATGTATTTATATATATATCATTTATCATGCTTAAAACACGGTGCAGTCCTGTAACTAGTCGTTAAATAACCAGTAAATAGTCGAAACAAGGTGCTATCCAGTAACTACTATAGTGACGAGAATCACTCGTCCATACGTAGTCTTAAAGAGAATTGACTCGTCTCCAATCCCGGTGGGCTTGGTAGAACAGGTAGAGCGGCAGACTAGTACCCGATGGTGCGAGTTCAAATCTCGTCCAAGACACATGTTTTTCATATGCATATAAAAACCGTGTTAGGATTTATATTATGTATAATGCTCAATAAAACGACAGAAAAACTTTATCCTGTATGCACCGAATGATGTAGAGACATAAATAACATAATCGAAAATCCTTAGGGACCTAATTGTATTAACCTGGGTGAATTGAAATGCAACGTTTCCGTTGGAGCGTAAAGGTTCCACCGGCTCCACCGGCTCCAGGACCCCCCTTCTCTATACTACTGACGGGCGGAATTAACGCAAAACTATACGTCAAAATCAATTGATCGAGACGTGTTAACAATTTTAATTCGTCTGTCAAGACAATTAGACGCCATAGTAGTATGGGCGGTTAATTCGTCTTGTGTCTGTCTTTGTCCTTCCGACGATCTAAGAGACATAAAAACGGCCAATAATATACTTATAACTAGCGTCACTCAGGACTGCATACCTTCACCGCACGCTCAATGTCAAGAACTACGGCAAGAAAACTTTTGTTTCTGATAAAAACAAGCAACAGCGCTACGAAATCTGTCCAGCTTGGTTAATGTTTGTTTAAAAAAAGGTCTTTGGAAGAAAATATTCTCTTTATAAGTAAAAATCGGCTACAGTGAAATTTCGTATGAAAAAACTTTCCTTTTCTATTGAGCATGTTGTTTTAAGTCGCAAGCCCATATTTAATCGTCGTTATGCGTTTCTCGTATTTCGTTTTAGGCAAGAGAAGCTGTTCAAAAAGAACATGGTAGTGCTGCATTTACAGGATTATTTCTTGCATAAGCCAAGATAAAGCTGGTATAAACCACTAGGTCAAGGTATATATATTTCAAAATAAAAATAAAAACGTTTGTAATAATACATAATATATTATTGTTGTTTAGCGCAATGATTTACAATAACTAAACCAAAATATTTATTAAGGTAAATTGTATTTGGGATGATAGAAACATTACTGTACGAGTGTTTGAATTCCTGTCGCTCAAGAGACCAACAGAAATTACAGTGATGGAGAAATAGTAGAAAAACGCTCATGTAGGATTGCAGCTAGTTGGTTAAGTTGAAATCTACAAAATATAATGGTGTAGAAAAACAGTATTTTGCAATACAACTCAAGGCAAATTACTATTTGTTATGCTGTTCTTGTTGTACGGGATGCCTTTTTAATCGATATTTTACGTTCGAAGCAAATCTTGTAATTATTCAAACAACACAACTTAGATGGAGCTTAATAGAACCGACCACAATACAGTGCTTCTGGTAACCAGTCCCGATATACTATGTCAATATATCAAACGTTACCTCCTCCTCATAATGAACAAAAACAAGTTTATAATTTGAACAACTTAATGAATAGTTTTCATAAACTTGGTTATCACATGCAAAATGTTACTTAGTAATAATAGCCGGGTGCCTTTATTGAGCTACCATGAATCAGGCAATCTATCCAAGCAAATGATGTGATATGTATTGGAGGAAAACGATCTTTCATCAATCATACTCTTTAGCAGGGCTGGGAAAGCACCAAGCTGTATGCAGGCTGCATACAGCGTATGATTGATAGAAAATTTCAGACGACGCGACAATCGATTATGTTTTTTCATAATAGATCATTGCCATAAAAATGAAAAGTTGAAAATAATGATACAATAAAAAGTATCAAAATTAATAAAAATATGCATTCAAAATCCAAACACAAATTTCAAGCGCACTATTTAGGAATTGCATTCGTACAAAGCTACTAAGATGTGAAATGCCGAGAATTGCCGCTTCCTTTTATTGCCAGGGCCTTTCTCAGATCATCCTGACTTACATGTTGTTGACGAATCCAACATGTTGGCTAAAATGGCCAAAGCTTTGATCTGTCCGATTATAATCGACGATTGATCAGTTGAGGCGATTTCAATGATCGGTTGTACAATCTCAAACAATTCCCACCATTATACAGTGCTGCCAGGAAATTTTGTATGAAATTACTTGCTGGGACTACTGTCGCTGCTATTGTTTTTTTAAGGCTGCGCTTTTTATTCAAAAACAAGAGTAGATTACGTGTTTATTAAAACAAATATCAGATTACATTGTAATCCGTATTCTGTAAAAACACCATCTATTTAGGATTAGATTACGTGTTTGTTAAAACGAAAATCAGATTACATTGTAATCTGTATTCTGTAAAAACACCATCTATTTAGGATTCGATTACGTGTTTGTTAAAACGAAAGTCAGATTACATTGTAATCTGTATTCTGTAAAAACACCATCTATTTAGGATTAGATTACGTGTTTATTAAAACGAAAGTCAGATTACATTGAAATCTGTATTCTGTAAAAAACACCATCTATTTAGGAATTTGCAAGCAAGCATGGGTGTACGAGACCAAAAAAAAATGGGTGTGCTGACACTTTTTTGCCCGACGAGAACAAAAACTGACCTCAATGAAATTCATTGATATAAAAAACACTACTTAAAATAGCCTTTGAACATGTTGTCGCTAAGCATCATTTGGAAACCACAATTTGTCATCGGGTCACATTTCATTGAAAGAAATTTCATCCATGTTAAACCACTTAGGTCTCATTTCTGTTGGAGGAAAAATGCTCCATATTAATTTATGAAAAAGCTTTATATTTATTCTGAATTAATTTTAAGCAGTGACGTAGCCAGACTGTTTATTAATCCATTTGTTCACTCACAGTAGAAACAATAGTAAATTGAATAATAAAAACAATAATGTGCTGGAAATTTAAAGTTGGACAAAAATGTGTAGGCTGCCAATGCCATTGATTTTAACTTGTTCACCTTCTGATTCTTGCACTTCCCTTTGTAAAGCCTTGTTGTGAAAATATGGATTTCCAGGATTTGTGGCTCATGTTTTAGGTCCTTGTGGTTAGATTGCATTCTTCTTTTAATTTTCTAAAAATTACAAAATTGCCATTGTGTAAATTATTTTCAACAGCCCAAGAAGAATAAACATTTGCAAACCTATCTTTTTCCTCCTTCCTCAATTGTTTCTGTGCTATCTACTTTGCCACCAAATCCATTCCATTATCCAGCACCAAATCTTCGCTTCTTCATTCCCAACAACATCAATGTTTTAGTAATTTGTTGTTTGTCATTTTGTTACAAATTTGTTACAATTCATTTAACCACGTGGTAACACGGTTGATGGCATGTAATGGACCACACGTGACACTGAGGTCTGGGATTGATGAAATGAACCCGTGTGTTTGAGGGAAGAGGAGGGGGTTACTAGTGAGAGGACGCACAGGAAGTCAAAAACAGAAAGTCATTATGCATGATGCCCTTATGTAACGGATTACTGAAAAGTTCTGAATGTGCGTTTCCGCGTTCCGAGACAAATCGAAATTGTAAGTTCGATTTTGTCGAGTTATGAACAGCAAAGGGGTTATTTGGTTTGCCGATGCTAACGGTATATCGTACACCTTATCCCTGGAGGATAATAAATTGCAAGCTCGATCAGATGATACGGTTATCATAAAAAGAATATCGGCCGTAAAGCCATGTGCATTTGCTGTCGGACGTGATCAGAATGTGTACTTGTACGTAAACAAAAGTGATATTCCTATACGCGTTCAGATTTCGACTTACGAAAATCAACGATGGAATCCCATACACAAATGGTCACAAAAAGCAGTATGCTGTATTCTATTTATTAAAGAGTTTGCATTCCGAGTTAACATATTCATCACACGGATTCACACCAAGACAGTATGACACCAGGTATATTAAATATATATATAATATATATATATAATATATTAAATTTCCAAAACTTAGTAAAATAACTAAACATAACATTTTAATAAAAACAGTACATGTTGAGGTAAGCTTGCATTTGTTCAATAACCACAAATTACTGATAATTTGAACGTGGAGAAGGATGAGGAAGAAGAACATGACTATCAAGACCACGATTATCATGACCATGATTATCATGACTATGACTATTACAACCATGACAATCATGACCATGACCATCATGACCATGACTATCATGACAATGATCATCATGACCATGAACATCATGACCATGACTATCACAACCATGACAATCATGACAAAGACAGTCATGACCATGATGATCATGACCATGACTATCATGATTATGACTACCATGACCATGACCATCGTGACCATGACTACCATGACCATGACCATCATGACCATGACTACCATGACCATGACCATCATGACCATGACTATCACAACCATGAATATCACAACCTTACAATCATGACCATGACAATCACAACCATGACAATCATGACTATGACTATCACAACCATGACCATCATGACCATGACTATCACAACCATGACATCATGACCATGACAATCACAACCATGACAATCATGACCAAGTTGTAAATTGTCATGTCAAATTATGTGACTGTGTCTTATTATAGATTATAAGATGTAACTGATATTATTAAATTGATGTAAAATAGTAAAGTCATGTTAAGAGAACACTTCCTCATCGCAATGCGTCATTGCGGTAGGATGTAGGTAGAAACGGAATGGCAAAGTTGCAATTTATATGTAAACGCCTAAAACCACTTCCGAAGAATTATATATAAATATAGCTTGCAAGCGTTGGTTCGGGAGTTCGGAAAATTTGACGTTATTGGTGTATGAAGTGGTCATACAAATTTGATAAATTAGAGTCGTATTGCTGAAGGCAATAAAGTTCGAAAACGCAGTTTAAGGATGGATGGTTGTCCGTAATCTTAACGAGATCAGTTTAATTATTCCGTATCGTGAAGAACCAACGCTTGGAACTCCTTAACGTAAAAATCGTGCACAACCACTGTAAATATCCTATCGAAGTGTTAAATATTATTTTCAAAATACAGTCCCATCGTTCGAGTGAAGTTGAAAACAGTGAACCAGCACTTCGTACAGATTGTGCGAAACGTGGTCCTTCGAGCCGGATCTAGTAGCAGTATTCAAGAAGAACACAGAAATAGGATAAAGGGTTGTTAACGATGTCGGAGTTGACAAGAAAGCGACAGTCGAGGAGTGGGCACAAATCATACGCCACAAAAGTTGTGAACAAGGTGAGAAGTATGGTAAACGATAATGCGCCATCAAGGAAAGTCGAACTGGAACAAATGTGGCTTATATTTTTATTAAGAAATTAGATACAATTTCGAAGTTGGACGATGAGATTCAGAGCTTGTTAAAAAAAGATGAAGATATTTCTGCAGATATTGACGGCTCATCAGAATACAGCTGCGACGTTTTGGGCGCGTTGGCCGAAATCAACGAAGCGCTGAGCACGATAGAGGCAAACAAGCGAAATGAGGAACTCGCCAACACATCAGCAAGTACGGTATCCAGTGGAGCACGCTGTAGAGTAAAGCTGCCCAAACTGGAGTGGAAACGTTCTCGGGCAAGATAAAAGATTGGCGTGAATTCTGGGACTCTTTTGAAAGTTCAATTCACAACAAAGACGGACTGTCTGAGGTCGACAAATTCACCTATCTGAGGGGAATGGTGGAGGAGCCGGCCAAGTGAGCAATTTCAGGATTTGCTCTGACCTCGATCAATTATGCAGAAGCCCTGAAGGTGTTAGAACGGAGATACGGGAACAAAGTGATGGTGCAAAGGCACATGTGAATGATATGATGAACCTAAAATCCGTGTACAACGAGAATGATACGACGAGGCTGCGCAAGCTCTTTGATGCCACAAACAGTATAAGAGTATATAAAGATAACAGGACGGACAGAACGTATGCAATTTCTTTGTAAGTTTAAAAGATATTTTGTTTGTCTAAATAAGGTCATTTAGGAAACGATTGTCGTGTGCACGTACTAAATGTATTGTATGTGGGGAGGGTCATCATGTGTCTATATGTGAAAAAGGAAAACAGGACGAAGATAAGGCTGAAAAACAGAGTGGTAGCGAAGAAAAAACAGAGCAGGTAAATGTGATTAACGTGAATGTGAGTACAAACACTAGGGCAGCCTTGTAGACTGCGCAAGGAATTCTTGTAAGTGGGAATAGGAAGAGAGTGCGAGTGCTTTTTGACTCGGAAAGTCAGAAGTCTTTTGGGACAAACAGGGCAAAACAAGATGCGAAGCTTAATGTAGCAAGGCAACAATGGTTAAAGGTCAACACTTTTGGTGGTGGAACAAATGAAGGTAAGATGACAGAGGACGTCAATTGCGAGGTCGCATCAGTTAAGGGTAGTTGCAAATTCGTTTAGAGGCATTAGTAGTTCCACGTATTTGCACAGTAAAAAATTAGCATATTGAGATGGCTAAGGAGCAGTATTCTCATTTGAAAAATTTGTTTTTGTCAGATGCAAGTTTGAAGCAGGAAATGTTGGAAGTGGATGTTTTGATAGGAGCAGTTAACCTTTGGGCTTTTCAGAAAGGATAAATAATTAGGTTCAAAAAGGATGAGCCAGTTGCGATTGACACTTGTTTAGGATGGGTTGTAAGCGGTCCACTGAAAGGGAGCTCGAAAATAAAAAACGCATATGTTAATTTAGTTTCGCAGACTACAACGGAGAATACAAACAGCATAAACAGGCAGGTGGACAAGTTGTGGGATCTAGAAACACTTGGGGTCAGGGAATCTGACGATGTGCACGAGGTCTTGTTAGATAAAATTGAGTTTAATGGGCATATGTTCTCTGTTAAATTGCCATGGAAGCAGGGTCATGGGCATTTACCAAGTAAATATGCCAATAGTTTAGCACGCATTAAAGGGCAAATTAAGCGCTTGTCAAATGAGCCTGATTTGTTAAAGGAATATGATAAAATTATTGGGGATCAACTAAAAATGGGTGTCATTGAAAAGGTTGACGAGTCAGAACCGAGGATGAATGTTCATTATCTTCCCCCATCAAGCGGTTATACGTAAAGAAGCCAAAACAACTAAGCTAAGAATAGTGTATGATGCATCATCAAAGGAGGGTAAGAAAGGGACTTCCTTGAATGACCGTCTTTATGTAGGACAATCATTGACACCGTTGAATAGAGAGAATAGAGAGAATAGAGAGAATAGGGAATAGGGAATAGGGAATAAAGTGAATAGGGAATAGGGAATAGGGGAGAATAGAGTGGCCTTGTTAGGAGACATAGAGAAAGCATTTTTGAACGTAAAAGTAGACAAAGCAGACAGGGACTATTTAAGATTTCTGTGGGTTAGAGATGCGACTAATGATAATTTAGAGGCTGTTGTTTACAGGTTTTGCAGTGTAGTGTTTGGATTAAATGCTTCGCAAATTTTTACTCAACGCCACGCTTAGGCATCACATAGCGCCATTTGCAGAATCACATCCAGTGCTTGCTCAAAAATTTAATGAAGGATTTTACGTTGATGACTTAGTTTCGGGGGGCAAAAGTGCACACGAAACGATCGATTTATATGAAAAGGCGAAATTTAGAATGTCTCAAGGCGGGTTTAAGTTAAGGAAATGGATGACAAATGACGCAAACGTGCGAGCGCATATAGAACAGCGTGAATGCGAGAATAATGTCGTGCAGGCAACAGATCCAGACGATGAAACATTCACACTATGGAGTTTGGGAATCCAAAATAACTATGATTACGCAAACTTTTTAGGTATAGGCTGGGATTGCGACAATGATCTGTTCATGTTCGACCTACAAAAGTTTGTAGTAGACTTGGGTGACAAGAAGCTAACTAAACGAAACCTGCTGAGTGCACTAGCAAAGATATTTGATACGCTAGGATTAATTAGCTGCGTAATAGTTTTGATGAAAATCTTGTTCCAGCAGTTGTGCATAGAAAAGAGTGATTGGGATGACGAGATAAGCGGCAAGCACGCTAGTCTATACACTGAATGGATTGAAGATCCAATCCGTGTTAAGACTATTAAGCGAAGTAAATGCATCTATAGTAGTGTGAAGGCCGAAATTCAATCTTGTGAAATTCACGGGTTTGGTGATGCAAGCGAGAAAGCGTATTGCACGCTAGTATATTTTGTTTGTCATATGAAAGAATGTTATATGCAGTGCGGTGTTTGAAATTAAGTTTTCATTTAATTTCAAACACCGCACAGTATATTTTGTTTGTCGCACGAGTGTTGGAGTCTTTGTGAAATTGTTAACAGCAAAAACTAGAGTTGCGCCGCTGAAGAAGCTTACTTTACCGTGGTTAGAACTAATGTCCGCGCTCTTGTTAGCAAAGTTAATGGAATCTGTGCGGAAAGCTTTAGTAGGCCAAGTAGGGAAAATAGAAGCAAGGTACTGGTTAGATAGTATTACAGCATTATATTGGATTCAGAATCGCGGTGAGTGGAAACAGTTTGTTAGACATAGAGTAAATGAAATCTTAGCAATAACACAGAAGGAGAAGTGGGAACATTGTCCAGGAATGGAAAATCCCGCTGATTTAGGAAGCAGGGGAGTGTTTGCGTCGAAGATACAAGAGCAATCGCTTTGGTGGACAGGACCAAGGTGGCTGAGTAGCGTAGAAAGAGAATGGCCTCAATCAGAGGTAGGCGTAACTGGGGAGAGTAAAGAAGAAGAAAAGCGAACTGCACTATTAGTAGTAGATTCTAACGAAGAAATAGGTATTCAGAACCTGATCAGAGGGTTGAGAAGTTATTCCGGGTAACGGCATGGGTCACACGATTTGTCAGGAATTTGATCGCTTGGATCAAAGGGAAACATGAAGATTTGACCTTCCCAGAATTAGGGAATCAGGAGATACGTAAAGCAGGAAAACTTTGGTTGAAGGGTTCACAAGACAGGCTAAAGAAGGAGGATAAGTTCAAGCAGTTGAAGGTACAACTCAAGGTAGTAGAAGATGAGGGGTTACTAAAATGTCAGAGTAGGTTAGCAGAATCACATTTGGAAGAGGAAACGAAGTTTCCAATCTTATTACCAAAAGAAGGTAGATTGGCGGAATTAATAGTTGAGCATTGCCAAAAAAAGGTACATCATAGCGGAGTTAGAGCAACTTTAGCAGAAATAAGGTCAAGGTTCTAGATTCCACAAGGCAGACAGAAGGTAAAATCAATTCTCAAGAAATGTGTCGTGTGTAGGAAATTTGAGGGTTAACCATATAATAAACCTAACAAAGCAAACTTTCCAGCATTTAGAGTAGAGCAAGCGGAACCATTTTTGAAGACAGGAGTAGATTTTGCTGGACCACTATACGTGAAGAATACATCAGGGGGGACAGACAAAGCATACATCACATTGTTTTCCTGTTGCGTAACTAGAGCCTTACATTTCGACCTAGCTAAAGATTTGTCTGCGGATGAATTCATGAGATGTCTTAGACGATTTTCAGCTAGAAGGGGCACCCCATCATTAATGGTATCAGACAATGCAAAAACAATCAAAGCAACAGTCAAGACTTTAGAAAACCTGTATAATAATGCAAGTGTGCAAGGGTATTTAGGAAACAATAGGATAGAGTGGAAACTCAATCTAGAAAGAGCTCCCTGGTGGGGTGGATTTTTTGAAAGGATGGTTAGGTCAGTGAAGAGGTGCTTGAAGAAGGTATTAGGAAATGCTAGGTTGACATTTGACGAACTATTGACAGTGATGGTAGAAGTTGAGGCAACATTAAATTCTAGGCAATTGACTTACACGTACGACGAGATGGGTACTGAACAACTAACTCCGTCGCATTTGGTGACGGAGAGAAAGTTGTTGTCCATGCCAGAGGAAGTGTCTGGTGAAGAGAAGTCTGATGAGGGCTTCTGTAAAAAACGGTATCGGTATTTCAGTAAGAAAAAAATGCATTTCTAAAGAAGGGGCGTAAAGAGTATTTGGTTGGTTTAAGGGAGTTTCATAAGCAGGAAAAGGACAATGCTATTTGGGTAGTAGAGAAGGGAGATGTCGTGACTGTTTATGAGGATAATGTCAAACGAGGAAATTGGAAGACAGATGTAATAGACGAATTGTTTTTAGGGAGAGATGGAGTGGTAAGAGGCGCTAAGGTCAGGCTAGTTAAGAACGGTAAGGTCATTCACCTCAATCGTCCCGTCCAAAAGCTCTTTCCCACCTAGTTAAAGCACGACGAAAGGGAATGTGAGTGAAAAGAGAATGAAAAAAAGCTAAGAGGAAGGGAGGTAAAACATGAGGGTAGACTCAAGAGAGCCGCTGCTCTTGATTCTGTATGGAAGACACGGAGTATGCTTGATTAGTGGGACTAATCAAAGTGGGGAGTATGTTGTAAATTGTCATGTCAAATTATGTAGCGTGTTACTGTGTCTTATTATAGAATTTCTTTCTTATTCGCCTT
This sequence comes from Xenia sp. Carnegie-2017, assembly GCF_021976095.1. Lineage (NCBI taxonomy): Eukaryota > Metazoa > Cnidaria > Anthozoa > Malacalcyonacea > Xeniidae > Xenia > Xenia sp. Carnegie-2017. The sequence goes on from NW_025813503.1 coordinate 70,776, forward strand.
TGGTGAAAATGACAGCACTAACTTTTATTAAGTATGTGTGATGACGAGAACGATTGTGTGAGTCTTTAAGTAACAACTGAATGAATTGTTTTAATACTGTCATTGAATTTTTCTAAAAATGGAAACTGATTGATGCTTTGCATATCTACGTGTTATGCTTTAGGGAGTTATATGAAGACGAAGTCATAGCTATACAAGCACGTTTAACTGTTGTCTCTAAATGTGTAAAACACTTTTGTTAACTCTAATAATGATTGTTTCTCAATATTTACGCTATTTCATGATGTCAAATAATGGAACTTAAATAGACATAAAATATAGGCGAAGCGTTTTTGTATACAATCGTCTTCTTATTGATTGTTCTTCCTTTGTGTTTTTGATAAACATATAAAGCTAAAACTTAGACGTTTTTAAAACTATTCTGTTTCTTTAAATAAAGTTGTTATCTAATTTTATGGCTTCAAAAATAGACCTAACTACTTAATGAAAAAATTACATGCATATATATAAATGAGTAATTATAAAATTGACGGTGACATGGAAGGCGATATTGAGTCCAAGCCAAGTATATGAAAGTACTAGAAATATTAAGTTGGCGAAATTTTTTGCGAGCATAGTAATTTTCAAAACACATTAATCTTGTTTTTCTTCACTTAAGTAACCATAATATAATAATTGAAATCTCTCTACTCCTCCAATTCATTTGTAAACGCTTTACACTTTTGAATGTTTGAATATGTAGGAAGATTATACTTTTGGTTTTTTAGTATGGTGGGAGGATAATATCATATATTAGTTGTCTTAATTGCTTCATATAAGATCACGTATTTTCGACTTGGTGTGTATGGTTTTAAGTTGTTTGAATGAAGCCAAAAGAAGACTAGGGATCCAAGGATAGTGCAAAGCTTCTTCCTAGGATAGATCAAAGCTAGTTCAAGCCTTTTAACTTCATGACACCGGTCACAAGCACTAGACTTGTAGCTTACGGCTATCTGCTTTTAAGTAGTCTTATCTCGTTCACATTGAGAAGGAGTAAAAAGTTTTTCCACGCTGTACTATTCCTTACTATATTTTGACTGCTTTGGACAAAGAAAAAAAGATCAATTAAGGTGTTTCGCAAATTTTTACGTGCATTAAGTTCGGTGAACGTAATATGTTCCTATGGTTTCGGTCATAGCAGGTGCATTTTAATTGATTTTCTAGCTAAATGTGCTTTTTTCGGTACAAAAACTTTTATTAAAAAACAAACGTGTTTAAAATACTGTTAAGTTTTCAAAATGCATGAATTTAGCATGAAATACAATTAGTTAAACAGACCGAGTTTTTAATGTACAAAAAAGTCAAACAAACTTTTAATGGACAAAATGGAAATAAACACATTAGGAAAGTTAAATTATGTTAAAAGCAGCCAATGGCGTAATAATAATAATAATAATAGCTAATCTTTATTGAGGATGCCAACATCACTAAAAAGTGGTTTACAGAGAGGTCCTCTAAAAGTAACTAAATATAATATAACTACTTAAAAATAAGAAGAAAAAGAATACAAATCGAAAAATATGAAGATAAAACTACATCATTTGAAAATTAACATGCTAAAAACGAAACTAATTAAAATAGTGCTTTCTTGATACCACGCTTAAATTGGCTTAAGGTGGGCACATCTCTTAGGGAAAGGGGTAAGGCATTCCAAAAGTCCGCTGCAAAATTTATTGTTATCCAGTGCCCCATTCTTCTGTGTGCGAATGATTTGCTGATACTTCGCTTTGATCGTGTATTATAGTTATGATAATTAATGTTAAAACAGCTGGAAAAAGTGTGCATAAAAAGGTTATTAACTACCTTAAACATGAAAATAGCACGATGCTCTGCTCTCCGCCTTTCTAGAGGTTTCCAATGGAGCTTTGAAAGTGCATCGCTCGCGGAAGCAGTAGGGGGAAGATCTAAAATGATTCGCGTAGCCTTATTGTGAACAATCTGTAGCTCTGTCAGACTGCAAGTTTTGGCAGAATGCAAGTTTTGCAGCTGCCAAATGTACAGTTTCATTGACGAAATTGCATAGCAGCATTAAATTTTCGAGGTTAATATTTGCTAAAGCTATAAATCAAACGTCATATTCAATCTAACACTGACATGAAAACCATTAAAAAGATGGCCGCAATACTGTTTCATGCAAGAAATAGAACATCTGTGTAAATAGTAAAAAAAAACAGAATGTTTAATTTATGACGATAAACAAATATCTTAGTTACCGAAACGTTTAATATAATGGTCTGTCAACACTTTTTCTGTTATAATTCGCAAGAGAAAGAGAGCACATAGTGTGAAAACGCCTTAAAGTGAAAGAGGTAGGATCATATAATTTTTCTTTTTTTGAACTGTAACTGTGCATATTTTTGAACTGTAACTGTGATTTAACGCCCTGTTTTTCAATTGCTTTTTATCCATGTTTATTTTCATGCGCGTGTTGATTCATATAAGAAATAAAAATTCCTTTGTGTTTGGAGAAAAGGTTTCGTTTCTTCATCATAGCATGCAAAAATACCAATCAAAAAATAAACGCTCAAATGCAGTTTACCAAGCATCTTGGAAAAATAAAGCAAGTTTTTTAAATCCGAACATATAGCTTAAATTTAATTTCATATTTATAAAGCCTGACCCTAACACATCTTTCATCATTAAACTTTAAAATTTACTTGTGTTAAGCATCTTTTGTTTTACCTCTCGTTGAAGTAGCTTTGAACACCATTTTGCTACTAGTTTTGTTGCTAATTTGCATTTTCCCAACATTTACAGCCATGTGCCCTTTATAGACAAGAAAAATGGCTACTGACATAACCGTAATATAGTTGAATATTTTGATTTTTTAGGAAAAGTTCGTTTGAAAATGCTCTTTGGATTAGATTCTTCAATATATGGTGTTTATCTTCAGTCATCTTTATTAAAGGCAATGTACAACTTCAAGCTCGTATTGCGTCACTGCCTCAAACTATATTTTGAGAAACATCAGCACCTCAGAGATTAACAAATGTCTGGAGAAATGTCTACAAGACTGCTCATGTTTATCATTTCAAATTTGTAATTCTACCTGCCAACTTCTTTCCACTACGATAACAGACGAACTAAGTAATGAAGATGAGAAACGACAATGTCAACATTTTACAATGAACGTAATAAACCAACATGAGGTATATCAGAAACACTAATGTCGTGCAAATTTTTATTGTATGAATTGTCCAAAATTTTAAAGCATACAAGCCAGATTATGCTTAATTTTATGTGTCTGATAATCTTTTGATTTCAAAGCACGTCACTCTAAGAATGATAAGAGAAAATTTGACTCATATTCCTGAGAATACTAGTAAAAGGTGACGACTGATAAAATGAACTATATGTATAATATTGGTGATTCCTATTTTGCAAACGTCACTTCCCGTGAAATTGGCGCGCTTTAATTGGGTCAGAAACACTTTCGCAATCGCCTATTACTTTTCGTCTGTCTCTGATGAAAAAGTTCAGTGTGATATTTCTTCGTAAAGACTTTCTGCTCGAATAATAAGGGCTTAATAATCAGAGCCGACTGCTAATTGAGCTGTTGTGTTTAAGTTTCATTCTGCTTAAATCAATTATGATTAAATGTAACACTCAAATAGATTAACAATAGTTTCAATGCTGTTGCCGTTCTTCAATGAAATAATGTCATTTTTAAAACATTTAAAGATCATTTTCAACTTAACGCGTATAAGAATATAAAAATCATAGATAAAATACCAAATAACGTTGACAGATCAAAAAGAGAAGTTGAAAAAATAGCTGGAAGCCAAATTTGATGTTTCATTTGGTAATAATTAAATCATTCCACAAACATATAACATCAATTATGCAGCTATCTCTATTACGTTGCTATATGAATAATTAGAGGGTGAATACTCTCAATCATGAATTCATATTATGCCATACAATGGTCCTTTTAAATCAATTGTTTTATTATGGGACAAGTACTAAAACGCATGAGCACAAACATCCCACCCCAACACCTATAAGATCGTGCTGTATAGCTAAACCATAGTTCAAATAAAAAGTTCCATATTTTTTACTTTCTAATACAAATAACTATAAAATAAAAAGAAAACAATTATTATTTTTCTATTCTGTTTAATAAAAACAACTTTAAGTTTTTTTGTTGCTAAAATTGATTTTTTTTATTTTAAAAGTGTCGATCAAACTACTATCAACAAAGCTGCTTTGTTGTAATAGATTGCTGTCTTACTTCAACTTACTGCTATAACGATGGAAAATGTCGTAAATCAAAGTCACCCCTAAGTAAGACACGTGCTTCATGTGAGTGTAAAGAGGGATTTGTTGGTGAACGTTGTGAAAAGAAAGCAAAGTCTTGTCAAAGTTATCGTGATCTTTCTGATGGCTGGTACAAAATATTTACAAATGATGACAACCAAGTGAAAGTTTACTGTCAGTTTGGACCAGTCAACATTTGGACATTGGTTATGTCTTATAGTTTAAAATTCAACGAACACTACAAAAATAAGGCATATTATAAAAACTCTCCTCGAAATGAAATGAATGAAACATGGGAAGATCACAGACTTTCTTTTAATGCAATGAAAAGTATAAAAGAAGATGGAAACATGCTATGGCGCATTACGTGTTCATATGGTGAAAAAGGCTGGAATGAAACAGATATTGTTATTGCAACCCATGAAAATGCACCAGTTTTTAAAAAAATTGTTGAACCTCCTGAGTGTTTAAATGTCCGTTCTATAGATATCAGAGGGTATAAGTGTAAAGATTGCCAAATTCCTTTTTGGCAAGATGACAGACAAATTTTTCACACAGACAATACCCATGGTGAAGTTGAATGCAATCTGAAGGGTTTTGAATTATCTGTCTGTAAAGATCAAGCTGAAGGAGGAGAAGATAATTTTGATTATATCAGTGTTGTAACACAAAACATCGTTGTTCATCGTCAGATAAGGCCACAACACAATTATGGTTTGGTCAACGAATGAAATTTAATTGATAAGTACAAATGAGGACTTTTAGTTCAAGAAATTACAAAAAAAAGAAACCGACCGTTGTTGACGTATAAACTTTAAGCATTTGCAGCTCCTTAGTAGGAAGTCTTCATCATAAATAATTACTTAATCATATTTTATAGGAAGAAAGACGTTTAATTATTGCTTGTGTAAGTTTAATTTAGGCATATATATTTATTCGTAAATGATAGGGATGAAAAAATTCTAAACCTGCTAAATAGAATATAAGTTGAATGTTTCGCCTCTGAACAAATACCATAATTTTATCAGAGCATTTTAAAGCAAATTCTCTTTAATTTGAAATGTTTTTTCGTATACACGTGCATATAAGCTGTTACAACCCAAAGTTTGATATCTTAAAAATATTTGGGGGTATTTAGGTCACAAATCTTATTTAATCGGCTCTATAGATCATTGGAAGCACGTATATCACCTATGATATTAAAATTTTTAACAACATATTATGGCCTTTAGAAAAATTAAATAGCTAATTGAATTGAATTGTAAAAAGAAATTAGAATTAGAAGTAAAAAAACTTGTCGTTTTTATTAAATGCGCAATTAGAATACTCTTGAAAAGATGCTCTTAATCAAAGAATGACTTTTGATGATATTCGTGCTGGCAAAGGTAACTGAAAAAGCAGACAGAGACATACTGGGAAGTATAGGACATAAGAATTGAGATATTTAGAAAAAATTTTTATCCAAAGTACATTGTTCAGTTAAATAATGTATTTTATTTAATGCAATGAAGTTATAAAAATCAGTAGCGAAGCCAATCCGACCTTTTATACGACCCCAAAACAAACTTTCAGCAAATTAATTCCATTTTTTGTTCTTACATTGATTGAACACTAAAGGTTTTGCAATATACGAGTAAAAGACAGTCTTGTTTTTGCTACTGATAACGATGCAGGTGGCGTGATTAGGCAATCAAGAATAAAATAATCTTATTTAATTGTTTCCTAAAAAATTGCCGCTCATTGAGTATTGCGAAAGTTGATCTTTGTGCCTTTGTGATACAACTAAAATCAAAATATCGATGATATTTCTTGCTTTCGTATAGGAATTTAAAAATATATATTGCATCATGCAATATGTTGTGGCGTACGTCGCTTTGTCTTCTGTGCGAAGGACAGAGTTAACAGATTAATTATAATCTCCAAAATAAAAAAGGACCATTATTAACTCGGTTTAGAAGTAACTGGAGCTTGAGCCTTGAGGCCGTGTTTTAAATTAATATAATATTGGATACGTTATTTTGAATGCCCTTGTTTAACATGAACGTAAACGATATAATTTGATCCAGTTGAGTAGTAATGATGTATTAATAAATACCATTTATGATGCTTAAAACACGGTGCAGTCCTGTAACTAGTCGATAAATAACCAGTAAATAGTCGAAACAAGGTGCTATCCAGTAACTGCTATAGTGGCGAGAAACTCTCGTCCATACGTAGTCTTAAAGAGAATTGACTCGTCTCCAATCCCTGTGGGCTTGGTAGATCAGGTAGAGAGGCGGACTAGTACCCGATTGTGCATGTTCAAATCTCGTCCAAGTCACATGCTTTTCATGCATATAAAACCGTGTTAGGATTTATATTATGTATAATGCTCAATAAAACGACAGAAAAACTTTGTCCTGTATGCACCGAATGATGTAGAGACATGAATGACATAATCGAAAATCCTTAGGGACCTAGTTATATTAACCTGGGTGAATTGAAATGCAACGTTTTCGGTGGAGCGTAAAGGTTCCACCGGCTCCACCGGCTCCAGGACTCCCCTTCTATACTACTGACGGGCGGACTTAACGCAAAACTATACGTCAAAATCAATTGATCGAGACGTGTTAACAACTTTAATTCGTCTGTCAAGACGAATTAGACACCATAGTAGTCTGGACGGTTAATTCGCCTCGTGTCTGTCTTTGTCCTTCCGACGATCTAAGAGACCTAAAAACGGCCAATAATATACTTATAACTAGCGTCACTAAGGCCTGAATACCTTCACCGCACGCTAACTGTCAAGAACTACGGCAAGAAAACTTTTGTCTCTGATATAAAAAAGCAACAGCGGTACGTTTATGTTTTTATCACTTTCAGCTCTTGCTTAGATACAAATAGAAATACATATTTATAGCTTAACTATTTGTTGATTAAATAATAAAAACAGAAAATGTCCCTCTGGCTGACTTTGTGTCGAACAATATGTTAATTGTTCACTTGCTTTTGTATATAGCTTCGAGGCACAAGTTAAATGCTGCTTTTTCAAACTTTAAATATACGTACAAGTATAATTTCTCATCTCTTATTGCGATATATATATCTTGTTAAAGATAGTTTTGTTTTTTTTTTGAATTCTACAAGATAGAGAAGCATAAAACTTTCTTTGAATATTACAAGTAAATAGTAATGCTGCTTTAGAAAAAAACGTTTCATAGCTTGTGAAAGTGTATACATTCAAATTTTTCTGCTTGAAATTGAAAATTCCTTTCTAAGACACAGTTAATCTCCACTCTGTTAAAGTTTTGATTAAGCCTGGAGTTTTAACAGCGATATTTGGTACTTAGACCAACTGTATGTATACTCATTTGTCGCTTCATGTTTTATTGTAACGATTTAATGAAACGTAAGCATTTCTTTTGACTTTTGACTGTATTCAAAGTTCGTAAAAATGACACAAACTGAATTTTGGTAATAACACGTTCCATTCAATTGATCGAGAAAAATATCTTGACCTGTTTCTTTCTTTATTAAACATAAAAGTCCTTTTAGCTAACATGCTGCATGTTTGATTTAATTCTTTCAAATATATTTCCCTAATTTCCATAATGGGTTAGATGATGAGCGTTAATAGGTAACCGACTGCACGCACAGTTTTTCCTCATCATAAAAGGAAACCTGTCTTCAGAAAATTTTCAAACTGCTCTGATGTTCCATTGTGAAGCAAGAAACAATTATAAATGAAATATTAAAGTGAATTAGGTAAGTTACATAAACTTTGCTCAAACTACCTATTAAAATTGCCCTGATGTAATTAATCACTGTTATTCTTTTTATTTATTCATGTTTTCATTTTATTGCATAAGTATCGTCGATATTGTTATGTTATACGTTATTGTATGACAATGTAAAAGATCTTACAATTGTTGCATTGATGATTCAAATTTTTTTGATGTTGTATTGTACGGATGTTTACCTCATTTAAAAGTTAACGTCGAATGATATAGTAGTTGGTGGTCTTTGTGACTTTTAAAAAGAGGAGAAAAAGATTCAAGGCTTGCTCGATCAGATAATATTTTGTGCAGCTTGGTTAATGTTTGTTTTCTATAAGTTCTTTTGAAGAAAATTTTTGCTGTATAAGTAAATATGGGCTTTAGTGAAATTTCGTATGAAAAAAACTTTCCTTTTCTATTGAGCATGATGTTTTAAGTCTCAAGCCCATATTTAATCGTTGTTATGCGTTTCTAGTATTTCGTTTTAGGCCATCTTGAACATGACCATCAGGATTATGACCATCATGACCATGACTATAAAGACCATGAATATCATGACCATTACCATTATGACCATGACCATCATGACCATGACAATCATGACCATGACCATCAAGACCATGACTATCACTACCATGACTATTATGACCATGACCATCATGACCATGACCACCATGACCATGACTATCATGACCATGACTATCATTAATAAATGTTTGCCTCATTATGCTTGAATCAAATTTTATAAATGCACAAAATATTTTATACAGTTGATTGAAATATGGTTAAGTTTAACATTATGTTTTTAATTGAGCTGTTTATACTATCTTTCAGTGACTAATAAATTACATCTGAAATAAAGCGACTTGATATTTTTGTATTTTCCCTTAAAGGCAGCAAACTAAAGTTTCCAATTAACTTTTATTGCTAAACAAACTGCAAGTTTTAAAATATAAGCATATAGTTGAAAACATGATGAGTTCAAAGAAATAAACATGTTGCTACAAAACAAAGAAAATGGCGAGGATTAATTCTTATCACGTGTAAACTACGTGCAATCAATGTGCAAATATAGTTTATTGCGTTTGTTGTGCCCATGCATTTAACTTTACACATTTTAGACTTATAAAGGTGCGTTGTTTCGTGTATTACAAGACTCTGTAAAGGTCACGTGGCTTTTAAGTACTCTTATACTGCACCTGTAAACTTAAGCAATACACATAAATTGCTGATTGATTAAGCGCAGGTGTTAATGCATTTGTATTGTTTTCAAGATTACTAACAAGGATTAATATTATGTAAAAAAGAGACAAGCCTTTAAACGCTGAACATTGCATAAGTGATCAGCATTATATGTATATATATAAAAGGAGTAGCATTTTTTAACTAACCATTATTTCGTACCTAAGACGGGGTAATTGTATTCGTAAAATTGTAAGAGCTTCTGTCCGTCACAATTCTTGACTTGAAACCATTCTCTTGAAATTTATCATAAAATGTTGCTCGCCCACGTCAGCTGATGCCAACAATAGCACTGATAAAATAATCTTTTGTATCATACCTCCAACATGGCTGAATTGCAAGGCAAGAATAGCTTGTGCCTGTTACAGTGATATCTAAAAATATCATAAATAAATATGAAAATATATACTAAGAAGCAACACGCTTTAATTCCCGACTTATTACAACATGCACGTGTATATACAAATATATTCGTGAAGAAAGACGTTTATGTTTTAGCGTATTTTTTACAGTCATGAGGTTTTCGCTTGCAGGTCATTTATAGTTCTCTTTATAATTTTAAGTTTTCTGTTTTCAATTAATGCAATGCAGAGACAACATGTTTTTGCGATATATCTACTGTACTTTTCACAGAATATACAACAACAGTCGAACTTTTTACGTTTCAGAGGACAAATAACTTGTTTCTTATTCGCCTTTGGTGAAAATGACAGCACTAATTTTTATTAAGTATGTGTGAGGACGACAACGAGTGTGTGAGTCTTTAAGTAACACCTGCATGACTTGTTTTAATACTGTCATTGAATTTTTCTAAAAATGGAAACTGATTGATGCTTTGCATATCTACGTGTTATGCTTTAGGGAGTTATATGAAGGCGAAGTCATAGCTATTCAAGCACGTGAAACTGTTGTCTCTAAATGTGTAAAACACTTTTTTAACTCTAATAATGATTGTTTTTCAATATTTACGCTATTTCATGATGTCAAATAATGGAACTTAAATAGACATAAAATATAGGCCAAGCGTTTTTATATACAATCGTCTTCTTATTGATTGTTCTTCCTTTGTGTTTTTGATAAACATATAAAGCTAAAACTTAGACGTTTTTAAAACTCTTCTGTTTCTTTAAACACAGTTGTTATCTAATTTTATGGCTTCAAAAATAGACCTAACTACTTAATGAAAAAATTACATGCATATATATATAAATGAGTAATTATAAAATTCACGGTGACATGGAAGGCGATATTGAGTCCAAGCCAAGTATATGAAAGTACATGAAAATATTAAGTTGGCGAAATTTTATGCGAGTATAGTAATTTTCAAAACACATTAATCTTGTTTTTCTTCACTTAAGTAACCATAATATAATAATTGAAATCTCTCCACTCCTCCAATTCATTTGTAAACGCTTTACACTTTTGAATGTTTGAATATGTAGCAAGATTATACTTTTGGTTTTTTAGTATGGTGGGAAGATAATATCATATATTAGTTGTCTTAATTGCTTCATATAAGATCACGTATTTTCGACTTGGTGTGTATGGTTTTAAGTTGTTTAAATGAAGCCAAAAGAAGACTAGGGATCCAAGGATAGTGCAAAGTTTCTTAGAAAAAATGTTCCTAATCATGTCAAATAAAATTAGTGTCAAGAAAGCTTCATTTCCAAGTTTCTAACTGAAAACTTGAAATAAGTGTCGTTCAAGCCTTTTAACTTCGTGACACCGGTCACAAGCACTACACTTGTAGCGTACGGCTATCTGCTTTTGAGAAGTTTTATCTCGTTCATATTGAGAAGGAGTAAAAAGTTTTTCCATGCTATACTATTCCTTGCTACATTTTGATTGCTTTGGACTAAAAAAAGATCAATTACGGTGTTACGCAAATCATTACGTACATTGAGTTCGGTGAATTTAATATTTTTATGTGGTTTCGGTCATAGCAGGTGCATTTTAATTGATTTTCTAGCTAAGTGTGCTTTTTTCGGTACAAAAACTGTTATGTACAAAAAAGTCAAACAAAAAGTTTTTAATGTACAAAAAATTCAAACAAAGTTTTATTGGACAAAATGGAAATAAACACATTAGGAAAGTTAAATTATGTTATAAGCAGCCAATGGCGTAACCAGACTGCAAGTTTTGCACCTGCTAGATGTACAGTTTCACTGACGAAATTGCATAGGAGCATTAAATTTCCCAGGTTAATATTTGCTAAAGCTATAAATCAAACGTCATATTCAATCTAACACTGACATGAAAACCATTAAAAAGATGACCGCAATACTGTTTCATGCAAGAAATAGAACATCTGTGTAAATAGTAAAAAAAAACAGAATGTGAAATTTATGACGATAAACAAATATCTTAACTGCCGAAACGCTTAATATAATGGTCTGTCGGCACTTTTTCTGATAAAATTCGCAAGAGAAAGAGAGCACATAGTGTAAAAACGCCTTAAAGTGAAAGTGGTAGGCTCATATAATTTTTCTTTGCATATTTTTTGAACTGTAACTGTGATTTAACGCCATGTTTTTCAATTGCTTTTTATCCATGTTTATTTTTATGCGCGTGTTGATTCATATAAGAAATAAAAAATTCCTTTTGTGTTTGGAGAAAAGGTTTCGTTACTTCATCATAGCATGCAAAAAATACCAATCCAAAAATTAACGCTCAAATGCAGTTTACCAAGCATCTTGGAAAAATCAAGCAAGTTTTTTTAAATCCGAACATATAGCTTAAATTTAATTTCATATTTATAAAGCCTGACCCCTATTCAAACCCATACCCTAACAGTGCACTTAGCCCTAACACATCTTCCATCATTAAACTTTAAAATTTACTTCTGTTAAATATCTTTTGTTTTACCTCTCGTTGAAGTAGCTTTGAACACCATTTTGTTACTAGTTTTGTTGCTAATTTGCATTTTCCCAACATTTACAGCCATGTGCCCTTTATAGACAAGAAAAAATGGCTACTGACATAACCGTAAAATAGTTCAATATTTTTGATTTTTTTAGGAAAAGTTCGTTTAAAAATGTTGTTTTGGATTAGATTTTTCAATATATGGTGTTTATCTTCAGTCATCTTTATTAAAGGCAATGTTCAACTCCAAGCTCGTATTGCGTCACTGGCCTCAAACTATATTTTGAGAAACATCAGTACCTCAGAGATTAGCAAATGTCTGGAGAAGTGTCTACAAGACTGCTCATGTTTATCATTTCAAATTTGTAATTCTACCTGCCAACTTCTTTCCACTACGATAACAAACGAACTAAGTAATGAAGATGAGAAACGACAATGTCAACATTTCACAATGAACGTAGCAAACCAACATGAGGTATATCAGAAACACTAATGTCGTGCAAATTTTTATTGTATGAATTGTCCGAAACTTTAAAGCGTACAAGCCAGATTATGCTTAACTTTATGTGTCTGATAATCTTTTGATTTCAAAGCACGTCACTCTAAGAATGATAAGAGAAAATTTGTCTCATATTTCTGAGAAATACTAGTAAAAGGTGAAGACTGGTGGGTGGACTATGTATAATATTGGTTATTCCTATTTTGCAAACGTCACTTCCCGTGAAATTGGCGCTTTAATTGGCTCAGAAACATTTCGCCTTCGTCTATCACTTTCGTCTGTCTCTGATGAAAAGCTTAGTGTGATGATATTTGTTCGTAAAGACTTTCTGCTCGATAATAAGGCTTAAAAATCAGAGCCAACTGCTAATTGAGCTGTTAGTTTAAGTTACATTTTGCTTAAATCAATTATGATTAAATGTAACACTCACATAGGTTAATAATAGTTTCACTGTTGCCGTCCTTGACGCGTATAAGAATATAAAATCATAGATAAAATACAAATAACGTTGACAGAAATACCAAATAACGTTGATAGATCAAAAAGAGAAGTTGAAAATAGCTGAAGCCCAATTTGATGTTTCATTTGGTAATAATTAAATCATTCCACAAACCTATAACATCAATTATGCAGCTATCTCTATTACGTTGCTATATGAATAATTAGAGGGTAAATACTCAATCATGAATTCATATTATGCCATACAATGGTCCTTTTAAATCAATTGTTTTAGTATGGGACAAGTACTTAAACGTATGAGCACAAACATCCCACCCCAACACCTATAAGATCGTGCTGGATAGCTAACCCATAGTTCAAATAAAAGTTCCATACTTTTACTTTCTAATACAAATAATTATAAAATAAAAAGAAAACAATTATTATTGTTCTATCCTGTTTAATAAAAAACAACTTTAAGTTTTTTGTGTTACTAAAATTGATTTTTTTTCTTTTAAAAGTGTCGATCAAACTATTATCAACAAAGCTGCTTTGTTGTAATAGATTGCTGTCTTACTTCAACTTACTGCTATAACAATGGAAAATGTCAAAATCAAAGTCACACCTAAGTAAGACACGTGCTTCATGAAGTGTAAAGAGGGATTTATTGGTAAACGTTGTGAAAAGAAAGCAAAGTCTTGTCAAAGTTATCGTGATGTTCCTGATGGCTGGTACAAAATATTTACGAATGATAGCAACCAAGTGAAAGTTTACTGTCAGTTTGGACCAGTCAACATTTGGACATTGGTTATGTCTTATAGTTTAAAATTCAACGAACACTACAAAAATAAGGCATATTATAAAAACTCTCCTCGAAATGAAATGAATGAAACATGGGAAGATCACAGACTTTCTTTTAATGCAATGAAAAGTATAAAAGAAAGATGGAAACACGCCATGGCGCATCACGTGCTCATATGGTGACAAAGGCTGGAATAAAACAGATATTGTTATTGCAACCCATGAAAATGCATCAGTTTTAAAAATCGTTGAACCTCCTGAGTGTTTAAATGTCATTTCTATTCATATCAGAAGGTATAAGTGTAATGATTGCCAAATTCCTTTTTGGCAAGATGACAATCAAATTTTTCACACAGACAATACCCATAGTTCATCTAAATGCAATCTGAAGGGTTTTCAATTATCTGTCTGTAAAGATCATGATAAAGGAGGAGAAGATAATTTTGGATTTTATCAGTGTTATAACACAGAACATCGTTGCTCATCATCAGATAATGCCACAACACAATTATGGTTTGGTCAACGAATGAAATTTAATTGATAAGTACAAATGAGGACTTTTTCGTTAAAGAAATTACAAAAAACCGACCGTTGTTGACGTATAAACTTTAAGCAAATGCAGCTACTTAGTAGGAAGTCTTCATCATAAATAATTACTTAATCATATTTTATAGGAAGAAAGACGTTTAATTATTGCTTGTGTAAGTTTAATTTAGACATATATATTTATTCGTAAATGATAGGGATGGAAAAATTCTAAACCTGCTAAATAGAATATAAGTTGAATGTTTCGCCTGTGAACAAATACTATAATTTTATCAGAGCATTTTGAAGCGAATTCTCTTTAATTTGAAAGTTTTTTCGTATACACGTGCATATAAGCTGTTACAACCCAAAGTTTGATATCTTAACATTATTATGGGGTAATTAAATTACAAATCTTATTTAATCGGCTCTATAGATCATTGGAAGCACGTAAATCACAATTGAGATTTTGAATTATCTATGATATTAAAATTTTGGACAACATATTATGGCCTTTAGTAAAATTAAATAGCTAATTTAATTGAATTGTGAAAAGAAATTAGAATTAGAATTAAAAAAACTTGTCGTTTTTCTTAAATGCGCAATTAGAATACTCTTGAAAAGATGCTCTTAATCAAAGAATGACTTTTGATGATATTCGTGTTTGGAGAGGTAACTGAAACAGCAGACAGAAACATACTGGGAAGTATAGGACTTAAGAATGGAGATATTTAGAAAAAATTTTTATCCAAAGTACATTGTTTAGTTAAATAATGTAGTTTATTTAATGCAATGAAGTTATAAAAATCAGTGGCGAAGCCAATCCGATCTTTTATACGACCCCAAAACAAACTTTCAGCAAACTAATTCCATTTTTTGTTCTTACATTGATTTAACACTAAAGGTTTTGCAATATACGAGTGAAAGACAGTCTTGTTTTTGCTACTGATAACGATGCAGATGGCGTCATTGCCTGACCAGAATAAAATAATCTTTTTTAATTTCTTTCTAAAAAATTGCAGCTCATTGAGTATTGCGAAAGTTGATCTTTGTGCCTTTGTGATACAACTAAAATCAAAATATCGATGATATTTCTTGCTTTCGTATAGGAATTTAAAAATATATATTGCATCATGCAATATGTTGTGGCGTACGTCGCTTTGTCTTCTGTGCGAAGGACAGAGTTAACAGATTAATTATAATCTTCAAAATAAAAAAGGACCATTATTAACTCGGTTTAAGAAGTAACTGGAGCTTGAGCCTTGAGGCCGTGTTTTAAATTATTATAATATTGGATACGTTATTTTGAATGCCTTTTTTTAACATGAACGTAAACGATATAATTTGATCCAGTTGAGTAGTAATGATGTATTTATATATATATCATTTATCATGCTTAAAACACGGTGCAGTCCTGTAACTAGTCGATAAATAACCAGTAAATAGTCGAAACAAAGTGCTATCCAGTAACTACTATAGTGGCGAGAATCACTCGTCCATACGTAGTCTTAAAGAGAATTGACTCGTCTTCAATCCCTGTGAGCTTGGTAGAACAGGTAGAGCGGCAGACTAGTACCCGATGGTGCGAGTTCAAATCTCGTCCTAGACACATGTTTTTCATATGCATATAAAAGCCGTGTTAGGATTTATATTATGTATAATGCTCAATAAAACGACAGAAAAACTTTATCCTGTATGCACCGAATGATGTAGAGACATAAATAACGTTATCGAAAATCCTTAGCAACCTAATTATATTAACCTGGGTGAATTGAAATGCAACGTTTCCGGTGGAGCGTAAAGGTTCCACTGGCTCCACCGGCTCCAGGACCCCCCTTCTCTATACTACTGACGGGCGGACTTAACAAAAACTATACGTCTATATCAATTGATCGAGAGTGTTAACAACTTTAATTCGTCTGTCAAGACAATTAGACGCCATAGTAGTATGGGCGATTAATTCGTCTTGTGTCTGTCTTTGTACTTCCTACGATCTAAGAGACATAAAAACGGCCAATAATATATTCATAACTAGCGTCACTCAGGACTGCATACCTTCACCGCACGCTCAATGTCAAGAACTACGGCAAGAAAACTTTTGTTTCTGATAAAAACAAGCAACAGCGATACGAAATCTGTCCAGCTTGGTTAATGTTTGTTTTCTATAAGTTCTTTTGAAGAAAATTTTCTCTTTATAAGTAAAAATCGGCTTCAGTGAAATTTCGTATGAAAACAACTTTCTTTTTCTATTGAGCTTGTTGTTTTAAGTCGCAAGCCCATATTTAATCGTTGTTATGCGTTTCTAGTATTTCGTTTTAGGCAAGAGAAGCTGTTCAAAAAGAACATGGTGGTGCTGCATTTACAGGATTATTTCTTACATAAGCCAAGATAAAGCTGGTATAAACCACTAGGTCAAGGTATATATATTTCAAAATAAAAATAAAAACGTTTGTAATAATACATAATATATTATTGTTGTTTAGAGCAATGATTTACAATAACTAAATGAAAATACTTATTAAGGTAAATTATGTTGGAGATGATAAAAACATTACTGTACGAGTGTTTGAGTCCCTGTCGCACGAGAGAAATAGTACAGGAAGGCTCATGTAGGATTGTAGCTAGTTGGTTAAGTTGAAATCTACAAAATATAATGGTTTAGAAAAACAGTATTTTGCAATACAATTCAAGGCAAATTACTATTTAGTTATGCTGTTCTTGTCGTACGGGATGCCTTTTTAATGGATATTTCACGTTCGAAGCAAATCTTGTAATTATTCAAACAACGCAACTTAGAAGGCGCTAGAACCTCGCCACAATACACTGCTTCTGGTAACTAGCCCCGATATACTATGTCTGATATATGTCGTTACCTCCTCCTCATAATGAACAAAACAAGTTTATAATTTGAACAACTTAATAATAGTTTTCATAAAAAAATGGTTATCACATGCAAAATGTTACTTAGTAATAATAGCCGGGTGCCTTTAATGAGCTACCATGAATCAGGCAATCTATCCAAGCAAATGATAGATACAGCGTATGATTGACAGAAAATTTCAGACGACGCGACAATCGATTATGTTTTTTCATAATAGATTATTGCAATAAAAATGAAAAGTTGAAATTAATGATACAATAAAAAGTATCAAAATCAATAAAAATATGCATTCAAAATCCAAACACAAATTTCAAGCGCACTTTTTAGGAATTGCATTCGTACAAAGCTACTAAGATGTGAAATGCCGAGAATTGCCGCTTCTTTTTATTGCCAGGGCCTTTCTCAGATCATCCTGACTTACATGTTGTTGACGAATCCAACATGTTGGCTAAAATGGCCAAAGCTTTGATCTGTCCAATTATAATCGACGATTGATCAGTTGAGGCGATTTCAATGATCGGTTGTACAATCTCAACCAATTCCCACCATTATACAGTGCTGCCAGGAAATTTTATATGAAATACTTGCTGGGACTATTGTCACTGCTATTGTTTTTTTAAGGCTACGCTTTTTTTTCTTCAAAAACAAGAGTAGATTACGTGTTTATTAAAACGAAAATCAGATTACATTGTAATCTGTATTCTGTAAAAACACCATCTATTTAGGATTAGATTACGTGTTTGTTAAAACGAAAATCAGATTACATTGTAATCTGTATTCTGTAAAAACACCATCTATTTAGGAATTTGCCAGCAAGCATGGGTGTACGGGACCAAAAAAAAATGGGTGTGCTGACATTTTTTTGCCCGACGAAAACAAAAACTGCCCTCAATGAAATTCATTGATATAAAAAACACTACTTAAAATAACCATTGAACATGTTGTCGCTTAGCATCATTGGAAACCACAATTTGTCATCGGGCCATATTTCATTAAAAGGAATTTCATCCATGTTAAACCACTTAGGTCTCATTTCTGTTGGAGGAAAATGCATAAAATTAATTTATGAAAAAGCTTTATATTTATTCTGAATTAATTTTAAACAGTGGAGTAGCCAGACTGTTTATTAATCCATTTGTTCACTCACAGTAGAAACAATAGTAAATTGAATAATGAAAAACAATAATATGCTGAAATTTACAAAGTTGGACAAAAATTTGCAGGCTGCCAATGCCATTGATTTTAACTTGTTCACCTTCTGATTCTTGCACTTCCCCTTCGTAAAGCCTTGTTGTGAAAACATGGAATTCCAGGATTTGTGGCTCATGTTTTAGGTCCTTGTGGTTAGATTGCATTCTTCTTTTAATTTTCTAAAAATTACAAAATTGCCATTGTGTAAATTATTTTCAACAGTCCAAGAAGTATAAACATTTGCAAACCTATCTTTTTGCTCCTGCCTCAATTGTTTCTGTGCTATCTACTTTGCCACCAAATCCATTCCATCTTCTATCACCAAATCCTCGTTTCTTCATTCCCAACAACACCAATGTTTTAGTAATTTGTTGTTTGTCATTTTGTTACAAATTTGTTACAATTCATTTAACCACGTGGTAACACGGTTGATGGCATGTAATAGACCACACGTGACACTGAGGTCTGGGATTGATGAAATGAAGCCGTGTGTTTGAGGGAAGAGGAGGGGGGAGGGGTTACTATTGAGAGGACGCACAGGAAGTCAAAAACAGGAAGTCATTATGCATGATGCCCTTATGTAACGGATTACTGAAAAGCTCTGACTGTGCGTTTCCGAGTTCCGAGACAAATCGAAATTGAAAGTTCGATTTTGTCGAGTTATGAACAGCAAAGGGGTTATTTGGTTTGCCGATGCAAACGGTATATCGTACACCGTATCCCTGGAGGACAATAAATTGCAAGCTCGATCAGATGATACGGTTATCATAAAAAGAATATCGGCTGTAAAGCCATGTGCATTTGCTGTCGGACGTGATCAGAATGTGTACTTGTACGTAAACAAAAGTGATATTCCTATACGCGTTCAGATTTCGACTTACGAAAATCAACGATGGAATCCCATACACAAATGGTCACAAAAAGCGGTATGCTATATTCTGTTTATTGAAGTGTAAATTCGTAACGGATCTTAAGAAACAACAAGGAGAATATATTTTAACTCAAGTTTCATTTCCAATTTCCTAATTCGCCATTTCAGCACTATTTTTTGTTTATAAATAGATTAATCATCACACTAATGACACCATGTTTTAAATCCAATACAGTTTCCATTGTGTATATATTATGATATTGTTTCACAAAGCTCAATGAAGTAGCATTTTTAATGAGATTTTAACCGAAAACATAGCATTCGCTTATAATATGTTTGTTGTTACTGAGAAGTTTGGTAACTGTGTCAGGTACTTTACAAGAAAAGGCAATATTTCACATAAAGTTCGCAGTAAAATCTGAAGCTTAGGAAGAGCTTTGCAATAATTATGTTTTGCCATTTAGTGTCAAGTCCTTTTAAATCCCAAATATAATTGCCTTTGTTTTGTTTTTTATCAGTAGCAAACATTTGTGACCTTTTTTGCTGATTTTTTTACAGATGTTTCCCACTGACAGATGGGCTTGGTCATCAAAAGATGGCCGTCACAATCAACCTAAACAATCGTTTGTCCTCCCTGAAAATTGGGAGTGGGAAGATGACTGGCATCTGAATGAAACTGTGCCTGGTGACGAGAAGGTGCACAGCATAAATTATCTTTTAGAGAAGCATAAATTATAATGTATTATGATTGCCATGTGAATGTGACTATTCTAGTGAGCTATGTCCGGCGAGAAGGAGCATCACATAAATTTTATTAAAAAAGCATAAATTGTAACTTAAAATAGCATAAATTATAGCACATTATGAACATGAAGTGAATAAATTGATGAAATTATGCCTGCTGATAAGATGCATAGCATAAATTATTATATAAGAGGGGTATTATTTATGCTTTCTTTATTATGACTGTCATTTGAATGAAAATTTGCCTAGTAATGAGAATTTAGATTTATAAAATGAATTATTATAGTTTAAATTATGTTATGTTTGATTGTTATGTGAAACTGTGCCTTCATTGACAAGAAATAACATAAATTATGTTTTATTTATAGTTATATTATATAGCAACTTTGATTAATATGAATTATGCTTTTTTTTGTTTTAAAGGGTTGGCAGTACGCTCTTGACTTTCCCAGGGAATATAAACCTATCAAGGAATGGACGTCTTGCGTTCGACGAAGAATTTGGATAAGAAATAGGCGCTTTGCAAAACATGACAAATGGGTTAAGGTACAGTTTCTTGAAATTCATTTTGTGAAAGAGTGTTGAGCTGTGATAGTTTCAGTTGTTGATAAATTGCAGAGCAATTGGGAATTTCTTTTATAGAGGAGAAATTCCTTTTAATCTTAAACGGACAAGAATATGTCATGGGTTATTTTGTATGTGTTCTTGGGATAAGAAAAACCAACTAGTTATGTAATCCATATTTGGGATACTAAATGATGCAGAGGGATGCAATATTCTAAAACTCTGGTATCCATGTGCATACTCGAAAACAATTAAAAGTTCAGACCTCGGGGTTGATTAGTTGTTAGAAATTTCTCAATACCCCAACAGGTTTAAGTACCATTATTTATTGTTGGTTTTTGTTTTGATGATTGAAAATCACCATGATCTGTCTTTCTGTAAGATCGAACCTCCAGAAACTGATGAACTGGTGGAGCAAGCAATTCAGGATATTTCAGCTGGTGGCATGGACATCCCCGGGTGTCCTCAAGGATACATTGCACTCTGGGCTATAAACTTTGCTGGAAAGGTACAAATAAACTGGACAACCCCCAGTGTTAGAAGAAATAATGTTTTGTCAAAATGAAACATAGGTTAGCAAGTGTTAGAAATCAGCATTGATGTCATTTAATACAAAGTGTGATTTAAGATAAGGATTTCTTATTTTGGAAAGGCCATGTCTCACAAATCACTCACATTATTAGGAAATTTGATTTTCATACCTATATGTGGACACCTTCTCGATTGCTATAGACTACCCTGTGTATTCATTAGCCTATAGGCTGGTTGCATCGGACTAATATGTGCTTTCCCCTTGCGATTGCTTTAAGAGTCTTTAAAGACAACACATATAGCCCATTACTTTAAGTCTTTGATGGTCTTCAAAAAATTAGCTTTTCATCAGAAACATTATAGAGAATTTGTGCTGCTGGCCCCAGGCTTTGCACAATTTGTTCCAGACCTCGTGAGATGGGTGTGTGACTTAATGTAGGTTTTGAACCGGGAAATGATTTTTTCTATGTGTCTAATGTAATGACTGTTGTAGGTTTTGTACCGGGAAGGGATCTCTTCTGTGTGTCCTGAAGGCAAGTCTTGGGTTAATGTGAAACTTCCCGAAGATGTCAAAGGTGGTCAGATATCCGTGGGTCCTACAGGCATGGTGTGGTTAGTAACCTGGCAAGGAACACTTTACCTAAGAACTGGAATTTCAAAATTTCAACTCTCGGGTAATGAACAAAGACCAATGTCAGCACTGGAGATTGTTTTTGTTGATAAAATGGAATGTCAGGGGGGGTTAACTCCCTAAACTTCTTTTGCACATGTGCATATGCATGTCTTGGTGTCCAGCAGGGGGGTGAGGTGATTAACCTTAGCTTGTGTTCTGTTGCACATGTGCATATGCATGTCTCGGTGTCCAGCAGGGGGGAGGTGCTTAACCTTAGGTTGTGTTGTGTTCTGTTGCACATGTGCATATGCATGTCTCAATGTCCAGCAGGGGGGAGGTGCTTAACCTTAGCTTGTGTTGTGTTGCACATGTGCATATGCATGTCTCGGTGTCCAGCAGGAGGGTGCTTAACATTAGCTTGTGTTGTGCACGTGTGTATCCATGTCTATGGGGTGCATGAGTGTGTCTATGTGTTTTTTGAGCATAAATTGAGTGTTCTGAAGACTGAATTTTACAATGCAGGATTATCGTGGATTCCTGTTGAATTTCCAAACAATAGAGTTTATCAATTATCTGTCGGTATAAATGCTTTGTGGTTGCTAACAATGGATGGAAAAGTAAGTTGAATATCTTTGAAAGTATTTCAATTGAATATATCGTTTTCTTTCGTTGCATTTCCTGACTGATACCCTGAATGATCCAATAAACGCCCCCTATCAAATAAACGCCGCGTATATTTCCGCCCCTTTTGAAGCGTGAGTTTGTTTAAGTTGCCTTTCTTTATTAAACATCCTGTTTTTAGTTGGCGCTCCACACTCCTTTACCATTGTGATAAAAGAGACATTATCAAACACAATGCAAATTGCATAAAAATGAGTGTATTAATCACGTGGTCTTAGCAAAAGATATTGGGGTTTTTTGCTACATTTCTCTTCCATATTAATAGGTGCATATAATGCCTTGTATATATATGAGAACCACACTAGACTGCTTGAATTTATTAAACGTCCGGGTGTTCATTACATCATTTACGGCTAACATGTTATTATTAGAAATATTATTATGTATTCGCCGACTGACTAATATATTAACATAAGTAACATAATTAACATTAATTATAGGTGTATTTCAGACGGGGTATTTCGTCTTCAATTGGTTACACAGACGAAGCCAATGCTAAAGGAACAAAGTGGATTGAAATGGTTGGAAGTTTTTTGATGCTGTCAATGGGCTTAAACGACCAGGTGTTGTTTTCTAGCTTTGTATGGTTCTTACCGTAAAACATGGACCTTGCTTTTGGAAAAGTTTCGATTATTTATTGAAACAATCAAATATTTTTTCAAGTATTCAAATTTTTGCTTGGTAGTTTGCGTTTTCAAACTTACAGAAAACGATCTGATTGGTTGATATAAAAGTAAATAAAAATATTGACCAATCAGTGTTGCCTTCTGTATATACGAAACGCGGACATTTGAATGTTTTTTTGAAATATTTAAGTATTGAAATGAATGTCCCGAACATTTTTAAAAGCAAGGCGAGATCGACATTGAAACCATTTCCGGAAAAAAGCTAAAGCAAAAAGCAAAGTCCTAAACTGATTGCAAGATATCCTGAGAGCACATAAAACATTCAAAACAAGACACAGACAGAAACTGTAACTTCATTCTGTCTGAAAATGGCTTTGTAATGAAGTGGAAAATTTACAGTTCCTTGTGCGCATGTTTTCTGAATATTTGTTCTGTATGTTTTTAGAAATTGCTTATTACTTAACTGTGTGGCACTCCATGTTTTACTACGTGTGGAGTGCCACACAGTTCATACTTGTTTCAAGTGCAGACGAAAATGCTATTTCAACACGAGCTTTTTTCACATTTTAAACGTATTCAAACCATGTAGATACATTAATTTACACTAAATTCATTCATATATATCTGCATTTTGACGAATCTCATATCTTCCTTTAAATCTTATACATGCGTAGCTACGTGTCTTCTTGAATAGCCCCTGCCTTACTGCTGTCTGTATGCCAATGCTCGAACTCAATATATTCATACTTTAACTTTGTTCTTAGGTATTTGCTATAAGTACTGGACCTTACGGCGCAGACCGTGTCTATTTTCGTTCTGGTGTCACTTCATCCGACCTTCCTGGTAAAGAGTGGAAAATCATTGAAGTTGGTCTTTCTAGCACGGATAGTGCCAGTAGTCTGTCTAGCTCTTCTTCGAATCCAGATGTTGAAGCAATGCGAGGTAAGAATGAGGATGGATTAAAGAGTTTGTATAGATGCACAGTACCACTCAGAAGTAACTTAACACTGCATTCGCGTTCCATTTGCGTTTCGAGCGCGGATGAAACAGCGCGTTTTTATACGCGTTCCATCTTAAGCCGAGTGCAACTGGAACGCATTTTGGAACGAACTCGGATCCCTCCCCCCTCCCCGATATTTTCTCCATTTATAGAAACGAAAAGTATGATTAAGTGTAATATGTTGGGTTTGTACCACTTTTCAAACCAAAACATTTGCCAGTGATACAGTTTTCCCAATTTTATTTTTATATTTTGTAGATGAACATGGCACTGTATTCTCAGAGGAACTCGTCCAAATGTCGGATGAAGCGCGTGGCAAACGTCAATGGATTTCGATGAGTTGCGGCGCATGTAACGTTATGTCTGACTTCTTCACTTCCTACTCTCATTCGCAGCGGCTCTCTTCTGCCGCTTCTACTCACAGTTCGTACAGGATGAGTCTTGCTGGTGGCCCGTGGAGGCAGGCTGTACTCAAGCTTCTTGAATCACGTTATGTTAAGGAAATTATGTATTTCTGCGACTACGAACAAGCCGTTGATAAAGTAAGATTTGATGTGTTTTGAAACATTAGTCCTTCTATACTTTAGTTTAGTATCTTCATCAGGAGTGATCTAATGTTGAAACTTTAGCTCTTATTTACTCCAGCTAGTGTCTTCATCAGGAGTGATCTGATGTTAAAACTTTAGTTCTTATATACTCCAGTCTAGTGTCTTCATCAGGAGTCATCTGATGTTAAAACTTTAGTTCTTATATATTCCAGTCTAGTGTCTTCATCAGGAGTGATCTGATGTTAAAACTTTGGTTCTTATATACTCCAGTCTAGTGTATTCATCAAGAAAGATCTGATGTTGAAACCTGAGTTCTTATATATTCCAGTCTAGTGTCTACATCAGGAGTGATCTGATGTTGAAACTTGAGTTCTTATATATTCCAGTCTAGTGTCTTCATCAGGAGTGATCTGATGTTGAAACCTGAGTTCTTATATACTCCAGTCTTGAGTCTTCATCAGGAGTGATCTGATGTTGAAACTTGAATGTCTACTGTACACTTCATCAAGAGTGATGTGATGTTGAAACGTAGCATCTCAGCATTAGTTTTTATTTCAAAGATTCATTATAATTGGAAAACCTCGACGTCTTCTTTTGCAGAGCAGTTGGTCAAAGACAACAAAATTCAACATGCTTGTGAGCAAATCTTCAAACACTTGGTGTAAGTGCGAAATAACCCTCACAAACGACAAGGAATCGGAATGTTTAATAATAAAATACGTGAAATTCAACAAGGAAAAGGAAATGAAGCTTCCTGTGCTTGACATAACTTGTATGGCGCGAGTGTTTAACCAAACTTATTCCAATTGTTTTACGATACACACGGCTGTGCGGACAATGGAGCGAAATTACATTTTATTATCAGCGCCCAATGAGAAAGAAATGAATGAATGGATGACGTCATTGAGTAGCTCTTCACAAAGAGCCCGGATGTGCGAAGGGGCACCTAAACCCTCCGCTCTTTGGTGCACGTCGGCTGCCGGCGATGTCTTCTTCTCTGACTCTAAAGATGACAGTGGTGGGTAGAAGTGGATAAAAATGGATAAATGTTAAGTTAAGAACTTATGGGTTGATTTGGGATAGTAATGGATGTAAATGAACATTAATTAGAAGTTGAAGAATTGATAAATATTAACTTTGGAATTGAGGGTAAATATAGGATCTTCCTCGTTACAAAGATTTCATCAACATTTTCTTCATTGCCAAATTTTCATCAACATTCCCTTCGTAATAAAGTAAATGGTGTAAACTCAAGAGTATCGTTACATGTTTGTAAATGTAGATCGTCCATGTTTGTAGAGTCCTGAGAAAGACTGTTGTTGTTGATGTTGACTGACGTTTCGACAACCTTAGCGGTAGTCATCTTCAGAGTCAAATTAGGAGTAAACGACAGGTTAGCCGTATGTGTTATCTGGTTCATACGTCATCGTATTGTATGGAGAGGAAATGTGTTGGTGTGAATTGTGTTTTGTGGATTAGTCTTAAGTAATGAGCTTAATTGTTTGTTTGTTTGAGGTTGTGAATAAGTCGTTTTATAAGGTGCCGGTAATTGCTGTGATCTGTTCACGGCGTTTTGTTCTAAGTTGGTATACCAACTTTCTAACGTAAGTCGTTGTCTGTTGTCAATGGTGTAAGTAATGCATATTTCCAAGTGATGTCGGTATTTTCATTGGTTTTGTCTTGTTTGTTTGTAGCTCATTTGTGTTCAGTAAGTTTTATGTTTAAGACGTCAGAATTCTACCGACTTGAACGATCTACATATATCTACAAACATGTCAGATTCCTTCATTGCGAAGTTTTCATCGCTACGTCATTATCAACATTCCCTTCATTGCGAAGTTTTCATCGCTACGTCATCAACATTCCCTTCGTTGCGAAATTTTCATCGCTACGTCATTATCAAGATTCCTTCATTGCCTAGATTTCACCAACCATCCTGTTTATCACTTGTATTGGCGCCAAGTTGGTGGTCATTTGTTAAAATTGAAGCGGGTGTCGATCAAGTTGTTTGGGGGCTTGGGTACGACGGACGACCGTGGTGCTTTACACGTGGCTTTGGTGGTGGGATATTTCCCGCGTCCATGAGCAGCGCCGAAGGTATTTATGATCAGAGTGACGAAAAAGTCTTTTACACTTACGAGAATCAAAGATGGTATCCTGTAGATGGATATGGAGTAAGGTGATAAAGTTTTATTTGGCGGCGGGTGGGGTATGTTGATTGAGGAAATTGTTCACATGACCTAATCTTTTGTTTAGACGACTTCCAACTGACCGCTATGAATGGAGCGATGAAACTGGAATACTAGAACGTCGTCAAGAGGGCTATCCGCTACCTAACTCAGACTGGCAATGGAGTGGTGAGTGGAAGGTTGATTTCAACACAAAGGAAGGGACAGATAAGTGGGGCTGGATGTACGCCCTAGATTTTCCAAGGTCAGAACGAAGGAAAGACATTGGTGGAAAGTACTGTGCTGTTTTTTTTGACATGTTTGCTTTGTTTACAGGGAATACAGCTGCGAAAAACATTGGAATGATTGCGTGAAGACGTCGATGTCGATGGAAAGACGGATTTATGGGTTGAATTCGACTGAAATGGAAATGGTGGAAAGAGAATGGAAGAGGATGAAAAGAAATCCGGAGATCAAATGGTCGATGGAATAAATCCGGGCGCATCGGAATCCTGAAAGGTGAAAGGAAGGAAAAATCATCAAAAGATGGGTGGAAGAAGAATAAGGAAGGAAAGGAAAGGAAAAGGCAAAGAGGCGGAAGAAGGAAAAGGAAGGAAATGAAAAAATGCGAAGGAAAAAATAAAGAATGGAAGGAAAGGAAGGAAGGATGAAGGGGCTTGGAGGAGGAGGAAAGGAAGGAAAAGGAAGGAAGGAAGGAAGGAGAAAAGAAAGGAAAGGAAGGAGAAGGAAGAAAAGAGGGAAAAAAGAAATGGGGAATGGAAAGGAAGAAGAAAGAGATTAAGCAAAAAGAAAAGAAATATTATTTAAAACATTTGTAATTTCTTCAATACATAGATCAGCGTGTAAATACGACTGGTCCGTGGCTGGAAGTTCAACCTTCAGTGCAATTGAAAGATATCAGTATACAAATCGACCACATGTATCAAGATGATGGTTCAATTTCTGTTTGGGCTGTCAGCCATGATGGGGATCTTTTGTGTAGAAAAGGAGTGACTAGTGATCGACCTCAGGTAAGATACAAAATTATTATATGGCAAGCGTTACTTCCGGCAAAATGGAGCGCTTTGATTGGCTCAGAAACATTTTTACCGTTCCATTATTTTTCCATTATGGACCCACGGTCCGAAACTTCTAATTTTACGGTCAAGTGTAAACGAACTTCGTAACGCAAACTGCAAAACGAAAAAAAAAACAACGAAACAAAAAACCATTTACGAATTTGAGTAAAAGGAAAACACTTGGAAAACAGTTCAACTTTCCAGACGATACAATTTGAAACGATTTCTTTTTTATTGACAAAAACTAGAAAAGTGAAAGTCAACCCGTACAAAACAGCAAGGGCGAGGAAGAAAGCAAACTTCGTTTCAGGTCAAATAATGTCATATAATAAACCTTTATTAACCTTGCTTGCTCGGTCTTGACTGAAATAAAACTTTGGAACAGGCATTAAAGTAGAAATTTATACAGGAACACATTTTTACCCTTAATTTTCTTTCCAATGAGTTTCAGCTGGCTTCTTCATTGTTCTACAATTGTTCAACATTAATTTGCAGCCCGTTCGCAGTCATTCTTCCTAACTCTTCTGCTTTCAAGCATTCCATTTAAACGATTGAGTTCAGATGATTTTTTAGTGCAAATCGTACGAATTTTTCCCAAATCAATTAATAAAAGTATTACTGAAACTATGTGATTACTGATTAGGATAGAATATATCTTAGTTCTTTGTAAAAGACACATGTTTTCATCTGATGTACAAGCACGCAAATTGTGTAAAAAACACGCTTATTTTCATATTCTTAAAGCATATTTAGCAATGCTTATGGACGTGTTGATTATTTAGTAATACTTGTTGAATTTCTTTAAAAATGTTATTGGATTTCACCTTTAATCTGTGGTGATCAATTAATCTAATTGAGCTTTCACAAATGTTGATGATTTTCCGTTCGTTCAAATGAATATTCTAAAGTTTCACCGTGTGGGCGGCCCAAGAAATCACTTGAATAGTTTAAGCTAACGATAACTCTCCCCATTCCATCGTAACAGACCGTGCACCGCAAACTTTGTATTGATTGATTATATCTATAGTATATATTCACCTAAATACAGTAAATTTATTATTTATTTATTTATTTACTTATTTATATTTGCGGCGCACTCTCTGTTACGATGGAATGGGGAGAGTTATCGTTTGTTTAAAGTATTCCAGGGATTTTGAGGCGACTATGGTTTTATTGTTGTACCGCACCGTGTTATGGATCTTTTACTTTTTTATAATGCTGGGCCAAAGGAGGGTTAACCACTTATCTGTCATCATATTGTTAAAATTTTGATTTATGTAAGTTTTTTTTTCTTCGCAGGGTGAATCTTGGTGTCATATCACAACACCGATTCAATTTTCAAGTATTTCCGTCGGCTGCAACAACATCGTTTGGGGGATTGGTAACGATGGAGCGGCTTACTTGAGGATTGGGTACGAGGGCTCTGATGACAGAGGTAATAATATTGCCATTTGTATTAGTGATTTTTTCAAACTTGTGAAAAAGGCGGTTTTATTTACTTTACGATAATGAAACTCTGTAATTCTACAGTCAATGTTGTATTTCATTGATTGCCAAGTTCAAAGCGAATATTTTTCCCTTTTAAGAGATTTTTGAAGCATTCGAAACTTGCTATCCAGTGGAAAGCGCTATTCGGTCTTCGGGTCTTCGTGCAACCGCGCGACTGACACGAAGTCCATAAACCAATAAAAAATCGTTCTTTGATCGTTTCACGCGTGAGTGTCACTAATGACTCGTACAATGAAACATGATTTACTTACCAGTTAACTCTACAACAACTGGAAGGCTAACTTGGTCGCCATCTTTGAAGCCTGCATGATCGCCGCCATTGAGGGTACGGAGGCGAAATACATCACTTCGAAATTGCAGGGTTTTTTGCAAAAAACAGTGCTCTTCGAGCCAGCTTAATGTCTAAAAACCTTAAACAATGTTTGGACTTTAATATAAAACAAGTTTGAACGACATTTGTACATGTTTAAGCTTCTTTTTAGAAGGATGAAAAGCGAACTTTGCTTTGGCGCGTGAAAACATGCCTTATAACTTGAATACAAAACTGACACCC
The DNA here is from genome assembly GCF_021976095.1 of Xenia sp. Carnegie-2017. Lineage (NCBI taxonomy): Eukaryota > Metazoa > Cnidaria > Anthozoa > Malacalcyonacea > Xeniidae > Xenia > Xenia sp. Carnegie-2017. The sequence continues at coordinate 100,753 of NW_025813503.1, forward strand.
CTCGTTTTTTTTCATTAAAAGAATGTAAAATACACTTGTCTATCCTTATAATATTGTTTGAATCTTTGAAAATGAAGCTATCAGGGAAAAACGCTGTTTTTCGGTAATTTTCGTGTTTAAGAACAAAATTAGCTCGCTCCAGCCCAGCAATAAAATTGTTATGAAACATGTTATGTTAAGTGGATTGTGTGTATTTTGCACAGCATTCAAAGATACAGACTACCCGTTATCAGTTTTATCTTAAATTTTTGGTCTTTGACGACAAATAAGAAATTCATATTTCGAAGCAAGTTCTTACTTTCATGTTTTATATAATACAGCGTTACGTATACAAAACATGTCTTGGTACGTCCACAATGCATCTTAACACATTAAAACTAAATTCTGCTAACGGTTTTGAAAAAAATAAAACATTTAGGCTAGCATTCTATTTCCAAGTTAGCAGTTTTTTGCAAAACAATCCGTCACGCAAATAAAACAGTCCACGCGAGATACACGCGAAGTCTAGGCATGTGTATATTGAGTTAGCCTTCCAGTTGTACTAGAGTTCATTGTTTACTTACATAATATAATGCCATATGTGAGATTGCAGTGCCGTGAATTTCGTTGTATTATTTGGTAACTATTATAATACGCAAATATAACCAAATACTGTTTTCGAGCAGCCCAAGTGAGCGCCTGATTAGCGTCTAGTATTGAACCTATATTGAAAACTTGAAATTCAAGTAATACAGTTTTTGCTTAGCAAACTTTGCACAAACATTGTTGTGTACGTGCGGACTGATCAGTTTGAGACGGATATACAGTAAGATAACATTAACTTTATCGTGGTCGGGTGTCCGACATATTCGATATTTTTGAAAATTTGTGTTTTCCGTGCTTACTTGTGCTTTTGGATTTTAAAGTGTCTGCATCATGTTTTTGCATTTGTGTTTTCCGTGCTTACGTGTGCTTTTGGATTTTAAAGTGTCTGCATCATGTTTTTGCATTTGTGTTTTCCGTGCTTACGTGTGCTTTTGGATTTTAAAGTATCTGCATCATGTTTTGCATTCGTGTCATTTAGATAGTTCAGGCTACTTTAAAAACTTTTGAATTGTATTTTATTGTTCGAAATTATTTTTCTGGGTTTGTTTGACGCTCAAAATTAAAAAAGTTTGCCATTTTCGTAGTTTGACCGCCAGTATGAAAAAGCTAGCAACTAATATTATTTTTGACGTCACAACCGAATGCCGTTTGTTATATTTTGTTTAAAATTGAATGTTTGTGAACATCCACGACACAAGACCTTACGCATGCGTGTAATGCAACAAATAGGTATGTTGTTGAGGAGATTCTGTGTAAAATACAGTGTTTTCTTAAAGCGTGTTCTCGAGTTATGACGTCAGATCTAGGCTCTCGCCCTAGTTTTTTTCAAGTCACGCGCGAGCAAATAATCACCGACTTTGAGCATCAAAAAATACAAGAAGGTCAGATTTTATATTTATAAAATATACATGCAGCCAAAATGTTCAAAATCTTTTAAACTATCTACATAGCCCAATTGCAAAAACATGATATAGGCTCTTCAATCCTCTGCCTATTGCAAATGTGAACCAACAAAAAATGTATAAAACATGTTTATGGTTGTCTTAAATTTTACATAAATAAACAGGCTCGTTACATCGATGACCGTCATTGACCTGCTTTTTTTATCACCACATTAAATCAAATCAGAAAAAAGGCAGATTTTTAAATAATTTACTTGTTGCCATAGTTAGCCAATGTCAAAGAATAAAAGTTTGAGCGCCTGTGCCGCTAACCTTAGATCTCTAGTCCCGCTAACCTTAGATCTCTAGTCCCGCTAACCTTAGATCTCTAGTCCCGCTAACCTTAGATCTCTAGTTCTTATTTTGTTTCGTTCCATACACCTCACTTTTGAACTCCAAACCGCAAACGAAGAATTAATATGAGTTTCGCCAACCTGTTCTTATACGAACAGCTGCTGTTTATCTCAGCCAACATGACGTACTCACAAGTCTCCATTCTGCACAGGAAAAATGTGGGACCGTTTTCCCGCCCCAGGCCTTAACCCGCTCGTTTTAATATCGGTCGGCAGAAACACTGTTTGGGCTATGGATAAATACGGCGAACATTATTACAGAGAAGGCGTGACCGAAACGTTTCCTGAAGGTACAAAATGGTTGAAGATATTTGGTCGTGTGCAGTCTGTGTCGGTCAGCGCCAATGACGAGGTATTCATGTAATATTACGGATCTGTAACTAAGCAACTCGTAACTCTTTCATATGACTACATAAGCGTTACGTCATACGTAATTTTCTATTAATCTGTTTCATTCACGTGACTACAAGAACATACGTCATCCGTAAATTTCTATCAGCCTTTATCATTCCCGTGACTACAGCAACATTACGTCATACGTAATTTTCTATCAGCCTTTATCATTCACGTGACTACAAGAACATTACGTCATACGTAAGTCTCTATCAGTCACTGGTTGTTTTTTTAACAATTAGATTTTTCTATGAATTGATGGTTTATTTCAATGACTGCCATTTTTTGACATTTTGCCGTATAAAGTGTTTGTGAAAAGACTGTAGACAGTAGACCCTCCTATGACAGTATATGCAAAGCTATGTTTGAAATTTTCAGATATTTCGTGCACAATTTGTAGCTTCATGTAGCATAATCAGTCGCACAATATTTTTAATGTCTTTCGTATTTTTTCATGAATTTTGCTTGAAATTTTCGGGCAGAATTTCGTACGATGAACACTTTGCTACGAATAGAACTCCGGCCGGCTGTACTAACATATCAACGATTATTCCAAGTTCTCAGTAATCAAAGCAAAATGACGTTAAAGTGACTAGTTGTGAAAATCGAACATTACTAAAACTTTGAGAACTCGAAAACGAAAATAAATATTCACGAACTGTTTGAAAAATTTCTCTGTAATTTTCAAAGTTCTTATAAATGAAAATATATTTGAATATCGAAATTTTCGTTTCATAAACCACTTTAAGAGATTTTCGAAACAATTCAAAACTTCATCTATCCATTAGCAAACCTTCTCGTACAACCGACCCTGGGTCTTGGCATCAGAGTTGACATCTATCTCAAAATAACCGTTTATATTTATCTTGACGTCATAGGTATGGGTGAAAAGTCAGGGGGGGTTGGAGAAATGTTTCAATACGTCAAAAGAGACGCCAACTGGAAGAGGCTGGGTTCTAGCATTACCGGTAGGTAAAAGTATAAGCACTTGGTTCCAGGCCCTTAACCATGAGTTGCAACTGGAAGAGGCTGGGTTCTAGCATTACCGGTAGATTAAAGTATAGACACTTGGTTACATGCCCCTAACCATGGGGTACATGCTCACTCAACCTCCCCAATATGAAGTCTTTTTCAAAAATTCGACGGGAAAAAAAGTAATAAATAATGAACTGAAATTTTCATGTTGAATTCAAGAAAAGTGGAAACAGTCGCCATGTTATTGAACTCGATCAATGTTTGCTTTTCTGTAGTTTCATTAAAGCGCCTGTACCAAGTTAAGCCAGGCTTAACCAAGGGTATTTGTAGCATAAAAAGCGTTAATATCGGTTATAATGCCAATAAAATGACCTGTTTGAGTCTTTTCTCCTCCAATCAGTGACGAAGCCAGCCCGATCTTTTATTCTTACAATGCAAATTTCTCAGCAAAATTATTACTCATTTCATTCGAAAATTAATACCATTCATTGTGTTTTCAGTGATTGAACACAAAAATATTTGCATAGCCAGCAAAATATTTTGCTGGTTTCGCTACTGTCTCCAATATGCACCTCACCCCCCTTTAATCATTCTGGTTATGATCCTGACTTCGTTGAGCTGCAATATCAACTAGATTGATAACTTTGGAGAGGAGGGGGTCCTATTTTAACATTTTGGTGACGATGCAGGTTTCTCCAGTCCTTTTTGAATATAAGCCATGTACGGATTAACCCCTGCTTAGCAAACCCAAGTAATAAGATTAGATACATCAGAAGTGATTTATTTTACCTACGTCATTATGAACTTACGTCATTAGGAACTTACGTCATTATGAATAACTCTGTAAGTTATAAATTGAAAATTACATTTCAGTCTTTCTGGGGAGGCATTTCAGCGAGCAAATAGAGGGAATTTATTCAACAAAAGAAAGGTTTGCTGGACAAGGCTGAATCCGTGATTGATGAACCTGACTCGAAACTTTCAAGTGGACCGTCAGAAGATTTAAAACGAAAACGTACAAGGATTTAATGGAAAGCGGAGACATTTACAATGTGTTTGGTGCAGATGACGATTTTATTCCGAGTTCAGACGAGGAAAGCTGATAAATCTTTACTAAACAAGTACGTTTTAGCAGGAAATTATTGATTATCGTTCGCTTCAGATAATGCAACCGTGGGTGGTTGCTCGAAGCAGTTGGATTGCAGTTGGATTCCAGTCTACGAAGCCGGGATAGCTAGATATTTTTGAAATGTTATAAATAATTTTTCAAATGTTAGAAGGATGTTGAATTTAAAAATAGTTAAATTGAGCAATCAACGGAATGAAATTTTTATTTAAAGATTATTAAATTTTATTAGCGCGAAGCAAATGCAGTAACTCGTTCAATTAAGCTGAAGGTCAATATTCGATATCCCGGCTTCGTGCAAAATAACGCCCGCAATACGATGAAGAGCTTTAGTGCAGACACAAAATTATCCGTGTCAGTTTTTCTTCTTTTATTTATTTTACTTGAAAATTGCAAACAAGTACGAATTTACGAACTTACTTACCCTCGCTTTTTTGTTTAGGTTAAATAATTTAGATAGTAAATTTTGTATAGCAGGAAAGTTTTTACAGTGAAAAGAATTAATGGTCATATTTTGAACACAATAGGGCATCTAAAATGTTATTTGCAAATCACATTGCGAGCGCCATTTTTTGTTTAACAAAATGGCGGATTTTGTAATTGTTTCACACCGTGAAAATTATAGTAGTATTTATTCATTATGTAGTCAAGGCAGGCCTTTATTATTACTGTATAACATTATTTTAAGTAATTGTAAAAACTTATGATTTAAAAAGGCTTCTTTCCCTAAACGTGGAAGACCAATGCTTCTGAATTGACTTGTGCAGAGAATTTTTAGAAAAACGACACGACGTTCATTGAAGTGTGTGTGCGGCAGGCTCAGATATAAACATAAACAAAAGCGCGTAGTGCATCTTGGTTGACATGCATTCTTTAAAGAATTTATTTTACATTCATTTGGTTGGAGAACGATATGGCATTGTTTTAGGTCATCATCCGAGTGAAAGTCGACTCCTCCTTTTTATCATCCTCGTCTTCCTGTTCACTCTCTTTCATTGCCAACAGAGGTCTGTAGAGAAGAACTCTTTAAAGAAAATTCTAACATTTCGGCAAACTTGCATGTGGAAATTTCTGTAGTTTAGCAACTTGCAGATAAACTGCACTGAAATCAAATAATCACTGTCGCGAATAGTCTCAAAGTACATTAATAAATTAAAAATGGGTTAGATGCTTTAAAATTAAATTACTTACTTCTCATCCTTGTGTGTACGACTGCTACCTTTACTTAAGGTTTCTTCGTCATTAGGGTGTGATCGCATTCCATTTTTCGGTCGTACATCCATAGAAATGGGATGAGTAAGCGTCTTACCTATAACAAATAAACAAACGAGTGCTTGGTACATTGGTACAAGAAAATATTCATGGGTCCCAGAAAATAATGAAACTTGAAGTCAAAGGAAGGAGAAGGTCTAGCTTTTTGACTTTTTTCGAGTCTCCAGGAAATTTGTTTATAGTATATTATATCCTTATATTATATCCTTGACCAGACGACAATTTCATAAGATATAAAATAAAAAATTATCCGAAAAAGGACATCTTGTAGCTAAAGTTAAATTCAATAAAAGTGTAAAAATTCGGTTTTATTTCAAAACCATCAGCAGACAAAATGATTTTCTTAAGATGATTTTAAATCTAACATGTTGCCATTTGGTGATAAAAACGTTGAATAAAACGTGATCAAGATGACTCACTTTGTGATCGCTGTCTTTTACAACAACAGCAGCAGCAGATGATAACAAGGCACAAAAGCAAAATGAGAAATCCAATGACCGCCATTACAGATATGAACCAAACTTCTTCGTACACTGGAGCCGACTGCCTTGCGCTCTTCGCTATTCCTAAAATACAATCGTTTTTAATCGTTTTGCCAGCGAAGCAGAGAAAATATAAGGAACTCTGTAAACTGTAAACAAAAATAATTTTACGATGAACAAGAAACGCGCATCATTCAGTTACCAAATTTAAAACATTTTAGCTAAAATCAAATTGTCAACAAGTGACGAATTGATTTGTTGATACCACGAAGCCTCGTTTACAAAAACTTGAGAAAAATCAGATGGGTACTTTTTGAATTCCGAATAAAATAGAAATGTTTAAGACGGTGTATATACCTGCCAAGTTTAATATAAATGAGGTTTTTAGTTTGATGACTTTCCAAGAAAATTGAAATGTCAACATGTTAATCGCATAAAACAAGCCTATGTTTATTGACACTATAACATTCGTCATTGGTGACGAATAGGATAAGTAACCACATTTATGTACCAGTTGAAGTCAAAGTATGTTAGTATTCAATCCAACTGCATATTTTCGCACACTATTGTTCCTTCTATCGGACTCTCTCACTAACCTGTCGAGACAGACGAAGAACTATTCCCAGGAATAGACAAACCAGCTTCGTTGCGTGTGATCATTCGAAACCAGTAAACGGTTAAAGCTTGTAAATTTTCCAATACCGCTGACCGTGTACCGTCGGTTCTGTTACGTACGGTTTGAGAAGGCTTGAGATTCCAGCCGTTTGTCCAAGGATTTTTCTCTTTAAGTGAAAATAATCAAAAAATATCATTGTTGTCAGCAGTGCATAGAGCGAAACAGAGAATAAAACGAGTGGATGGGGGTAATAGTGTGATCAATAACGTATAGATAGGTACTATAGAAAACAATGGAACAGTAAAGTAGGGCACTCAAAAGTTGATTAATGAGGAGTAATAATGATAAAATGCAAATATGCAAGACGCCAAAAAAATACAATAAAGAACATGTAGGTGCAACAATAAGTTTTTGGGAACAACAACATTCCAAAATACAAATATGTGCAAAAAGAGTGCAAAATCATTCCTTTTATAAATAACACAATAAATCCTCCATCATACCAGACGAAGTTCGATACTCCACAATATATTGAGTGATAGGTGTGTTTCCATCAAACTGATCGCGCCAAATTAGTATTACGTCATTATTTCGTGCTGTTGCACCGACGATAGTAGGGGGGTCTGGTTTCGCTGAAAAATGGAAAATCAATAATTTGGTGCGAGTTAAGTCTAGAGCAAGAATAATTTTCAGTGAATTAAGCATGTTCTACATTGCAAAAGCTTTTGTTTACCACGAAAAGAAGGGAAAGTGTACACGTTTTTCTTGAGAAGTGAAGTTGGAGCCGACTGCCTTGCGCTCTTCGCTATTCCTAAAATACAATCATTTTTAATCGTTTTGCCAGCGAAGCAGAGAAAATATAAGGAACTCTGTAAACTGCAAACAGATGAACAAGAAAAGCGCATCATTCAGTTACCAAATTTAAAACATTTTAGCTAAAATCAAATTGTCAATAAGTGACGAATTGATTTGTTGATACCACGAAGCCTCGTTTATAAAAACTTGAGAAAAATCAGATGGGTACTTTTTGAATTCCGAATAAAATAGAAATGTTTAAGACGGTGTATATACGTGCCAAGTTTAATATAAATGAGGTTTTTAGTTTGATGACTTTCCAAGAAAATTGAAATGTCAACATGTTAATCGCATAAAACAAGCCTATGTTTATTGACACTATAACATTCGTCATTGGTGACGAATAGGATAAGTAACCACATTTATGTACCAGTTGAAGTCAAAGTATGTTAGTATTCAATCCAACTGCATATTTTCGCACACTATTGTTCCTTCTATCGGACTCTCTCACTAACCTGTCGAGACAGACGAAGAACTATTCCCAGGAATAGACAAACCAGCTTCGTTGCGTGTGATCATTCGAAACCAGTAAACGGTTAAAGCTTGTAAATTTTCCAATACCGCTGACCGTGTACCGTCGGTTCTGTTACGTACGGTTTGAGAAGGCTTGAGATTCCAGCCGTTTGTCCAAGGATTTTCTCTTTAAGTGAAAATAATCAAAAATATCATTGTTGTCAGCAGTGCATAGAGCGAAACAGAGAATAAAACGAGTGGATGGGGTAATAGTGTGATCAATAACGTATAGATAGGTACTATAGAAAACAATGGAACAGTAAAGTAGGGCACTCAAAAGTTGATTAATGAGAAGTAATAATGATAAAATGCAAATATGCAAGACGCCAAAAATACAATAAAGAACATGTAAGTGCAACAATAAGTTTTTGGGAACAACAACATTCCAAAATACAAATATGTGCAAAAAGAGTGCAAAATCATTCCTGTTATAACACAATAAATCCTCCATCATACCAGACGAAATTCGATACTCCACAATATATTGAGTGATAGGTGTGTTTCCATCAAACTGATCGCGCCAAATTAGTATTACGTCATTATTTCGTGCTGTTGCACCGACGATAGTAGGGGGGTCTGGTTTCGCTGAAAAATGGAAAATCAATAATTTGGTGCGAGTTAAGTCTAGAGCAAGAATACTTTTCAGTGAATTAAGCATGTTCTACATTGCAATAGCTTTTGTTTACCACGAAAAGAAGGGAAAGTGTACACGTTTTTCTTGAGAAGTGAAGTTGAAAGGCTAGTGACAACAAATATTTCTCCAACAAATTTCCAAGAAGGAATTTGCAGGTAAAAGCAGTCGCAAAAACATTTTGGTGTTCAGTAACGAAATCGTCATCGTTTACTTACTTTTAACGGATTTAGTTTTAACTTCAAGAACTTTGGGAATGCCTTCGCCACGCGATGTCCTTGCGACAAGCCTAAATCTATAATTCGTGTTTGGCGTCAATGCCATGACTTGATGAGTATGTTCGTTACTTTTCTTTGTTATCGTCTGTCTCCGAATCGATCCAGTAAAACAGTGAGAATGTAATCTGTAATTATCCCATTTGGCTCACACGGAGCTTCCCAGTAAAGATGAACTTGAGTGACGTATACACCATCAAAACAAAGTTGCAGGCGCACCTGGCACTAGTAAAATAGAAAAAAGGTTCAGAACAGGCGTGTGTCCATTCATTCCGTGAGTATTAGTGAAAAGGACGGGGAAAGGTTAATGATGGCGAAAGAAGGGGAAGAAAGAAGGAAGTAAATGGGAAATGAAGGAAATGGTAGTGAAAGCAGGAATGTGAGTGGTGGAAGAATAATGGAATGGGAGTAGTCGTGGAATGGAATTATGAGTGAGTGGAAGGAGTGATAAATGGAGGAAGGAGAGCGTAGGTGAAGGAGAGAAGGATTATGAGTGAATGAACAAAGGAGGAATTATGTGGAGTGAGTGGAAAGAAATTGAGTGAAAGTGGAAGGAGGAGTGGGCAGTGGGATTATGAGTGGAAGGAAGGAGTGTAGTGGTGAAAGAAAAAATTAAAAAGGTGGCGTAATTGTAGAGGGCCAGGGGCCAGGACATGACAAAGATATCTCAAACAGACGTCCGACTTGTTTCAGTCGTTTAAGTCAGTCGTCCATAGAGTGCAATAAACTAGAACAGACACAGATTGGTGAAATGGTAGAACAAAATTATCATTTTGTTGATAAATGATCTAATATTTTGGTTATCATTGCAAAGAAATAGTTATCTTTGCATCAGGCAAAGTAGATGAAGGTAATGTCGATAAAATGTCGAAAAAAGGTAAAGTGGTAAAATGGAAGTAACTTCAGGGAAAGTCAAATAGTGGAGTAGGGAGGTGAATGATGGAGTGGAGGAACTGGAAGTAGGAAGGAATGAAGTAAAGGAGGAATGTGGAGTGGATCGAAAGAATCATAAAGTGAAACAAATGAAGAATGGGGCAGGAAGAATCAGTCGATAAAGAATAAATGCTGATGACAAAGAATGAATGTCAAGGAAAAGAATAAATGGAAAAAGAATGAGGAAAGAAGAATATGAGTGGTGGGAAAGAATGTATGGTGTGGAAATGATGAATGGAAGAAATGTGATGGTGGGTGGAGGAATGTGATGGGGAGGGATGATGATGGTGGGTGAGGGAGGAAGAATGGTGGTGGGTAAGGAGGAATGTGAGTGGTGGGTAAGGAGGAATGTGAGTGATGGGGAAGGAGGAGTGTGAATGGAAAATGAAGAATATTTTGAAGAATCAAGAAGCACCAAAAATTACAATTTCTTCCCAAAAATTATTTCCAGTCACCCGGGAAGGACGGTTTTTTTGTTTAAAGCATTTACACAATCACGTCAAATAAATCTTACATCCTTCAGCAGTTGTGACACGTATACTATTGCTACGTTCACTATCCCCAGCGCTGTTAAAAGATTTCAGCACAACGACGTAAGACGTGTACATGCGCAGACCGCCGATCCTGCCGTTAGTCGACGTATTACTAAAATATGCGACACCAGGTTGTGGACTTTCGCATTGCACGCTCACGGCCCTGCGACGTCGAGAGGGAAGGTTGAAGTCCGCCTAGGTGAAAAAATTTTTAAGATATTGTAAGCTAGACAACTAACATAGAAAGGGAAAATAGAAATGAAGAATAAGCTTCTGTAAATTCTGGGCAAACTGAAGTAGAAATTCAGAGATAGTGAGAAAATGTTATCTTTGCAGTTCTTGCAAGTCATTTCTTCGTCTTTTACACTTAACTGAAGTGACTGATGCAAACAATTTAATTCATATTTGTTGAGTGAAAATTTCCATGAAAATATCACGGTGTTTTTCAGAAAATATTTTCGCTGATCTTGTGGTTCCAGAAAATAAGATATTTTATGCTGCCTGGAGAAGGAACTGAGTCAGGACTTTTATTCAGAATGATTAGTCCTACCTTGTATCCGAGTAAGGGAGTACTGGTTGATGTAGGAGGATCCCAGGATATGGTAATGGATGTTGGACCAGCATTAGGACTGCTATGAAGGACAGGTCGTGGAGGTACTACATAAAATCATAAGCAATATTATTTTAGCAATAGAAAAACGCAAGTCTGATCAGAAATCATAAAACAGTTGGTGAGCAATATTGAAATAAGTAATTCAATTTGTTCAAATTAACTAATTGTTTTACAAACTCTAACTATAGGCAATGATCCACACGTCCTAATTAAGGATTAATACCTTAGCCCTCACTTTCAAGTGTATTGTAAACACATACATCTAAAAAGAGATTGTCAAGAAGTACAAGAAGTACAATACGGTCTTGACAATTTTCTAAAGGCTAATTGTTAAAGTTAAAGTTAAAATCCGATTTACACGATACCGGTAGAGTTAGAAAACGGTGCTAAACTCCTACAGTGTGGGATCTTATTTAAACCGTCACAAAACTTAACTGGTGGGAACGGCTATTAAAATAAACGCAGGGAGTCTTCGGAGACGTTAAATGAACGGATATTACGTTTGTATTATAACGACGTTGACTATATTATAGTCTTCGCCATATCATGAAATTTTTCAAGTCCCATCATAAAAAAGTTTTCTCCAACATTATTTGCAAAAAGCCAACAAGGTTGGTGATATAAAATGGCGCGAATATTTCTTTCAAAATTCTCTATCGTTATCAAATGGAACTATAGTTCATTTAAAGAAAGTGAGAAAAAAGAAACAAAAGCGCGTTTACTGTATATACATGAAAACAAAATAAAGAATACAAGGAATAGACACTCGCGTCGGTGCCTTTACATTATGTTAGTCTGTTGGTTGAAAATGGGACAAATCCCGATGAACTGGCTAGAATAATGGCAGACGCGAGGCCCTTCTTTACAATCATGATTCAGTGAACACGTACACCAGAGTAGGGGAATGCTAGTGCATCCACTTACACCGAGCAGAAGTTCTTCTTGTTTCGATATAACTTGGTAGAGGATTATTATTTGAGTCGACGGCATGTAACTGTAGATCGTACAACGTGTACACTCTAAGTGACGCAAGCCGATACTCTCTGGATGCCGATGGGATGTTGAAGTTAATATAGTTTACGTATCTGAAGATATTTTCCTGGTGTAAACGATAGCGCAGGACGTACTTTACCACAGTCGCTTCAACGTCAACTGACAATGGAGGCTGAAAAAAACCCATGGAATATAAACACCAAAACGTTAATGTTGATTTTTGTGCAAGGTTGGTTCAATCTCCATTGCGATTGGTTACATTAACACAAATAATTCTCAATGTCTTGCAAACCATGTACAACGACATTGAAAATTTCTGTGACGTATTTCTTAATGTGACAACTAAAAACCCAAAATAGATTAAGGCGAAAGAATCTTTCTCGAGATTTGCAAGGGTTTCACAGACTGATTTGACGTGAGTTATTGAGAATAAGATCATGAAAACACCACACTTTCAACTAGGAGACTTTACAACGTGTGTTTACGAGGAAAAGACAAAGCACGGAAAACTTGATGCATTTCGTACACAATAGCTCGAAAGCGTCTGCATTTATAGTTGTATGATTAAACAATTATTGAATGCGACTTTTGCATGATATCAAGAATCATTCAGACCACCGTCAGTGCGAACAATTAAAGATATCATGCTCATCCTCAAAACTATTACTCATTGATTTATTCTCATTTTTAATTGAGAAGATGTCGACTTTAAACATAAATACCAAGTAAATGTCATCAGTTACCTTCCAGGAAACCAAAAACGAGTTCGGCGTTGGCGACGTAATGCGAACGTCACGAGGACTTCCGGGAAGAGCTGGAAAAGTTTTAAGGAAAGTTATGAAAGTTTGACAATATGCATGGAACAGAGTAGAATGAATCGATAAATTGATCAATGAATCCATCAATCGATCAATAGATTTTGAATCGATCAGTTAATAAATAGATAATTGAACCAATCAATAATTAGATCAATGAACCACCCAAGGAACCTTTACAATTTGATATGAGCGAGTATCTTATTTGTAAAGTTAAGGCAGCTGTAAGTATTTTAGTTTATGTGATGTAAACGTTTCTTTTTTTCAGTATTTTGGTTCAAATGAAGTGTAAAGACAAATGTTAGTAAGGGAAAAAATAGAGCGGTGAACCAGCCCAACATTTTAATCCTGCGATGCAATTTTGTCGCAAAATTATTAATTATATATTTAATTCCATTTATTGTTTTTCCAATGTTTAAACACAGAAATATCGTAGTATGCATTGTAGGAGTACAAAACGAGCTGGCTTTGCCACTGATAAATAATGCTTTCCATTATCATTAAAAAGCAACATCATCTATCAACGAACAATGGCATGTGAATTAATTTGGCATCACTTACATTTACTCAATGTCCTCACAAAAGGCGATGGAAGACTAGGGAGACTGTCCCCAGCGTCGTTGGTCGCCGTGATTTCAAAGCTGAAAAGTTGACTAGATTCTAGTCCCCAGACAACCGTTTGCTTTGAGTCACCAGAGAGGGGTTTCGGATATCTTTCCCATGCTCCTTCTCCTTTGCGGTATTGCAGGGTGAAATATCTTATTGGCTGGTCGCGACGTTTACCAACAGCCCATCTAACCAGAATCGAGCGCCATGTGATATGGGAATCTTTGATTGGTAAAATGAGGGGTCTAGACGGCTTTTCTGAAATTAAACAATGTCAAAATTTTAAATTCAAAGGATGGATATTTTCAATTCATCAATGTGAAATCCAGGAAACAGAAAATATTTATCCTACCGTCAATGTTTCCACCTTGAGTTGTGAATATTTGTCCCACAGCTTTTTCTCCCCAACCTCCACCGACAGTGAATGCAGCAACTTCGAAGATATAGTATCTTTCACGGGAGAGATCAATCACCGTGTCAGTGTATTTTGTTCCAACGAGCGAAGGCCTAACGATAGGTGGGGATGCATCGTCACACAATCGATATGAGACTCGATACTTTGTTATATTGCCTCCTGTCATTTCCGGTGGTCCCCAATTCACAACAACAACAGAGGGAGTTATGGTCGGGAAGCGCAACTGGCTGGGAGGTCCAGGTTCTAGGATGAAAATCATTTTATGATCGATCAACATGTAGTCTCTTAAGGAAATGTTTTCCTTTGACGTTTTCTCAATAATTCATTTGTCAATGTTAAGAAAGAACACATGAAGAAAACTTTGTTTAGAAAATATTCGCTATTTCCGTTGTTCCCACAAATTTTCCTCTCCCCAACGTGGAAACTGAAATTGTTTTTTTCGATTGCTTCCATAATTTCTATCAAATTCAAGACAATTTGATATTATGCTGAAAGGTGAATTTCTCAATGTTTTCCAGTTTTTGTAAAACAACCAAAAACTACACGGAAACAACCGAAAACGTGACGGAAACGACCGACATCGTCAAGAAAAATAAACTATCCATGGATAGAAAACCAAAACATGTACGGAAAACAACCAAAAACTGAACGGAAAGCAACCTAAAAAAGAACGACAAAGCCAGGAAGGTAAAGTAGTCACTAGAGTAGAATAACTTTTTTAATGAACCAAAAAACACTTACACCGCTTCCTACAAATGCCTAAACTAAGGTGTGCACTTACTGCTTTCCAACGTCATAGGATAAGGTTTAAGCCTGTCACTCATCTTGCCATCTCCAATTCGGGTATAAGCAAGAATTCTTATATCATACTTGGAGTAGCCCAGCAGTTTCTCCAGTGTGTACTGTTTCACATTGTTCACGTTGATTTCCTTGAATTCTTGAGGCGCGTACTTCACTAGACGGTAAAATATCTGCAAGAAAACCATAAAAGAAAATACTTGCATGAAAACAGCACAATGTGAAAAATTCTCTTAATTATTCTTAAAGGTACCTTATATCCAAGTATAACACCATTTCTTCTCTTTTCATCTACGTCATCCCAGGTTAATGAGATACTCGATCCGGATTGGGCAATGGCCCGAATCTTTGAGGGCGGGAGGTCAGGTACTTATATAATAAAACAAAAAAGAAGATATCTCATAAGATTATTCAGAAAATTTGAAATCTATAAGCTAACATTCATCTGCAATTGGCAAACAACCGACACCATTTGTTAAAATGTTAGTATCGCTAATAATGGCGTTTAAGATGATATCCAGAGACGAAATAAATCATCAAGGAAATAGGAAAAAAGCTAAAGAAAACAAACCAAAATGATTTTGTTATGTACAATAGAAGAATATATAAGTGTATAAATGAAAAGATGCTGAATTTAAAGATGCCAAATAAGAAGCTTTAAGAAAAACCAAAAAGAATACATACGACCGTATCGCATCGTATACAGCTTTATTTGTTTGCTCAGGATCCAATGGCAATTTACGGAAACTGACCTCAACATTTTTCAATGAGCCCTGCTCAATCATATCTGGGGTGGGACTCCGCGATAAAATTGGGAGCCCGCGATAAATTTCTCGTGCCCCCTACTCCGCTCTTATCCAAACTCCACCCCAATATCGACAAAGAAGCATTATTTACCATGTTCCTGTGTTTGACCGATGACAACAGGAGTTCTAGGACTTTCACCGCGCTCGTTGACGGTCTTCATCGTTATTTCGTACATGGTAAATTTACTTAAGGAAAACAGTCTTCTTTGTCGTGCATTTCCACGAATTCCGCTCTGTACAAACTTTGTAAAATTATTTCGTTCACCCTGCTCTTGAAGTTCGATCGTATACTTGATAAAGGGGCTGTTCCAAGTCTCTCGTGGGGGAGGCTAAAAAAAACATGGAGTTTTTGCTTACACAATAAATCCTATAAGGTGAGATATTACATCAATGATTCAGGTGATTGAAACAGGGGTCAGTTAGTAAAATTGACAGCACACACTGTGTATTGTCGGGTTTAAAGAGTTTTCAACTGTTCTACTGAATGTGTTTAGCTTTTCAAGTTGTAAATGTTTACAATCTCACAGGCAATGCAGACATGTTCGGTATACGTTTAAAAAATTTTCTTAAAGGGTGCCAAAAGCTCGCGGTGTACTTTGCAAAGAAAGAAATTTGAAGTACTCCACAACAGCCAGCTAGTTTCAGTCCTGCTATATAAATTTCAGATCAACATCAATATCCATTCCAAAGGAAATCTTATGTTTTCACAGTGAGCAAACACATTAAATTCACATAGCAGAACTGGTTAAAAAAAATCGTTTCAATGTCAATATGTAAAGCATCGTAAAGAAAAACTGGAGTCCAGTTAAAAGTCGCAAACTCACCGTCCACGTTAATGTCAACTCCCCAGGATAGCGTGGGGGGTTAACTCTTAGGTTCAATGGTGGTGACTCGGGTGCTGCTTGCTGTGTCGTGATTTCCCCCGATATTGCACTGAAGTCACTAGCAGCAACCTTATTCCAGGCGTTTACTCGGAAACGATATGTCGTGAATGGCCGTAAGCTCTCGATGATCACCGGTGGGAGATTGTGATATTTGTATGGATTAATGACAACGAGCGCGTCAAACCACAAGGAGTCGCGATTGTTTTTAAAGCCGGTTTCATTGTTCCCTTGAACGAGGTACTTCGTGATAGGCGAATTTCCTTTGAATCCCTCGCGCCATGTTAGCTTAAGTGTCGTAGCGTTGGTTTCAAGGGAACGAAGATTGCTTGGAGGCCCAGGTTGAACTGCAAAAAAAACAAAATGAAAATTAATGAAACACAACATTCAGTTCCTTTATTTAAATGAATGTCACCCTGTTTATGGAGAGCACGCCAAGCATATGTCCGTATAACAAAGCTCACTCACACTCACGCACATTGAGTGCGCAAAAAAAATCACACTCTATTTAATGATTGGCAAAGTCATTTCTCCATCTAAGGCAGGATTTTCTCCGAGATATTTCAAATCAAGCAATTAGTTGAGTGAAATTGCGGTCTTCGAATAATTATGAAGTGATTTCAAAGCTCTACTCATTTTTGTTTCTATCTAATTCACTTATAAAAACACGGCGCGCAGTGAGCCTGTGAATTGTTATTTTAAGATGGAACTCAAATTTCACTGCTATTGTGCAAGCCACAGCTAAAGTATAGCACGTAAAAAAGCGGTGGCAAATTCTTTAATGAACACAATTATTTAAATATTAATAATAACAAACTAAAATAAATGAAAATAAATGATCAAAAATATTAATTAATTTAAAAAAATTTCAGCATACTTAAACATTTTTAAAGGCAACAAATAATCGATTGTGTATGTTAATTAACAAACCTGCCACATCTTGAGTACGTCCTTGAATTTTTGCCGACTTGCTGACGCCAGCATTTGTCTTTGCTGCAACCTCAATTATATAACTCGATCTAGAGTCTAAATTTGTGATGCCAGCCTGAAGGGCATTACCCGCAACCTCATCAGTCATTGGGTTACCGATCCGACTACCGTTTTGATCAACTTTCCAATACTTAACCGTGTAGCCAATAAGAACGCCGTTCACTTCACGTGGTCGTAACCAGTTTACGCTAATTGTATCGGAGAATTGATCGACGATCTGCAACCGTTGCGGAGCACTGGGAACTAAAATGAAACGAGCCGCATTTTGTAGATGTATGTTGACAAGGCTAATTATTAAATCTGGACCACAGCGTATAAGACGTAACATAACGAATGCATTGAAAAGTTGAAGAATCCAAGGATAGTCATTGGGCTGAATATGAAACTGATTGTTCTTTGAATAAACATGTTATACATGCATAAAGCTCAAATTTACACTTGTTATGACGTAACACAATTTTACACTTGAATGGAGGTATAATCTCTAATATTAACTTAATGGTGTTATGACCTTTAGCCAAGTGTAGAAAGATAACCCCGGTTGATATAGCAGCTTCAAATTTTGGCTATAGGTGGCTTGTTAACTGTAGTCAATGAGGATAGCGTGTTTTTACACCTGACGTCACAGTGACGTCGATAGAAACGCACTAGAGAGCTGAAGTGTAGCAAAATCGCGGCAAATTGTTTCGGCCACAGTTAAACTATACTTGATAAATGAATGTGGGACACTCTATAAAGTACCTTACTATCCCATGTACTCCAAATGCAACAAGTAAGAAGAAAAACACGTGAGACAATCAATAAAGTACCTTACTATTCCATGCATTTTTAATGCAGCAAGCAAAAAGAACTAAGAGAATCACCTACCATCTTCTGTTGTCCTAACTTGTACTTCATTCGAGTATGAGCTGCCCCCAACACTATTCTTCGCACTTACGGAGAAGATGTATTGAGTGTAAGTCTTTAGATTTGTCACATTATGTACTTGGGTGAACGTTGAGGGATCGCGAGATGCAAATAGCCGTTGTTCAATTTCAGTATTAAACTCACGCACGAGAACAGTATACCCAGAGAGTTGTCCGTTCCAGTCTTGTTGAGGTGGGTCGTCCCATTGCAGTAGTACAGAACGAGACGAGACGTTTACTACGAAAAGATTTCGGGGAGGGCTGCTGGGAACTGAAAAAGAATGAATTTTAGTTTCAAGAAACAATGACAATTTCCATAAGTTTGTATCGTGTGTGGATAATTTTCCAAGCTTATCGGGAATTTTTCCAGACTTATTGATGTGTCATGACAACCTTGACTAACTTTAGTCAAAATACTCCGCCATTGAGTTAGTCCACTGAACTAACTCTTAGTTAGAACACAACAGATCTGCTCATATCAAAATACTAATCTTCGTTTTCATTAACTGGATATACATAAAAAATAAATTTGGAGAAATGCTACGCGATAATAATGTCCAAATAAAGAATCTCATCCGATAGTAATATAAATCAAATGTGAAAAAAAGCACTAACTCTTGGTGAAAGATTTGACAATTTTTCGGAATCCTTAATAAAAGTTTATTAAAGTCGTACGCAGGGTGAAACTACAACGGAAAGTGGGGCCGGGGGGTGGTTGTTAAATATTCATAGATTCATCTCTGCCCGGCTGGTTTCCTTTTTATAAAGGTTTGTATTGTATCGTTTCATCGTTTAACATATTTCTTTCTTTGTGTTGTCTCCCTTGTTTATTTTAAGAATAGTTCTCAGGCCCCTTTGTCTATCCAGATAACTTACAAAGATCAATGACCAACTTACCTTCTTCTTTAGTTCGAAGCACAACTGGATCACTGAATGGGCCACCACCAGCGTCGTTAAACATCTGAACTTTAACTTCATACCGTGAGTTAGAAAACAGATTTTGAATCAAGTATTTCCTCTTGCTTGCAGGCGTTACTCTATGTGTGGTGAATGTACCAGACTTGACGCCAGCGTGCTTCCATGATACGTAATACCCACGTAGCACACCATTGTGGGTATAGGCAGGTGGCGCCTACATAATGCATTAAGTAATGAAGTAAGCAACTGATACATTGAAAAGAAAAAAAATGTTGAGTTCTTATGTACCATCCTCACTATGACATAAGTATAACGAGATCAAATACATTGATTTCTTATGTGCCATCCTCACTATGACGTAAGTATAAGGAGATCAAGTACATTGATTTCTTATGTACCATCCTCACTAATATATAAGTATAAAGAGATCAAGTACATCGATTTCTTATGTACCATCCTCACTATGACATACGTATATAGAGATCAAGTACATCGATTTCTTATGTACCATCCTCACTATGATATAAGTATAAAGAGATCAAGTACATCGATTTCTTATGTATCATCGTCACTATGATATAAGTATAAAGAGATCAAGTACATTGATTTCTTATGTACCATCCTCACTATGACATAAGTATAAAGAGATCAAGTACATTGATTTCTTATGTACCATCCTCACTATGACATAAGTATAAAGAGATCAAGTACATCGATTTCTTATGTACCATCCTCACTATGACATAAGTATAAAGAGATCAAGTACATCGATTTCTTATGTACCATCCTCACTATGACATAAGTATAAAGAGATCAAGTACATCGATTTCTTATGTACCATCCTCACTATTACATAAGTATAAAGAGATCAAGTACATCGATTTCTTATGTACCATCCTCACAATAACATAAGTATAAAGAGATCAAGTACATCGATTTCTTATGTACCATCCTCACAATGACATAAGTATAAAGAGATCAAGTACATCGATTTCTTATGTACCATCCTCACAATGACATAAGTATAAAGAGATCAAGTACATCGATTTCTTAGGTACCATCCTCAAAATGACATAAGTATAAAGAGATCAAGTACATTGATTTCTTATGTATCATCCTCACTATGACATAAGTATAAAGAGATCAAGTACATTGATTTCTTATGTACCATCCTCACAATGACATAAGTATAAAGAGATCAAGTACATTGATTTCTTATGTACCATCCTCACTATGACATAAGTATAAAGAGATCAAGTACATTGATTTCTTATGTACTATCTCACTTTGGCATAAGCATGAAAAAATGCAATTACATCGTATATGTAACCTCAGCTATCGCTCACCTCCCAGGTAACCTCAATGCTAGTTTTCGTTCTTGAAAGTCCTCTAACTTGTTGAAGCTTATAAGACGGAGCTAGAAAAGTGGAGACAGGTGATATTATACAAATTGCATTACACTTTTTCGTAAAATCGTGATTGCCGTCATGGTATAAATTATACAATACACAAGGCAATTTTTGACAGTCTTCTCTATAGGCAAGAAATGTCTTACTAAGGAAGAGTTCCAATGGAAATTAGACTCTTCCCCTGAAAGTGACCTTCGGCCAATATGGGCTTATTTTGTGAACGATCTAATTGTAGTTAAGATCTCACTCAGAGACAAATCTTATGATAATTGGAGTGAGTGAAATAACAACAATCTGTCTTCCTGATGTGATCGAATACAATTCCTGTATACTTAAGCATAATTCCTACATATGGCTAATGAGATGAATAAATCTAGGGATGCGATCTCATGTTCAGTGGCCTACCTGCTTCATGAGTTTTAATTTGTTT
The DNA here is from genome assembly GCF_021976095.1 of Xenia sp. Carnegie-2017. Classification (NCBI taxonomy): domain Eukaryota; kingdom Metazoa; phylum Cnidaria; class Anthozoa; order Malacalcyonacea; family Xeniidae; genus Xenia; species Xenia sp. Carnegie-2017. The sequence continues at coordinate 121,815 of NW_025813503.1, forward strand.
TGAGTAAAAGCTCCAAGGACTATTTCCGACTGAGTTGACAGCTCTAATACGAAACTGATAGTACGTGTTGGGAGCAAGGCCTGGAACTTGGTATCTCTTGATTATTCCAGACACTATCACATCATTCCTCAAGGTTCTCTCTGTCCCATTTACCGGCACTTTAATGCCAATTTTAAAATGACGTATTGCACTGTTGCCATCGTCACCGGCACTCCATTGTAGGACGACTGAATCAGGGCGTATGTCGGACACTTTCGGAGCAGTTGTTGCAAAAGGAGGAGCTGAAAGGAAAAACTCGCGTGATATGGAAGCACAAAACGTCACCACTTAATTACTCATTTGTCTAGGCATTGAGAAAATGGGCACTTATCTAAAGATGGATCATAAGATTTTCCACTGAAGGTAGGCTACAAAATAGAAGGATGCATCCATGCAATTTTAACATTAAAATATTTGACAAAACTTTAAAGCATTTAGAATCTTTGATGTTGCATCACATGGTGTAGATATTGAGAATTATCAAGCATTGTATACAATAACTTTATTTGGTAACAACGTTCAGATCTACTGGACAAACATATCATAGCAGGAAACCAAAACGTACCTTGAACTTTCAGTTCGATAGTGGTCGAGTAATCGCCGACAGACGATGATGAATCGCAACGATAGACACCATTATCCCTTTGGAACACACCACGTATAGTGAGCCGACCTTCGCTATCAATGCTGCGTCTTGAGTCATCTCTAAGTATCTGTTGACCTCTAAAATACCAATGATACGTGACGTTGACTTTCTTATCATAACGAACACCACAGTAGAGATATGGATGGTTGCCTAAGGACGCAAACACCGTGACGGACTTATTTACGACAACGGTCGGAGCTGGAGAGAGAAAGAAATGTGGTCACATATCTGTTTCCTTTTTCATGAGATGCATGTGTGCGTGCATGTGATATCTTACCCTACGTTTCCTGTAGGTTTGCAAACGGCGCAAAATGTAATGGAACTGGATTGCGTTTATACTGCACCGGAGAGGAATTGTTTGAAAACTTCACTTTTTATGGAGCGATACGACCACACTTTCTAAACGTGGTCGAACAAAAACGGAGCGCTACGCAGTGTTGTGTAAACAACCAGCAGTTAATATTTTGCTGTTTTTTAGATACCAGTTCTCTTCAATTCGTCACGCGTTGTGGTGCATAATTGAAAATGGTGAACATTGTATGTTTTGGAAAGCTTTCAATGACAAATTCCGTTGTAATTTTACAAATCAACGTCTTTTATGACTTATGACTACAGTTATAAAAATCTAGCAATGTGAAGACGAAAAATGACGTCATTTTATCACAAAAAACTAACGAATTTTGACACTTGATGGCAAGAGACATTATGTGAAAACATGGCAAAACTGTAGAGGAATTCAACGGGTAAACGCATGCAGTCAAATTTTACGGTCACTTCTTCGCTTCGAAGTAGGGTAAACGTAGTCGTAGCTCATGTGCTGGCGTGAATACATTTGAACCAGAACACACACAACTTTTTCCTTGGATAGTTTAAAAAATCTTTAAAGTGACACAGGTTTCACATGCTTCTTAATGCTTGTAATCTTCCTAAAGTTTCGTAATCTTGACTATTCTTATGAATTAGTTCTGGTTGTTTTCATCTGCAAGATATTAAACTGAAAAATTCTTGTTTTTCCTAATACTTTCCTGTTGTTAAAGAAAATCTCAGATTTCCAATGAAACAAGATAAAAGTAATTAAAGAGCATGACTTAATTGGATTGAAATCTCTCATTAGCTTCGTGTTTAGCTTTAGCTTTACGGTGATAGAAGTTTTAAGTTTACTTTTGGTGAGCATTTTATCTACTTTTGTACTTCTTTCTGGTAATTTTGCTAGTTAAATATGTTTGCAACGATCAGAACTTTTGAAATGACAATGCACTTTCTAAAACAGTAAATGCACATCTGTTTTTATTCTCGTGATATTGCGTTTTTGTTATTTCAATTAATCTAACTTGTGACGTCATATTTCATAATGAGCTCCCACAATGTTTCAAATACTCTTCAGTTTCGTGACAACTTTAGGTTGATACCTGTAGGCAACATTTTTTACCATTAACAACATCACAATGAAGGGAACTCTGTCTTTGTGAAGTAAAGTATAGGTAAATATACCGAATAATTTTAGTTCTCATTATGCAATGTGACGTCATAAGTTAAATAAATTGGACAAAGCAAGAACCTCAACATCTAAAGAATGAAAAGTGATATGCATGAACTTGTTTAGAATGTCCACTGTCATTTTAAAATATTTCTTCAATAAAAGTATTACTCAGATAGCAAAAATTTTGTTTCATAGGCCCTTTAAGACAATCCATGAATATAATTAAGTTAACATTTTATCAATGGTAGGGTAATTCTATAATTCGAATCCGAAAATTCAATACACTCACCAACTAGTTCCAATCTTCCAAAAGATTTGTGAGCGTCCACTGGGTTCGGGCCATTCGAAGCCACGCAGGCGTAATGCCCAGCGTCACTTGCTCGCACTGTTTGGATTATGTACGTTCCATTCTTACCATTATTACGAGGGTTGACAGACGGAAGTTCGTTACCGTTTTTCTCCCATTTATACGTTATTGGTGGAGAGCCCCTGGCTCTGCATTCTATCTTGGCAGTACGGCCAAGTACGGCATACACGACCCCCGGTCCATAGTAAATATAAGGCGCCGAGCCTACGAAATTAAAAGTATGGGAAAAGCATGAGAAATTCCACTTAATTATAATGTAATAATAAATGAAATGAGGTGAAAAGGAACTTAAACATACACATTACTGATAGAAAAACTACGGAGGCAAATGACCGTTGTATTTTTTCCGCCAAACAGCAATGGGTGCAAAACATTGAAAAGAATATAATAACTGTTACTTCATGTCAAAATTTGAAACCAAACATTCAACTAGTCCCAATCTTTCCAGACGCGGCCCAAAGAAAGTTCAATTACGACGTTTAGCTAAAAAGCACTTTACCCTAAACACGCCTGTGTGGGGATAAAATCTGGTTTCATCTATGTAAAGGTTTGATGGTTTTGAGGCTCATCTTTGGTGCAGATGTTACTAGCTCATAAAGGATCTTCGTTTGACAACAAATAATATTGATGATGTTCAATTTTTTAAGAAAGCAAGATTTATAAGCTTTCATCTCCATCAGAGCACTGACGGTATCATCAGCTTGTACATCTCCTTTGCTCGAGTCGTCGAAGAAATATGTAGCCAAACGGCCCAGATTGTTGAATTTATTACGTTTACAATTTAAACCGTTTACAATTAATCATGGCTTTTCATCACACAACTCGAGAGTACAGTGAAATCGATTAAGCGGAAAAGTATAAATAAAAACAACTATCGAAGAGAATTTTTCTAAATACTTTTTAAGTTTGTAAAGTCATCCGTCAACGCAAAGTGTACAACTTCTCTTATAGTCCAGGCGGTGAGTGAGGTAGGTATCACCTGAGTGGGTAATTTACGGGAGTACGACTATCTAGACCAGTTTTCGGCGTAGAACACGAATCCGCATGTTATTCAGTCCGACAAAGCTGCTTTTAAGAGTTATTTCCAGATATTGCGCAATTCAGCCTCATTTTCATGCAAAATCAAACGTTTTTACGATTTTATTATTATTATTAAAAAAAAACACGTCTACTGGAACAATTTTGAAACTGGAAAGACGTTTTTATTCAAAAAAATTATCCAAAACCCCTTGTCAATCAAGCAGGGGTAAACAAGGTCCAAAATAACCCGCGAAAGTGTTTACGTCGTTCTCAAATTACGAAATCGGAGAATAACGTCAAGGCCATTATAAATGTGTTAAAGAATGACTTTATCGATCCTTTCAGCACTGACTTGGACCACGATAAGTTGTACTACCTTGCCTCCGGTAGCTATTTACCTGATGAAGTAGCAGAGTGCCTCTTGTCTGTTAAAGAGCGTGGAACATTGTCGAGAGACACATTCTTTGAGCGACTAAACTCAGAAAGTGCCAACTAAACCCTTTATTTCAGTCCCATAAAACGAGTGGAATGGAAGAGTTTTACAGACGTAAGTAAGAAGCTAAAAGTTTCGACGAAAGGTAAATCTAAGGAAATAACTGTTCAACGGGACATTCTTGGTATTCTTGCTGCCAAGTCACAACAACAGAATGCTGCGATCAACATCGACAAAGCTCTGTGTTACCCCCTTGCACCAGTCCCACTATCCATGGCAACATGCGATGGCATAAGGAGAAAGACCGCTAAAAGCATGTTGTTCGATGCAGCGTTACGATCATTGATTGAAAACGACGCGCAATTTCCCGACGATCAATACGCTCATAGAATCTATATTCTAGATATCGCAGCTATTATTTGAAGTATGGTGAAGGCACCGAACACGTTTAAAGATGTTGCTTTACGACTGTTGTCAGATCTTCCAATGCGGTATAACATCGTATACGTTGCATGTGATACGTACAGGGATCGTTCGATAAAGAACAGTGAACGAAACCTTCGAGTTGATGGCGACAAGTTTGTTATTAGAAGTGCGAATGTGCGCGTACCAGCTGATTTCAAGAAGCTCCTTGGTAACGGAGACAACAAGGAGCGACTTTTTGAGCTGGTCGAAGGAGCGACTTTTTTGAGCTGTTGTAAATTGTCATGTTATGTTATGTAGTGTGTGACTGTGTCATATTTTTGATACTAAGATATAACGGATATTATGTTGATGTAAAATAATATAGTCATGGTGAGAGAACACTTCCTCACCGCAATGCGTCATTGCGGTAGGATGTAGGTATAAACGGAATGGCGTAATTGCAAGTCATGCAAACGCCCAAAAACCACTTCCGAATAATTACACATAAATATAGCTTGCAAGCGTTGGTTCGGGGTCCGGAGAAGTTGTAGTTATTGGTGTATGAACTGGTCATACAAATTTGATGAATTAGAGTTGTATTGCAGAAGGCAATAAATTTCGAAAACGCAGTTGTAGGATTGACGGTTGTCCGTAATCTTAAAGAGATCAAATTTAATCATTCCGTATCGCGAAGAACCAACACTTGGAACGTAAAATCGTGCACAACACTGTAAATATTTTATTGAAGTGTCAAAATTATATAATCAAAATACAGTCCCATCGTTAGTGTGAAGTTTAGAACAGTGAACCAGCACTTCGCGCAGACTGTGCGAAAACATTCTTGGTATTCTTGCTGCCAAGTCACAACAACAGAATGCTGCGATCAACATCGACACAGCTCTGTGTTACCCCCTTGCACCAGTCCCAGTATCCATCGCAAAATGCGATGGCATTGTTAGGACAAAAGACCGTTTTTAGCATAAATAGTTCGATGCAGCGTTACGATCATTGATTGAAAACGACGCGCAATTTCCCGACGATCAATATGCTCATAGAATCTATATTCTAGATATCGCAGCTATTATTTGAAGTATGGTGAAGGCACCGAACACGTTTAAAGATGTTGCTTTACGACTGCTGTCAGATCTTCTAATGCGGTATAACATCGTTTACGTTGCATGTGATACGTGTTTTATCGTTCGATTTTGAAGGCAGTGAACGAAACCTTCGAGTTGATGGCGACAAGTTTGTTATTAGAAGTGTGAGTACCAGTGGTGGGTGTCTTTTCAAATGTCAGTTCCGTAACTGAAATTTTTATATCTAGAAAGTGAATTATGATCTGGTCGAAGAAGTGTGGGTTCAAAATAGGAACCAACTAGGACAACGGTTGTATCTTCGCTAAGACAGCGTGTCATCAAGTAACACAAATAGTTTTATTGTGTAAGAGAATAGAACAGAAACTAAGAATTTTTACAAATTCGGCTAAAATTGATTCAGCAAGGACATCCTAATAGGAACCCATAGGAATAGCCTGTGTTGGTGTAAATGGTGTTATTAAAAGAAAAGGAGTTTTTTGCATAATTCTAGTTTTTTAATGTAGACTTTTTAAAGTGGTTGAAATTATGTGTTCATCGAAATGCGGTCTAAAATGATTTTGACTGCGCGAGACAATGGGACGTTGGTAAAACTAATCAACAAATGAAAGCAAATTGATGGCCTTCCAAACATGTTAGGAATGATTAATATTAGTCAAGGCGTCAATGAGTAGAAAGGCAAGGAATTTAGTTGAAAATATAGTGGAGCAAAAATTGCAAGTTCTAGTGACAGTTTTGTAGGTTGGGAATTTTGGTAATATCATATTTCTTGTGTGTCTTTGGTGCCATGTGCTCTAAAATTGTGCTTCAGGTTTAGGAGAGTCAAATTGTTCGTCGTAATTTCACCACGTTTGTTGAGTTTAGGAAGGTAGTCTTGAAGAAATGAAGTCTGGTTAGTGTCTGGTCGTGATTTTTCTTAAACGTAGAGCAGTTGCAACAGAAAGCATTGATCAGAGCTAATATAAGGCGGATTTATAGTCAAGCACAGAATCAATTATCGGCTTGTGAGAATATTTCAGTTCCATGTTGGTTAAATCAGAAGCATATCCTGACGAAGTAACTTAGCCTCTTCAACGTGATTGTATGTAAAGAGCGAGTAAGTTTTAACCAAGAACATATCTCCAATTCAAAGAACCAGAAATGATACAGTTATAGGTACTGTAATTTGATTTTACATTATTTAAAAATATACCGTCGAGGCCGGGAGCGAAATTCAACAAATAATTTAAAATTTCTATCAAATTACAATTTGTATTGCATATCCGCCAAAATTACACTATATTCAATTATTCAGCACATTTTTATCATTATTCAGCCTTATTTCAATTATTCAGCATATATTTTAATTCAGCCTTATTTCAATTATTCAGCATATATTTTATCATATTATTTCAATTATTTATATTATCATTATTCAGCCTTATTTATTATTTATGCATATCTTTATATTTTATTCAGACTGGTTTGTTATTTGCAGCATATGTTTTACTATCCAGTGGTCTGGCGCTAGTACTTACGTTTGTTTAGGCTATAAAACTTACTTGCAATACCAATCGGTAAAGACTATTTAAATTTGTTCAACTTGCAGACAGAACAGTTATTGTTATTGTGGCTATAGCAAGATTTTGAGGTACCATTTGAAAAGATAAAAAAACGAGGGAAAAATTGGTTGAAATGATGGAAGTAGAAGGTGAAACACAAATACTGAGGGAAATGATTCGTTGGAGAATTTTAGAAGTAAAAGATCGTTTAAATCGGTGTGATGTCAATTTAGAAATGCAAGACGTATTGGAAGTTGTTGATGAATTGATACAATACGTTGTTCTACTAGATTCATTTGAAAGGGTTTCTGAACAGGTTTTAAACTATTTAATCCATGCTCGTAACACGCTATCCAGGGAAAGTATCAGAGCCACTTTTGAATATGAATCGTGCGATATTGCTAATGCCGGCAGGCCTTCACTGATTATCCGAAAAGAGCAAATTGAATATCTTCTGGATTTCAGTTTTACAGTCAATCAAATGTATCGAAGCGCACTGTAGAACGTCGTATGAGCGCATATAACTTGACAGGAGTGGACAGATTTACAGAAATTAGCGATCAACAGCTTGAAAACAATGTTAACTACGTTAAACAAATCGCGCCCGATTGCGGTTCAAAGCTGCTTTCCAGTTACCTGCGGTCAATGAATATTCGTGTGCAAAGACTTCGTGTCCAAGAATCCCTTACTCGTGTAGATTCCTTAGGTGTTCTTGCCAGGCGATGCAGGGCTGTCCATCGTAGGGTGTTTAATGTTGCTGGACCTCTTGCTTTGTGGTACCTAGATGGAAATCATAAACTTATCCGTTGGAGCTTTGTGGTTCATGGGTGTGTCGATGGATACACTCGTATCCCGGTTTTCTTACAATGTGGTAATAATAACAGAGCAGCTACTGTTCTTAGCCTGTTTAGGAAAGCTATTGACGATTGGGATCTTCCATCACGTGTATGATGCGATAAAGGAGGAGAAAGTTTTGATGTTGTGCAGTACATGCTAAATCATCCTCAACATGGCCCTGGACGAGGATAAGCGATTACTCGGAAAAGTGTGCATAACCAGAGAATAGAGCGTCTTTGCCGTGATGTGCTTGAAAGTGTTTTAAAGTCCTTTTACAATTTGTTCTATTCAATGGACGATCATGGGATTTTTAATCCTGGTGATGAAGCAGAAATCTGGTCTCTTCACTTCGTCTTTATGAAGGAAATCAACTATTGTCTGTTTCGATGGCTTGAAGCATGGATTAGGCATCCACTTCGAACAGAGCATAACAGTACTCCTTTGCAGCTTTGGATCAATGGCAAGCGTTGGAATCAAAACGCAGCTCTTCCTCATGAGAACATAGACTGGGGGACTTATGGCATAGACTGGACAGGCTTTGTTCCAGCAGAACTTGAAGTTGAAGCATCAACAGTAGAGGTGCCAGAAAATATATTCTCTACCAACGCAGAAGTGATAAATGAATTGAATACAATTTTAAGTGAAGTTAATGACACTAATGGTGATGTTATATAGCAGTATTATGTGGTAAGAGATTATGTCAAACAACTGGATTCACGGTAACCTTCAATGAATTTCTCCGATCCATGATATGTCAAAAAATTAGAAATTGAACAAAGAATTTCTACATCTTTATTTCTCATGTTGATAATGTGTTGACAATACATCTTAATTAAAAAGGAAAATAGACATGGACTGTGTGTTTATTCCAATTATAAGGTAAATGAAAGAATCTATTATTCATAAACGCATGTTTCTGAATTACCAAACAAAACAAAATTTATCATGAAAATATGTGAGCAACTAGTAATATCTAATCTACAATCCACTTTAAATGTCAATGACAACCACCATAAAATGATAATCTATTTTCTTTTTCAATAAACAATGTAAACAAAAGGCGTTTCAATGAAAAAACTACAATTGTCGAAACACCGAGCGCAACACAAAAAATATAATGGGGAAAACAATTACTCTTTGAAGAAAACTCATAATTAACTCAATATAAATCCCAATAAAACTTTAGTGCATAATATGGGTTCATTGTTGTAAAGAACTCTCGTTGTAAGTTATTTCTTGCAAAATCAAGAAAAAGAAACTGTCAAAATTGTAAAATCTGCAACTGGTACAAGATTTTGAGTTTGTTTCAATGAAGTCAAATTGCAAACAATTCTTGCCATATATTTGTTCCTAACATCTTCTTTGTTTGAGGTTGGTCGGGCTACCTTTTATTTTGTAAGATAATTACAACAAAAGGTTGTGCCACTTTGCAATCAATGTTCTCATATCCTTTATCATTGTGCAGTGTTTAGTGGCTAAGTTAAGAAGTTAAGCATATCTAAAACCTTTGGCGTTTTTATTAACCCATATGTAAAAGCTTCCTTAAAAGCAGAATAAACAGAATGAGTGGTTGGCAAATATAGAGCACAAGAACAAGTATTTGCTTTGGAAAAATTGGAGAGCAATCCGTTGGCTTCGTGATGCTGCAAAAACGCTATTTCCATTTTAATTGTACGGAAAGGAGCAGTTTTTAATCCTGAAGTGAAAAACAGAATATCAGAAAACGATAGTTCAACCTCATCCTCCTCTATGTTCAATAAAAGATCTTCCCAAAAAGCAAGAATTCTGCTTTCTACTCTCCATCTTTTCGATTCCACCTCGCTTCCAAGAACTGAAAATAGATTTCCAAGTACAACTGATGAAAGCTGTTGTTCGTGAAAACACATAACCTTGTGAAATGTGGAAGGGTTGCAAAGAATAGAGTCAAGAACACCTAAGCAATTGAGACCGTTACGGAAACTTTCAAACGCAGGCCGAGTCCTACCCAGAATATACCAATAAGCTGTCTCACGTGCAACATCTTTAACATCATCAACACTTCTCATCAATCTCAACGAACCAGATCGCTCTAAAACACTATATAATTTCTTACTTGCAATTATTTCATTTGCCTCTTGAACTGATTCAGCAGATATTAACTGCTGTAGGCCTACTTGCAATTCTAGGTCATACACAGATTCGACAGGTACAACAATTTCACTTGGCCCATTTACAAGTGAATCAAACAAGACTGGATTAAGACAACGAGGGCCAATTCCACAATGAACTATTGCCATAGCAAAAAGTTTCCTTGCATAGAAATATTCTTGTTCTTTCAGAGCCTTAGCGTCAAGAGATAAATACCTTTCTCGCTCCTTTCCACAGAAAAGTTTACCGGATGATACTTTCTCAATAGCTAAAGTAAAGAATTCTCTCATGGGTCCACCTACATCAACAGCGCCCTCTAAATGACCCACGTCGTCGGTGAACTTTACAGAAACCTTTCTATCAGGGGAGAAAGATTTTCTTGACATTCCTCGCAATATCCCAGCCCAAATATCACTTTGGCATATGTTGAATTTGGAAATATGCAGTGGATCAAGATTGCCAGCAAGCTGTTGTAAAATGTCATTTAAATCCAAAACCTTTTCTGGTTCAAGCGTATCCTTTGCAGTACTTGTGTCCGAGTCGAGTGGACTTTCTTCATTTTCGGTGACCATAATTTCATCGTCACGTTTATCATGTAAAGTAGCATCATTGACTTCTTCAAATAGCAATGTTCCATACATCATATCTATAATATTATCACGTTCTTCAATAACATGAGTTGTTTCATTACTCTTTTCTATGAAAGTTTCCGTGCTTTCGGGTGGGCATGTTTCATACAATGGTTGGGTTGTTAAATTGCTTGTTTTCGTGTACGTTGAACAGCATGTTTCTTGGTCTGTGACACGAGTCCCTGATGGTGTTTGACTGCTTCTGCCTGTAATACTAAGCGTTGCGTGGCTTGTTGGAAGTGGTGTTGTAGAATTTTTTGGATCTTTCCTAACGTGCGATATGATAGGAAGTGAAGTTAGAAAAATTTTGTAAGCTAAACTCTTTTTAATATGAAGAAGGAAAACACTTTTGAAATAAGATTTCATCCAACTAGTATAGTTTAGCAATGGAATTTTGTCATTTTTTACCGATATAACATGTGTACTTCTGAAAGCCATGATGAACAAAGAGAGTTAGGGGTTAGGGGACTGAGAGCTAGCAGTCAATTACAAACAGCAAACCCGAAATACCAAGATAAGAGAAAAGAAAAAGAATGTATAGATTATGGTGTTCACGCCATGGCAAATTACAACGAGTGATTGCCATTTGTAACGTTAATTAAATATAGAAACAGTTATTGAACAATTTCTTAAGTCATCGTAAATTTCGTAAAAATTGATTTATTATTTCTTCAATGAGAAATGCAAACAGACCGGACAAGTTGCCCCTAGCAACTATTAACTTGACAGCCAATATGGTTGACAACGAAAACGCAGACTTTATTATTTTAGATGAAACGCATGGCACGAATAAAAAGAAAGAGATTGAACAGTTTCATGATACTTATAAAAGTGTTGCTATAAATGACCAGTGTGCGTCAAGACGGTCTCCGCTTTTGCATGTTTCGTTTCCACAGCAAATAAATGAGATGCTACCATTGGATAATGGTGTTGTAGACATATGTGCTGCATCACAAGCACAGCTAAATTGTGCGAAAGATATGGCAGAAAAGATAGATGAAGAAGAAGAAATACATCTAGATTCATCTTCATTACATCCTTCATTTGAATCCATTTTATTAGACAAGAAATCTGTACTTAAGCAAGATGATGTACAAGTACGACCTCTACCCGATCCACTTGTATGCACCGCTCGAGAATATTGCGAGCACCATGTATTTCCCACTCTTCTTCCGGCTATGCAAGAAATGTTGATAGAAGCGAAGGAAAATAAAGTATTTGAGGTCTGCAAGACTCTTCTTAGTACAAATAGTTGTTATAATTACAAAGGTGTTGTTACAACTAACAGTTATCACATGATTTCTGCTGCAACAACTACTTATTACAAATTAGCTGTTGTTAGTCGTAGCTGTTTTTGCCTTAAGATTGTTGTCACAATTATTTGTTGTTACAAACAAATCAGAGTTGCCCATAACCACCCCCCACCCCACCCACCCCCAAAAGGACCAATTATTGTGATATCTTCATTTGAGAAAAAAGCTCAAAATTTTAGTTTGACTTGTTTTTTTTCATCCTTCGTAAGTCTCTAAACCACCCTAATAAACATGTTTTACAAAACTGGGCTTGACACTGACAGGGAATATCACACTTGCACACACCTCTATTTTGTGCAATATTTATGTAAGTGCATAAGTTCAAAACTTGTAGGTTGCCATTACACCACACAAACTTTTATTCATATTTTGGTGCCTTCCCTAGTTTGGTAAGATTTTATCAATGATAATATACTTGGTGCATGTTGTAGAATTTGCACAAAATTTACCTAAAAGCCTTGTTTCAGTGCATTGGATTATCTACTATGTGCAAGTCTTTTAAGTCAAAACAAACTCTCATAATTAGAAGAAATTTACAATTATGCTCATCAGACAACAATAAGTGAAGTGCTTAATCAATTTTAATTCAATTTCAGAAAAGACGAACAAAGTTTAATGCTTGTGATTATTTGACCAACTACTTATACAGGTTTGTTTTATTAATAAAACATTATGCTAATGAGGGCCTTCATATTTTTGAGGTGAATTGATTTTTTTAGTCATAATCCAAAATTCAGCAATCGAGATGGAGTGAAATTGGAAGATATACCTTTTGTCCAGAAAATCTTGGCTGAAAAGTAAATATGTATTTTGACTACTTTCAATTAATCCTATTTGTTGATGATTTTAATAATGAAAGAGGAAGTGCTTTTTTTCAGTCCACGACCTCCTATTCCGTCCTCCCTTTTACTTTCTGATGATGAAGCAGCTACAATAATTCAAGCTCATTATAAAGGATACAAAGTAAATATCAACATTTTTGTCAGTAATAGACTAATATGTACAGTGTACAGTCTCAGATTTGGCGTGTCTCTAGAACAGTGGTCAGCAGCATTGCTATTGATGTGTTGAGTAGTAGAGAGGGGCGATTTTTTAAGCAACATTCTTCAAATGAGTTTTATTTTATGACAAAAATTTAATTCCTTGTTGAGAAAAGCAGTCAAAATATTCAAAACTAAGAGTCGCAAGCTGGCAAGTTGGTTTTTGGTTCCACAAGCATTAGCATAATCAAAACCAAATGGCGAATAGTTTTGACATATATGTTTTGACATTTAATGATATTTACGATTTGCTGATAAAAGAAGAAATGTTGCTACTGCTGCTTTTATTGCTACGCACCAAGCCTGTAGCTTGCTTAATGCATTTAGACTTCTGTGGTTGGTTGCACGCAGCCTGGATAGCGTTATCCATTTGATAACGAATTCTTTTAATTAGTTAAAAACTTCTTAAAAAGAAAAAAAATATATAAGGTTTGAACTGAGCAATCACTGAAATAAAATATTTGCCTCCAAGATTACAAAATTTCTTTGTCGTAACGAAAATATAAGCACCTTTTTTACAAGTTTGAAAATTTTACCATCCAAGCCAAGCTTCGTGCAATCCGCCCCTGGGGGAGCACTCTATGACGTACGTCGTACGTAATGGACTATATCTAAATATGACAAAGTTGCTATTTACAATATATGACGTAATTAATTTAACTAAAAAATAGTATAGAATAACGTAATTACTAGAGTCATTATGACAAACCTAAATTATTAATCTGACGTAATACGTCACAATTTATTAGGTTGCCTAAAAAGTAACACGAAGAGATTTTTATAAAAGTAAATTAAGGCGTTTGGTATGCTTGGGGGGCATAGTGTCAACTTTATTTCATGATGGGGGTACTGCCCCCCAGCTGCGGGCCTGCTACTAAGACGTCGCAGACGATTAAAGGGCAGCTAATCGGGAAAGATGGACTACACAATGGCTACTGAGAAGAAAAACTTAAGTTCTGTCGTCTGTGTGTAAAAGCAGACCCCCAAACATTACGTCAGTCGATGTTACTGAACAGTGAGTCAAGTAATAAGTGTTAGTCTCAAACGTCTTGCAGTGATTCTGCGTTTTCTTAGAACAGCTATAATACTGAATAAAGTCAGATATAGCCATAAAGGGCATTGGCTAGCTCTTAGCCCACGATGAATTTTTGTCCCTGGAAACGTAAAGTACGAAACACGTATAAAATTAGCTAATGTTTACGAAAGAGAAACATTGTCCAAAAGTTGTTCGAACTATTTAAAGTAATTGAAAGAAAAGTAGAAGTGGTATTTACTTTTTCATAGAACCTTAACGAGGACAGGCTCATATTGTCGTTTTGGCGGGAAAACTCAAATTAAGAAAAACTTTAATAACATTTCCCGCACGCGCCCAGTGTTATACTTTGGACCACTTAAAAAAGATGTTCACAAAAGTTCAGTACACTAACTCCACCGAATTTTTAGTTTAATGGTATAGTGACAGTCTAGTGACAATCCACCTGCTTACAACTCCTTGATACGTATCTTTAACCGCTGAGTAAAATTAATTTAGTGCACTTAATTCTTTCGTTTATACAATTTAGGCTCGAAAGCATCCGGAGGTGCAAGAATTACGACAATATCAAAAAGAAATGAGAGAGGTAAGTGACAGTCAATTCATGGAGGCAGGGGTATATTACAAAGTTTACAATTATTAAAGTTTTATGGGGCATTTTATTATCATGAAAAAATTATCATGTTTTTTTGCATGTCTGCATAAAATATTCCATTTTCTGGGACCACCAGGGAATGTATGTGGGAATTTTTACCCTATCCAATACAAATAAAATCGTTTGTATCAATCACAATGACATAGTTAGAGAAGGGAACAAAGAACCAGCCCCCTCCCTGGCAAAATCCTTTGGGCCTACTAAAATGTTATGTCTTACTTATTACAATGTTTAAACGACAGTCATGGCTCCCCTTCCCCCCGCTTGACAGAAAATCCAGGCTACGCCACTGATAAATCACTGCTATTAAATGCAATAGATGAAGGAATGTCTTAAAAGAACAGCAAAGATGACATTGTCTTACTAAGTTCTGACTTTCTGAGTGCTGAAAATGTTGTCTGACATTGCGAGTGTATAGTTTTATACATGCTTGTCTATTCAGTTTCTTTTCCTTTGGAATTCTATAACTTTTTCAGTACTTTAAACAATATTTTTATTTCAACCTCAAATATTTACAGGAACCAATGGTCCTACGGTCCGCTATATTATGCAGCCCTGTTTATTTGACATCATACAACTATGCAGTGTTCAGATTGGGGGAGAGGGGGGTAGTTTATGTTGACTTTGATACGTAAACATGATTTAGGCAGCGTGGCCATAAACTCTTGAGGTTAACATATAGTCAACCAGAGGTTTCAACAAATAATACCCTTCACTCTAGACATTTTGGACAAATAAACACAACTGTGAGTTTATCTAACAACATCATTTACATTTGAGTAATTAAAGAAATTTTTCTGAACGTCCTTGGCCTCTCCGCTACGTTGGTTAATTACAAATATACATCTTTAAAATCAGTCCAACAAGAAGCTTTATTTTTTGTAGGAGGATTGTGAAATTAACTTTAAAGTGGCAGATTTGTGGAAAAAGTATTCAATGGAAGATGTTCAATAATATGTCAGCACCAAAAAACTTGTTATGTAACATTTTGTAATATACAAGTTGATAATGCGTTTTTGACGTTTTAAATACTTTGAATGTTTATGTTTGTTGGGCTGTATTAAATAATGATCTATTAAAACTAGAAATTTTCATAAAGCTGCTCTTATTCATAGTCATAGTGTAAAATTGATGGTATCAATGACTTGAATGACTTTGATTCCTTAGAACAGGAAAATATATCTACATGTACCATTTTGTACCTTATCAAAAATACATCAAATGTACATCATTTCAACATCCTTTGCAGATGATGTGAATAAGTCGTTTTATAATGTGCCGGTAATTTTTGTCATCTGTTCACGGTTTTTTTTTCCAAGTTAGTACACCAACTTTCAAACGTAAGCCGTTGTCTGTTGTCTGTGCTGTAAGTAGTGATTATTTCCAAGTTCCAGTCAATGTTTTGTTTTGTGAGTCGATGATGTTTGGCATTTTGCTTGGTTTTGTCTTGTTTCTTTGTAGCTCATTTGTGTTCAGTAAGTCTTATGTTTAAGACGTCAGAATTCTACCGTCTTGAACGATCTACATATATCTACAAACATGTGGCATTCCCTTCATTGCGAAGTTTTCATCGCTACGTCATTATCAACATTCCCTTCGTTGCCTAGATTTCACCAACCATCCATGAGCAGCGCCGAAGGTATTTATGATCAGAGTGACGAAAAGGTCTTTTACACTTACGAGAATCAAAGATGGTATCCTGTAGATGGATTTGGAGCAAGGTGGTAAAGTTTTATTTGGCGGCGGGTGGGGTATGTTGATTGAGGAAATTGTTCACATGACCTAATCTTTTGTTTAGACGACTTCCAACTGACCGCTATGAATGAAGCGATGAAACTGGAATACTAGAACGTCGTCAAGAGGGCTATCCGCTACCTAACTCAGACTGGCAATGGAGTGGTGAGTGGAAGGTTGATTTCAACACAAAGGAAGGGACAGATAAGTGGGGCTGGATGTACGCCCTAGATTTTCCAAGGTCAGAACGAAGGAAAGACATTGGTGGAAAGTACTGTGCTGTATTTTTTGACATGTTTGTTTTATTTACAGGGAATACAGCTGCGAAAAACATTGGAATGATTGCGTGAGAAGACGTCGATGGCAAAGGTAGCGAATTGAATACTTATTTACTTGAATGGTTGGTAGGGAAGGGGAGGGAGGAGAAGGGAGAAAGGAAATCAAAAATGGAATGGTGAAGAAAGGTCAAATCAGGGAGGGAAATAAAAGGAAAGGAAGAAAGGGAAGAAAAAGGAAAAAAAAGGATAAGAAGAAGGAAAAAAAGGAAAGGAAAGAAAGGAAAAGAAAAGAAAGAAAAGGAAAGGAAAGGGTTAGGAAGGAAGGAAGGAAAGGAAAGGAAAAGGAAGTGGAAGGAAAAGAAGGAGACAAAAAAAGCGATATAGAAAAGAGGGAAAAAGAAATGGGGTGGACACCGAAGAAGAAATAGATTAGACAAACGAAAGAAATATTATTTAAAACATTTGTAATTTCTTCCAATACATAGATCAGCGCGTGTAAATACGACTGGTCCGTGGCTGGAAGTTCAACCTTCAGTGCAATTGAAAGATATCAGTATACAAATCGACCACGTGTATCAAGATGATGGTTCAATTTCTGTTTGGGCTGTCAGCCATGATGGGGATCTTTTGTGTAGAAAAGGAGTGACTAGTGATCGACCTCAGGTAAAATACAAAATTATTATATGGCAAGCGTTACTTCCGGCAAAATGGAGCGCTTTGATTGGCTCAGAAACATTTTTACCGTTCCATTATTTTTCCATTATGGACCCACGGTCCGAAACGTCTAATTTTACGGTGAAGTGTAAACAAACTTCCTAATGTAAACTGCAAAACGAAAAAAAAAACAACGAAACAAAAAACCATTTACGAATTTGAGTAAAAGGAAAACACTTGGAAAACAGTTCAACTTTCCAGACGATACAATTTGAAACGATTTCTTTTTTATTGACAAAAACTAGAAAAGTGAAAGTCAACCCGTACAAAACAGCAAGGATGAGAAAGAAAGCAAACTTCGTTTCAGGTCAAATAATGTCTTATAATAAACCTTTATTAACCTCGCTTGCTCGGTCTTTACTGAAATAAAACTTTGGAACAGGCATTAAAGTAGAAATTTGTACAGGAACACATTTTTACCCTTAATTTTCTTTCCAATGAGTTTCAGCTGGCTTCCTCATTGTTGTACAATTGTTCAACATTAATTTGCAGCCCGTTCGCAGTCATTCTTCCTAACTCTTCTGCTTTCAAGCATTCCATTTAAACGATTGAGTTAAGATGATTTTTTAGTGCAAATCGTACGAATTTTTCCCAAATCAATTAATGAAAGTATTACTGAAACTATGTGATAACTGATTAGGATAGAATATATCTTAGTTCTTTGTAAAAGACACATGTTTTCATCTGATGTACAAGTACGCAAACTGTGTAAAAAACACGCTTATTTTCATATTCTTAAAGCATATTTAGCAATGCTTATGGACGTATTGATTATTTAGTAATACTTGTTGAATTTCTTTAAAAAAGTTATTGGATTTCACCTTTAATCTGTGGTGATCAATTAATCTAATTTAGCTTTCACAAATGTTGATGATTTTCTGTTCGTTCAAATGAATATTCTAAAGTTTCACCGTGGGCGGCCCAAGAAATCACTTGAATAGTTTAAGCTAACGATTACTCTCCCCATTCCATCGTAACAGACCATGCACCGCAAACTTTGTATTGGTTGATTATATCTATAGTATATATTCACCTAAATACAGTAAATTTATTATTTATTTATTTATTTACTTATTTATCTTTGCGGCGCACTCTCTGTTACGATGGAATGGGGAGAGTTATCGTTTGTTTAAACTATTCCAGGGATTTTTTGAGGCGACTATGGTTTTATTGTTGTACCGCATCGTGTTATGGATCTTTTACTTTTGTATAATGCTGGGCCAAAGGAGGGTTAACCATTTATCTGTCATCATATTGTTAAAAGTTTGATTTATGTAAGTTTTTTTTCTTCGCAGGGTGAATCTTGGTGTCATATCACAACACCGATTCAATTTTCAAGTATTTCCGTTGGCTGCAACAACATCGTTTGGGGGATTGGTAACGATGGAGCGGCTTACTTGAGGATTGGGTACGAGGGCTCGGATGACAGAGGTAATAATATTGCCATTTGTATTAGTGATTTTTTCAAACTTGTGAAAAAGGCAGTTATATTTACTTTACGATAATGAAACTCTGTAATTCTAGAGCCAATGTTGTATTTCATTGATTGTCAAGTTCAAAGCGAATATTTTTCCCTTTTAAGAGATTTTTGAAGCATTCGAAACTATTGCTATCCAGTGGAAATATTGCTATTCGGTCTTCGTGCAACCGCGCGACTGACACGAAGTCCATAAACCAATAAAAATCGTTCTTTGATCGTTTCACGCGTGTGTGTCACTAATGACTCGTACAATGAAACATGATTTACTTACCAGTTAACTCTACAACAACTGGAAGGCTAACTTGGTCGCCATCTTTGAAGCCTGCATGATCGCCGCCATTCAGGGTACGGAGGCGAAATACATCACTTCGAAATTGCAGGATTTCATGCAAAAAACAGTGCTCTTCGAGCCAGCTTAATGTCTAAAAACCTTAAACAATGTTTGGACTTTAATATAAAACAAGTTTGAACGACATTTGTACATGTTTAAGCTTCTTTTTAGAAGGATGAAAAGCGAACTTTGTTTTGGCGCGTGAAAACATGCCTTATAACTTGAATTCAAAACTGACACCCCTCGTTTTTTTTCATTAAAAGAATGTAAAATACACTTGTCTATCCTTATAATATTGTTTGAATCTTTGAAAATGAAGCTATCGGGGAAAAACGCTGTTTTTCGGTAATTTTCGTGTTTCCGAAGAAAATTAGCTCGCTCCAGCCCAGCAATAAAATTGTTATGAAACATGTTATGTTAAGTGGATTGTGTGTATTTTGCAGAGCATTCAAGGATACAGACTACCCGTTATCAGTTTTATCTTAAATTTTTGGTCTTTGACGACGAGTAAGAAATTCATATTTCGAAGCAAGTTCTCACTTTTATGTTTTATATAATACAGCGTTACGTATACAAAACATGTCTTAGTATGTCCACAATGCATCTTAACACATTAAAAACTAAATTTTGCTAACGGTTTTGAAAAAAATGAAACATTTAGGCTAGCATTCTATTTCCAAGTTAGCAGTTTTTTTGCAAAACAATCCGTCACGCAAATAAAACAGTCCACGCGAGATACACGCGAAGTCTAGGCATGTGTATATTGAGTTAGCCTTCCAGTTGTACTAGAGTTCATTGTTTACTTACATAATATACTGCCATATGTGAGATTGCAGTGCCGTGAATTTCGTTGTATTATTTGGTAACTATTATAATACGTAAATATAACCAAATACTGTTTTCGAGCAGCCCAAGTGAGCGCCTGATTAGCGTCTAGTATTGAACCTATATTGAAAACTTGAAATTCAAGTAATACAGTTTTTGCTTAGCAAACTTTGCACAAACATTGTTGTGTACGTGCGGACTGATCAGTTTGAGAAGGATATACAGTAAGATAACATTAACTTTATCGTGGTCGGGTGTCCGACATATTCGATATTTTTGAAAATTTGTGTTTTTCGTGCTTACGTGTGCTTTTGGATTTTAAAGTGTCTGCATCATGTTTTTGCATTTGTGTTTTCCGTGCTTACGTGTGTTTTTGGATTTTAAAGTGTCTGCATCATGTTTTTGCATTTGTGTTTTCCGTGCTTACGTGTGCTTTTGGATTTTAAAGTATCTGCATCATGTTTTTGCATTAGTGTTTTCCATGCTTACGTGTGCTTTTGGATTTTAAAGTGTCTGCATCATGTTTTTGCATTTGTGTTTTCCGTGCTTACGTGTGCTTTTGGATTTTAAAGTATCTGCATCATGTTTTTGCATTAGTGTTTTCCGTGCTTACGTGTGCTTTTGGATTTTAAAGTATCTGCATCATGTTTTTGCATTTC
Source organism: Xenia sp. Carnegie-2017 (assembly GCF_021976095.1). Taxonomy (NCBI): domain Eukaryota; kingdom Metazoa; phylum Cnidaria; class Anthozoa; order Malacalcyonacea; family Xeniidae; genus Xenia; species Xenia sp. Carnegie-2017. Next base: position 142,495 of record NW_025813503.1, read on the forward strand.
TGTTTTCCGTGCGTGTGCTTTTGATTTTAAAGTATCTGCATCATGTTTTGCATTAGTGTTTTCCGTGCTTACGTGTGCTTTTGGATTTTAAAGTATCTGCATCATGTTTTTGCATTAGTGTTTTCCGTGCTTACGTGTGCTTTTGGATTTTAAAGTATCTGCATCATGTTTTTGCATTAGTGTTTTCGTGCTTATGTGTGCTATTGGATTTTAAAATGTCTGCATCATGTTTTTGCATTTGTGTCATTCAGGCTACTTTAAGAACTTTTGAATTATATTTTATTGTTCGAAATTATTTTTCTGGGTTTGTTTGACGCTCAAAATTAAAAAAATTTTGCCATTTTCGTAGTTTGACCGCCAGTATGAAAAAGCTAGTAACTAATATTATTTTTACGTCACAACCGAATGTCGTTTGTTATATTTTGTTTAAAATTGAATGTTTGTGAACATCCACGACACATTGTGTAATGCAAAAAATAGGTATGTTTTTGAGGAGATTCTGTGTAAAATACAGTGTTTTCTTAAAGCGTGTTCTCGAGTTATGACGTCAGATCTAGGCTCTCGCCCTAGTTTTTTTCAAGTCACGCGCGAGCAAATAATCACCGACTTTGAGCATCAAAAAATACAAGAAGGTCAGATTTTATATTTATAAATTATACATGAAGCCAAAATGTTCAAAATCTTCTAAACTATCTACATAGCCCAATTGCAAAAACATGACATAGGCACTTCAATCCTCTGCCTATGGCAAATGTGAGCCAACAAAAAATGTATAAAACATGTTTATGGTTGTCTTAAATTTTTTATCGCCACATCAAATCAAATCAGAAAAAAGGCAGATTTTTAGATGATTTACTTGTTGCGATAGTTAGCCAATGTCAAACAATAAAAGTTTGAGCGCCTGTCCCGCTAACCTTAGATCTCTAGTCCCGCTAACCTTAGATCTCTAGTCCCGCTAACCTTAGATCTCTAGTCCTAACCTTAGATCTCTAGTCCCGCTAACCTTAGATCTCTAGTCCCGCTAACCTTAGATCTCTACTCCCGCTAACCTTAGATCTCTAGTCCCGCTAACCTTAGATCTCTACTCCCGCTAACCTTAGATCTCTAGTTCTTATTTTGTTTCGTTCCACACACCTCACTTTTTGAACTCCAAACCGCAAACGAAGAATTAATATGAGTTTTGCCAACCTGTTCTTATACGAACAGCTGCTGTTATCTCAGCCAACATGACGTACTCACAAGTCTCCATTCTGCACAGGAAAAATGTGGGACCGTTTTCCCGCCCCAGGCCTTAACCCGCTCGTTTTAATATCGGTCGGCAGAAACACTGTTTGGGCTATGGATAAATACGGCGAACATTATTACAGAGAAGGCGTAACCGAAACGTTTCCCGAAGGTACAAAATGGTTGAAGATATTTGGTCGTGTGCAGTCTGTGTCTGTCAGCGCCAATGACGAGGTATTGATGTTATATTACGGATCTGTAACTAAGCAACTCGTAACTCTTTCATATGACTACATAAGCGTTACGTCATACGTAATTTTCTATTAGTCTGTTTCATTCACGTGACTACAAGAACATACGTCATCCGTAAATTTCTATCAGCCTTTATCATTCACGTGACTACAACAACATTACGTCATACGTAATTTTCTATCAGCCTTTATCATTCACGTGACTACAAGAACTTTACGTCATACGTAAGTCTCTATCAGTTACTGGTTGTTTTTTTAACAATTAGATTTTTCTATGAATTGATAGTTTATTTCAATGACTGCCATTTTTCGACATTTTGCCGTATAAAGTGTTTGTGAAAAGACTGTAGACAGTAGACCCTCCTAAGACAGTATATGCAAAGCTATGTTTGAAATTTTCAGATATTTCGTGCACAATTTGTAGCTTCATGTTGCATAATCAGTCGCACAATATTTTTAATTGCTTTCGTATTTTTTCATGAGTTTTGCTTGAAATTTTCGGGTAGAATTTCGTACGATGAACACTTTGCTACGAATAGAACTCCGGCCGGCTGTAGTAACCTATCAACGATTATTCCAAGTTTTCAGTAATCAAAGCAAAATAACGTTAAAGTGACTAGTTGTGAAAATCGAACATTACTAAAACTTTGAGAACTCGAAAACGAAAATAAATATTCACGAACTGTTTGAAAAATTTCTCTGTAATTTTCAAAGTTCTTATAAATGAAAATATATTTGAATATCGAAATTTTCGTTTCATAAACCACTTTAAGAGATTTTCGAAACAATTCAAAACTTCATCTATCCATTAGCAAACCTTCTCGTACAACCGACCCTGGGTCTTGGCATCAGAGTTGACATCTATCTCAAAATAACCGTTTATATTTATCTTGACGTCATAGGTATGGGTGAAAAGTCAGGGGGGGTTGGAGAAATGTTTCAATACGTCAAAAGAGACGCCAACTGGAAGAGGCTGGGTTCTAGCATTACCGGTAGGTAAAAGTATAAGCACTTGGTTCCAGGCCCTTAACCATGAGTTGCAACTGGAAGAGGCTGGGTTCTAGCATTACCGGTAGATTAAAGTATAGACACTTGGTTACATGCCCCTAACCATGGGGTACATGCTCACTCAACCTCCCCAATATGAAGTCTTTTTCAAAAATTCGACGGGAAAAAAAGTAATAAATAATGAACTGAAATTTTCATGTTGAATTCAAGAAAAGTGGAAACAGTCGCCATGTTATTGAACTCGATCAATGTTTGCTTTTCTGTAGTTTCATTAAAGCGCCTGTACCAAGTTAAGCCAGGCTTAACCAAGGGTATTTGTAGCATAAAAAGCGTTAATATCGGTTATAATGCCAATAAAATGACCTGTTTGAGTCTTTTCTCCTCCAATCAGTGACGAAGCCAGCCCGATCTTTTATTCTTACAATGCAAATTTCTCAGCAAAATTATTACTCATTTCATTCGAAAATTAATACCATTCATTGTGTTTTCAGTGATTGAACACAAAAATATTTGCATAGCCAGCAAAATATTTTGCTGGTTTCGCTACTGTCAATATGCACCTCACCCCTTTAATCATTCTGGTTATGATCCTGACTTCGTTGAGCTGCAATATCAACTAGATTGATAACTTTGGAGAGGAGGGGGTCCTATTTTAACATTTTGGTGACGATGCAGGTTTCTCCAGTCCTTTTTGAATATAAGCCATGTACGGATTAACCCCCCCCCTGCTTAGCAAACCCAAGTAATAAGATTAGATACATCAGAAGTGATTTATTTTACCTACGTCATTATGAACTTACGTCATTAGGAACTTACGTCATTATGAATAACTCTGTAAGTTATAAATTGAAAATTACATTTCAGTCTTTCTGGGGAGGCATTTCAGCGAGAGCAAATAGAGGGAATTTATTCAACAAAAAGAAGGGTTTGCTGGACAAGGCTGAATCCGTGATTGATGAACCTGACTCGAAACTTTCAAGTGGACCGTCAGAAGATTTAAAACGAAAAACGTACAAGGATTTAATGGAAAGCGGAGACATTTACAATGTGTTTGGTGCAGATGACGATTTTATTCCGAGTTCAGACGAGGAAAGCTGATAAATCTTTACTAAACAAGTACGTTTTAGCAGGAAATTATTGATTATCGTTCGCTTCAGATAATGCAACCGTGGGGTGGTTGCTCGAAGCAGTTGGATTGCAGTTGGATTCCAGTCTACGAAGCCGGGATAGCTAGATATTTTTGAAATGTTATAAATAATTTTTCAAATGTTAGAAGGATGTTGAATTTAAAAATAGTTAAATTGAGCAATCAACGGAATGAAATTTTTATTTAAAGATTATTAAATTTTATTAGCGCGAAGCAAATGCAGTAACTCGTTCAATTAAGCTGAAGGTCAATATTCGATATCCCGGCTTCGTGCAAAATAACGCCCCCAATACGATGAAGAGCTTTAGTGCAGACACAAAATTATCCGTGTCAGTTTTTTTCTTCTTTTATTTATTTTACTTGAAAATTGCAAACAAGTACGAATTTACGAACTTACTTACCCTCGCTTTTTTGTTTAGGTTAAATAATTTAGATAGTAAATTTTGTATAGCAGGAAAGTTTTTACAGTGAAAAGAATTAATGGTCATATTTTGAACACAATAGGGCATCTAAAATGTTATTTGCAAATCACATTGCGAGCGCCATTTTTTGTTTAACAAAATGGCGGATTTTGTAATTGTTTCACACCGTGAAAATTATAGTAGTATTTATTCATTATGTAGTCAAGGCAGGCCTTTATTATTACTGTATAACATTATTTTAAGTAATTGTAAAAACTTATGATTTAAAAAGGCTTCTTTCCCTAAACGTGGAAGACCAATGCTTCTGAATTGACTTGTGCAGAGAATTTTAGAAAAACGACACGACGTTCATTGAAGTGTGTGTGCGGCAGGCTCAGATATAAACATAAACAAAAGCGCGTAGTGCATCTTGGTTGACATGCATTCTTTAAAGAATTTATTTTACATTCATTTGGTTGGAGAACGATATGGCATTGTTTTAGGTCATCATCCGAGTGAAAGTCGACTCCTCCTTTTTATCATCCTCGTCTTCCTGTTCACTCTCTTTCATTGCCAACAGAGGTCTGTAGAGAAGAACTCTTTAAAGAAAATTCTAACATTTCGGCAAACTTGCATGTGGAAATTTCTGTAGTTTAGCAACTTGCAGATAAACTGCACTGAAATCAAATAATCACTGTCGCGAATAGTCTCAAAGTACATTAATAAATTAAAAATGGGTTAGATGCTTTAAAATTAAATTACTTACTTCTCATCCTTGTGTGTACGACTGCTACCTTTACTTAAGGTTTCTTCGTCATTAGGGTGTGATCGCATTCCATTTTTCGGTCGTACATCCATAGAAATGGGATGAGTAAGCGTCTTACCTATAACAAATAAACAAACGAGTGCTTGGTACATTGGTACAAGAAAATATTCATGGGTCCCAGAAAATAATGAAACTTGAAGTCAAAGGAAGGAGAAGGTCTAGCTTTTTGACTTTTTTCGAGTCTCCAGGAAATTTGTTTATAGTATATTATATCCTTATATTATATCCTTGACCAGACGACAATTTCATAAGATATAAAATAAAAAATTATCCGAAAAAGGACATCTTGTAGCTAAAGTTAAATTCAATAAAAGTGTAAAATTCGGTTTTATTTCAAAACCATCAGCAGACAAAATGATTTTCTTAAGATGATTTTAAATCTAACATGTTGCCATTTGGTGATAAAAACGTTGAATAAAACGTGATCAAGATGACTCACTTTGTGATCGCTGTCTTTTACAACAACAGCAGCAGCAGATGATAACAAGGCACAAAAGCAAAATGAGAAATCCAATGACCGCCATTACAGATATGAACCAAACTTCTTCGTACACTGGAGCCGACTGCCTTGCGCTCTTCGCTATTCCTAAAATACAATCGTTTTAATCGTTTTGCCAGCGAAGCAGAGAAAATATAAGGAACTCTGTAAACTGTAAACAAAAATAATTTTACGATGAACAAGAAACGCGCATCATTCAGTTACCAAATTTAAAACATTTTAGCTAAAATCAAATTGTCAACAAGTGACGAATTGATTTGTTGATACCACGAAGCCTCGTTTACAAAAACTTGAGAAAAATCAGATGGGTACTTTTTGAATTCCGAATAAAATAGAAATGTTTAAGACGGTGTATATACCTGCCAAGTTTAATATAAATGAGGTTTTTAGTTTGATGACTTTCCAAGAAAATTGAAATGTCAACATGTTAATCGCATAAAACAAGCCTATGTTTATTGACACTATAACATTCGTCATTGGTGACGAATAGGATAAGTAACCACATTTATGTACCAGTTGAAGTCAAAGTATGTTAGTATTCAATCCAACTGCATATTTTCGCACACTATTGTTCCTTCTATCGGACTCTCTCACTAACCTGTCGAGACAGACGAAGAACTATTCCCAGGAATAGACAAACCAGCTTCGTTGCGTGTGATCATTCGAAACCAGTAAACGGTTAAAGCTTGTAAATTTTCCAATACCGCTGACCGTGTACCGTCGGTTCTGTTACGTACGGTTTGAGAAGGCTTGAGATTCCAGCCGTTTGTCCAAGGATTTTTCTCTTTAAGTGAAAATAATCAAAAAAATATCATTGTTGTCAGCAGTGCATAGAGCGAAACAGAGAATAAAACGAGTGGATGGGGGTAATAGTGTGATCAATAACGTATAGATAGGTACTATAGAAAACAATGGAACAGTAAAGTAGGGCACTCAAAAGTTGATTAATGAGGAGTAATAATGATAAAATGCAAATATGCAAGACGCCAAAAAAATACAATAAAGAACATGTAGGTGCAACAATAAGTTTTTGGGAACAACAACATTCCAAAATACAAATATGTGCAAAAAAGAGTGCAAAATCATTCCTTTTATAAATAACACAATAAATCCTCCATCATACCAGACGAAGTTCGATACTCCACAATATATTGAGTGATAGGTGTGTTTCCATCAAACTGATCGCGCCAAATTAGTATTACGTCATTATTTCGTGCTGTTGCACCGACGATAGTAGGGGTCTGGTTTCGCTGAAAATGGAAAATCAATAATTTGGTGCGAGTTAAGTCTAGAGCAAGAATAATTTTCAGTGAATTAAGCATGTTCTACATTGCAAAAGCTTTTGTTTACCACGAAAAGAAGGGAAAGTGTACACGTTTTTCTTGAGAAGTGAAGTTGGAGCCGACTGCCTTGCGCTCTTCGCTATTCCTAAAATACAATCATTTTAATCGTTTTGCCAGCGAAGCAGAGAAAATATAAGGAACTCTGTAAACTGCAAACAGATGAACAAGAAAAGCGCATCATTCAGTTACCAAATTTAAAACATTTTAGCTAAAATCAAATTGTCAATAAGTGACGAATTGATTTGTTGATACCACGAAGCCTCGTTTATAAAAACTTGAGAAAAATCAGATGGGTACTTTTTTGAATTCCGAATAAAATAGAAATGTTTAAGACGGTGTATATACGTGCCAAGTTTAATATAAATGAGGTTTTTTAGTTTGATGACTTTCCAAGAAAATTGAAATGTCAACATGTTAATCGCATAAAACAAGCCTATGTTTATTGACACTATAACATTCGTCATTGGTGACGAATAGGATAAGTAACCACATTTATGTACCAGTTGAAGTCAAAGTATGTTAGTATTCAATCCAACTGCATATTTTCGCACACTATTGTTCCTTCTATCGGACTCTCTCACTAACCTGTCGAGACAGACGAAGAACTATTCCCAGGAATAGACAAACCAGCTTCGTTGCGTGTGATCATTCGAAACCAGTAAACGGTTAAAGCTTGTAAATTTTCCAATACCGCTGACCGTGTACCGTCGGTTCTGTTACGTACGGTTTGAGAAGGCTTGAGATTCCAGCCGTTTGTCCAAGGATTTTTCTCTTTAAGTGAAAATAATCAAAAAATATCATTGTTGTCAGCAGTGCATAGAGCGAAACAGAGAATAAAACGAGTGGATGGGGGTAATAGTGTGATCAATAACGTATAGATAGGTACTATAGAAAACAATGGAACAGTAAAGTAGGGCACTCAAAAGTTGATTAATGAGGAGTAATAATGATAAAATGCAAATATGCAAGACGCCAAAAAAATACAATAAAGAACATGTAAGTGCAACAATAAGTTTTTGGGAACAACAACATTCCAAAATACAAATATGTGCAAAAAAGAGTGCAAAATCATTCCTGTTATAACACAATAAATCCTCCATCATACCAGACGAAATTCGATACTCCACAATATATTGAGTGATAGGTGTGTTTCCATCAAACTGATCGCGCCAAATTAGTATTACGTCATTATTTCGTGCTGTTGCACCGACGATAGTAGGGGGGTCTGGTTTCGCTGAAAAATGGAAAATCAATAATTTGGTGCGAGTTAAGTCTAGAGCAAGAATACTTTTCAGTGAATTAAGCATGTTCTACATTGCAATAGCTTTTGTTTACCACGAAAAGAAGGGAAAGTGTACACGTTTTTCTTGAGAAGTGAAGTTGAAAGGCTAGTGACAACAAATATTTCTCCAACAAATTTCCAAGAAGGAATTTGCAGGTAAAAGCAGTCGCAAAAACATTTTGGTGTTCAGTAACGAAATCGTCATCGTTTACTTACTTTTAACGGATTTAGTTTTAACTTCAAGAACTTTGGGAATGCCTTCGCCACGCGATGTCCTTGCGACAAGCCTAAATCTATAATTCGTGTTTGGCGTCAATGCCATGACTTGATGAGTATGTTCGTTACTTTTCTTTGTTATCGTCTGTCTCCGAATCGATCCAGTAAAACAGTGAGAATGTAATCTGTAATTATCCCATTTGGCTCACACGGAGCTTCCCAGTAAAGATGAACTTGAGTGACGTATACACCATCAAAACAAAGTTGCAGGCGCACCTGGCACTAGTAAAATAAAAAAGGTTCAGAACAGGCGTGTGTCCATTCATTCCGTGAGTATTAGTGCGAAAGACGGGGAGGTTAATGATGGCGAAAGAAGGAAGGAAAAGACAGGAAAAGTGATGGAGAAAAATGGAAAGTGGAATGGTGGAAAATGAGTGGAAAAATGGGAATGAATGGAAATGGAATGGAATGATGGAATGGATGGAGGGGAAGGAAGGAAAATGTGATGGTAAAGGAGGTGGTGGGAGGGGAGGAGGGAAGGAAAGTGGGGTCAAAAAGTCTTGTCAAGTCAGTATAGAGTGCGAGCTAATAAACTAATGAGACAGACTTTTAGTTGGTGGTAATTGAAGACAAAATTATCATTTTTGTTGATAAATGATCTATAATATTTTGGTTATCATTACAAAAAATGACCATCAGACTTCTCTTGTGCTTTCTCATGTAGTTAATTAAATATTAGTCATTTAGGCTATTCGCGTACCTATTTTTAACTTTCTAGTGGTAGCGCAGTCATCGGTAGAGTGTAATCAAAATGCAAAGGCTAACATAAAGTATCGAGAATCAATAATACTGCGGTATGTACTGCAAATTTCATTAGTTCAAAGGTGAAGGGGGCGCAGAATTTGCTTTGGCCCCCGCAGTCAAAATTGCACCACCACGCTACTGATTATGAGTGGCAGGGAAAGAGGAGTGTTAGTGGTGAGGAAGGAGGATTATGAGTGGTGGGAAAGAAGTGTGAGTGGTGGGAAAGGAGGATTATGAGTGGTGGGGAAGGAGGAGTGTGAGTGGTGGATGGAAGGAGGGAATGGTGGAATGGATGGAATGGTGGAGGGGGAGAGGATGGAGGGAATGGAGTGGTGGGTGGAGTGGTGAGAATGATGGGGAATGGAGGAATGGAATGTGGAGGAATGAATGGAGGAATGGAAGGAATGGAGGAATGGAATGGATGGAAGGAAATGGAGGAATCCAAATCACCCAAGAAGGACGGTTTTGTTTAAAGCATTTACACAATCACGTCAAATAAATCTTACATCCTTCAGCAGTTGTGACACGTATACTATTGCTACGTTCACTATCCCCAGCGCTGTTAAAGATTTCAGCACAACGACGTAAGACGTGTACATGCGCAGACCGCCGATCCTGCCGTTAGTCGACGTATTACTAAAATATGCGACACCAGGTTGTGGACTTTCGCATTGCACGCTCACGGCCCTGCGACGTCGAGAGGGAAGGTTGAAGTCCGCCTAGGTGAAAAATTTTAAGATATTGTAAGCTAGACAACTAACATAGAAAGGGAAAATAGAAATGAAGAATAAGCTTCTGTAAATTCTGGGCAAACTGAAGTAGAAATTCAGAAGATAGTGAGAAAATGTTATCTTTGCAGTTCTTGCAAGTCATTTCTTCGTCTTTTACACTTAACTGAAGTGACTGATGCAAACAATTTAATTCATATTTGTTGAGTGAAAATTTCCATGAAAATATCACGGTGTTTTTTTTTTCAGAAAATATTTTCGCTGATCTTGTGGTTCCAGAAAATAAGATATTTTATGCTGCCTGGAGAAGGAACTGAGTCAGGACTTTTTGTTCAGAATGATTAGTCCTACCTTGTATCCGAGTAAGGGAGTACTGGTTGATGGAGGAGGATCCCAGGATATAGTAATGAATGTTGGACCAGCATTAGGACTGCTATGAAGGACAGGTCGTAGAGGTACTACATAAAATCATAAGCAATATTATCTTAGCAATAGAAAAACCCAAGTCTGATCAGAAATCATAAAACAGTTGCTTGAGCAATATTGAAATGAGTAATTCAATTTGTTCAAATTAACTAATTGTTTTACAAACTCTAACTATAGGCAATGATCCACACGTCCTAATTAAGGATTAATACCTTAGCCCTCACTTTCAAGTGTATTGTAAACACATACATCTAAAAAGAGATTGTCAAGAAGTACAAGAAGTACAATACGGTCTTGACAATTTTCTAAAGGCTAATTGTTAAAGTTAAAGTTAAAATCCGATTTACACGATACCGGTAGAGTTAGAAAACGGTGCTAAACTCCTACGGTGTGGGATCTTATTTAAACCGTCACAAAACTTAACTGGTGGGAACAGCGTGGGAACGGCTATTAAAATAAACGCAGGGAGTCTTCGGAGACGTTAAATGAACGGATATTACGTTTGTAGTATAACGACGTTGACTATATTATAGTCTTTGCCATAACATGAAATTTTTCAAGTCCCATCATAAAAAAGTTTTCTCCAACATTATTTGCAAAAAGCCAACAAGGTTGGTGATATAAAATGGCGCGAATATTTCTTTCAAAATTCTCTATTGTAATCAAATGGAACTATAGTTCATTTAAAGAAAGTGAGAAAAAAGAAACAAAAGCGCGTTTACTGTATATACATGAAAACAAAATAAAGAATACAAGGAATAGACACTCGCGTCGGTGCCTTTACATTATGTTAGTCTGTTGGTTCAAAATGGGACAAATCCCGATGAACTGGCTAGAATAATGGCAGACGCGAGGCCCTTCTTTACAATCATTATTCAGTGAACACGTACACCAGAGTAGGGGAATGCTAGTGCATCCACTTACACCGAGCAGAAGTTCTTCTTGTTTCGATATAACTTGGTAGAGGATTATTATTTGAGTCGACGGCATGTAACTGTAGATCGTACAACGTGTACACTCTAAGTGACGCAAGCCGATACTCTCTGGATGCCAATGGGATGTTGAAGTTAATATAGTTTACGTTACTCAAGATATCTTCCTGGTGTAAACGATAGCCCAGGACGTACTTTACCACAGTCGCTTCAACGTCAACTGACAATGGAGGCTGAAAAAACCATGGAATATAAACACCAAAACGTTAATGTTGATTTTGTGCAAGGTTGGTTCAATCTCCATTGTGATTGGTTACATTAACACAAATAATTCTCAATGTCTTGCAAACCATGTACAACGACATTGAAAATTTCTGTGACGTATTTCTTAATGTGACAACTAAAAACTCAAAATGAATTATGGCGAAAGAATCTTTCTCGAGATTTGCAAGGGTTTCACAGACTGATTTGACGTGAGTTATTGAGAATAAGGTCATGAAAACACCACACTTTCAACTAGGAGACTTTACAACGTGTGTTTATGGGGAAAGACAAAGCACGGAAAACTTGATGCATTTCGTACACAATAGCTCGAAAGCGTCTACATTTATAGTTGTATGATTAAACAATTATTGAATGCGACTTTTGCATGATATCAAGAATCATTCAGACCACCGTCAGTGCGAACAATTAAAGATATCATGCTCATCCTTAAAACTATTACTCATTGATTTATTCTCATTTTTAATTGAGAAGATGTCGACTTTAAACATAAATACCAAGTAAATGTCATCAGTTACCTTCCAGGAAACCAAAAACGAGTTCGGCGTTGGCGACGTAATGCGAACGTCACGAGGACTTCCGGGAAGAGCTGGAAAAGTTTTAAGGAAAGTTATGAAAGTTTGACAATATGCATGGAACAGAGTAGAATGAATCGATAAATTGATCAATGAATCCATCAATCGATCAATAGATTTTGAATCGATCAATCAGTTAATAAATAGATAATTGAACCAATCAATAATTAGATCAATGAACCACCCAAGGAACCTTTACAATTTGATATGAGCGAGTATCTTATTTGTAAAGTTAAGGCAGCTGTAAGTATTTTAGTTTATGTGATGTAAACGTTTCTTTTTTTCAGTATTTTGGTTCAAATGAAGTGTAAAGACAAATGTTAGTAAGGGAAAAAATAGAGCGGTGAACCAGCCCAACATTTTAATCCTGCGATGCAATTTTGTCGCAAAATTATTAATTATATATTTAATTCCATTTATTGTTTTTCCAATGTTTAAACACAGAAATATCGTAGTATGCATTGTAGGAGTACAAAACGAGCTGGCTTTGCCACTGATAAATAATGCTTTCCATTATCATTAAAAAGCAACATCATCTATCAACGAACAATGGCATGTGAATTAATTTGGCATCACTTACATTTACTCAATGTCCTCACAAAAGGCGATGGAAGACTAGGGAGACTGTCCCCAGCATCGTTGGTCGCCGTGATTTCAAAGCTGAAAAGTTGACTAGATTCTAGTCCCCAGACAACCGTTTGCTTTGAGTCACCAGAGAGGGGTTTCGGATATCTTTCCCATGCTCCTTCTCCTTTGCGGTATTGCAGGGTGAAATATCTTATTGGCTGGTCGCGACGTTTACCAACAGCCCATCTAACCAGAATCGAGCGCCATGTGATATGGGAATCTTTGATTGGTAAAATGAGGGGTCTAGACGGCTTTTCTGAAATTAAACAATGTCAAAATTTTAAATTCAAAGGATGGATATTTTCAATTCGTCAATGTGAAATCCAGGGAAACAGAAAATATTTATCCTACCGTCAATGTTTCCACCTTGAGTTGTGAATATTTGTCCCACAGCTTTTTCTCCCCAACCTCCACCGACAGTGAATGCAGCAACTTCGAAGATATAGTATCTTTCACGGGAGAGATCAATCACCGTGTCAGTGTATTTTGTTCCAACGAGCGAAGGCCTAACGATAGGTGGGGATGCATCGTCACACAATCGATATGAGACTCGATACTTTGTTATATTGCCTCCTGTCATTTCCGGTGGTCCCCAATTCACAACAACAACAGAGGGAGTTATGGTCGGGAAGCGCAACTGGCTGGGAGGTCCAGGTTCTAGGATGAAAATCATTTTATGATCGATCAACATGTAGTCTCTTAAGGAAATGTTTTCCTTTGACGTTTTGTCAATAATTCATTTGTCAATGTTAAGAAAGAACACATGAAGAAAACTTTGTTTAGAAAATATTCGCTATTTCCGTTGTTCCCACAAATTTTCCTCTCCCCAACGTGGAAACTGAAATTGTTTTTTCGATTGCTTCCATAATTTCTATCAAATTCAAGACAATTTGATATTATGCTGAAAGGTGAATTTCTCAATGTTTTCCAGTTTTTGTAAAACAACCAAAAACTACACGGAAACAACCGAAAACGTGACGGAAACGACCGACATCGTCAAGAAAAATAAACTATCCATGGATAGAAAACCAAAACATGTACGGAAAACAACCAAAAACTGAACGGAAAGCAACCTAAAAAAGAACGACAAAGCCAGGAAGGTAAAGTAGTCACTAGAGTAGAATAACTTTTTTAATGAACCAAAAAACACTTACACCGCTTCCTACAAATGCCTAAACTAAGGTGTGCACTTACTGCTTTCCAACGTCATAGGATAAGGTTTAAGCCTGTCACTCATCTTGCCATCTCCAATTCGGGTATAAGCAAGAATTCTTATATCATACTTGGTAGCCCAGCAGTTTCTCCAGTGTGTACTGTTTCACATTGTTCACGTTGATTTCCTTGAATTCTTGAGGCGCGTACTTCACTAGACGGTAAAATATCTGCAAGAAAACCATAAAAGAAAATACTTGCATGAAAACAGCACAATGTGAAAAATTCTCTTAATTATTCTTAAAGGTACCTTATATCCAAGTATAACACCATTTCTTCTCTTTTCATCTACGTCATCCCAGGTTAATGAGATACTCGATCCGGATTGGGCAATGGCCCGAATCTTTGAGGGCGGGAGGTCAGGTACTTGTATAATAAAACAAAAAAGAAGATATCTCATAAGATTATTCAGAAAATTTGAAATCTATAAGCTAACATTCATCTGCAATTGGCAAACAACCGACACCATTTGTTAAAATGTTAGTATCGCTAATAATGGCGTTTAAGATGATATCCAGAGACGAAATAAATATTCAAGGAAATAGGAAAAAAGCTAAAGAAAACAAACCAAAATGATTTTGTTATGTACAATAGAAGAATATATAAGTGTATAAATGAAAAGATGCTGAATTTAAAGATGCCAAATAAGAAGCTTTAAGAAAAACCAAAAAGAATACATACGACCGTATCGCATCGTATACAGCTTTATTTGTTTGCTCAGGATCCAGTGGCAATTTACGGAAACTGACCTCAACATTTTTCAATGAGCCCTGCTCAATCATATCTGGGGTGGGACTCCGCGATAAAATGGGAGCCCGCGATAAATTTCTCGTGCCCCTACTCCGCTCTTATCCAAATTCCACCCCCCCATATCGACAAAAGAAGCATAATTTACCATGTTCCTGTGTTTGACCGATGACAACAGGAGTTCTAGGACTTTCACCGCGCTCGTTGACGGTCTTCATCGTTATTTCGTACTTGGTAAATTTACTTAAGGAAAACAGTCTTCTTTGTCGTGCATTTCCACGAATTCCGCTCTGTACAAACTTTGTAAAATTATTTCGTTCACCCTGCTCTTGAAGTTCGATCGTATACTTGATAAAGGGGCTGTTCCAAGTCTCTCGTGGGGGAGGCTAAAAAAAACATGGAGTTTTTGCTTACACAATAAATCCTATAAGGTGAGATATTACATCAATGATTCAGGTGATTGAAACAGGGGTCAGTTAGTAAAATTGACAGCACACACTGTGTATTGTCGGGTTTAAAGAGTTTTCAACTGCTCTACTGAATGTGTTTAGCTTTTCAAGTTGTAAATGTTTAAAATCTCACAGGCAATGCAGACATGTTCGGTATACGTTTAAAAAATTTTCTTAAAGGGTGCCAAAAGCTCGCGGTGTACTTTGCAAAGAAAGAAATTTGAAGTACTCCACAACAGCCAGCTAGTTTCAGTCCTGCTATATAAATTTCAGATCAACATCAATATCCATTCCAAAGGAAATCTTATGTTTTCACAGTGAGCAAACACATTAAATTCACATAGCAGAACTGGTTAAAAAAAATCGTTTCAATGTCAATATGTAAAGCATCGTAAAGAAAAACTGGAGTCCAGTTAAAAGTCGCAAACTCACCGTCCACGTTAATGTCAACTCCCCAGGATAGCGTGGGGGGTTAACTCGTAGGTTCAATGGTGGTGACTCGGGTGCTGCTTGCTGTGTCGTGATTTCCCCCGATATTGCACTGAAGTCACTAGCAGCAACCTTATTCCAGGCTTTTACTCGGAAACGATATGTCGTGAATGGCCGTAAGCTCTCGATGATCACCGGTGGGAGATTGTGATATTTGTATGGATTAATGACAACGAGCGCGTCAAACCACAAGGAGTCGCGATTGTTTTTAAAGCCGGTTTCATTGTTCCCTTGAACGAGGTACTTCGTGATAGGCGAATTTCCTTTGAATCCCTCGCGCCATGTTAGCTTAAGTGTCGTAGCGTTGGTTTCAAGGGAACGAAGATTGCTTGGAGGCCCAGGTTGAACTGCAAAAAAAACAAAATGAAAATTAATGAAACACAACATTCAGTTCCTTTACTTAAATGAATGTCACCCTGTTTATGGAGAGCACGCCAAGCATATGTCCGTATAACAAAGCTCACTCATACTCACGCACATTGAGTGCGCAAAAAAAATCACACTCTATTTAATGATTGGCAAAGTCATTTCTCCATCTAAGGCAGGATTTTCTCCGAGATATTTCAAATCAAGCAATTAGTTGAGTGAAATTGCGGTCTTCGAATAATTATGAAGTGATTTCAAAGCTCTACTCATTTTTGTTTTTATCTAATTCACTTATAAAAACACGGCGCGCAGTGAGCCTGTGAATTGTTATTTTAAGATGGAACTCTAATTTCACTGCCATTGTGCAAGCCACAGCTAAAGTATAGCACGTAAAAAAGCGGTGGCAAATTCTTTAATGAAAACAATTATTTAAATATTAATAATAACAAACTCATAAATAAAAATAAATGATCAAAAATATTAATTAATTTAAAAAAATTTCAGCATACTTAAACATTTTTAAAGGCAACAAATAATCGATTGTGTATGTTAATTAACAAACCTGCCACATCTTGAGTACGTCCTTGAATTTTTGCCGACTTGCTGACGCCAGCATTTGTCTTTGCTGCAACCTCAATTATATAACTCGATCTAGAGTCTAAATTTGTGATGCCAGCCTGAAGGGCATTACCCGCAACCTCATCAGTCATTGGATTACCGATCCGCGTACCGTATTGATCAACTTTCCAATACTTAACCGTGTAGCCAATAAGAACGCCGTTCACTTCACGTGGTCGTAACCAGTTTACGCTAATTGTATCAGAGAATTGATCGACGATCTGCAACCGTTGCGGAGCACTGGGAACTAAAATGAAACGAGCCGAATTTTGTTGATGTATGTTGACAAGGCTAATTATTAAATCTGGACCAAAGCGTATAAGACGTAACATAACGAATGCATTGAAAAGTTGAAGAATCCAAGGATAGTCATTGGGCTGAATATGAAACTGATTGTTCTTCGAATAAACATGCTATACATGCATCAAGCTCAAATTTACACTTGTTATGACGTAACACAATTTTACACTTGAATGGAGGTATAATCTCTAATATTAACTTAATGGTGTTATGACCTTTAGCCAAGTGTAGAAAGATAACCCCGGTTGATATAGCAGCTTCAAATTTTGGCTGTAGGTGGCTTATCAACTGTAGTCAATGAGGATAGCGTGTTTTCACACCTGACGTCACAGTGACGTCGATAGAAACGCACTAGAGAGCTGAAGTGTAGCAAAATCGCGGCAAATTGTTTCGGCCACAGTTAAACTATACTTGATAAATGAATGTGAGACACTCTATAAAGTACCTTACTATCCCATGTACTCCAAATACAACAAGTAAGAAAAACACGCGAGACACTCAATAAAGTACCTTACTATTCCATGCATTTTTAATGCAGCATGCAAAAAGAGCTGAGAGAACCACCTACCATCTTCTGTTGTCCTAACTTGTACTTCATTCGAGTATGAGCTGCCCCCAACACTATTCTTCGCACTTACGGAGATGATGTATTGAGTGGAAGTCTTTAGATTTGTCACATTATGTACTTGGGTGAACGTTGAGGGATCGCGAGATGCAAATAGCCGTTGTTCACTTTCAGTATTAAACTCACGCACGAGAACAGTATACCCAGAGAGTTGTCCGTTCCAGTCCTGTTGAGGTGGGTCGTCCCATTGCAGTAGTACAGAACGAGACGAGACGTTTAGTACGAGGAGATTTCGGGGAGGGCTGCTGGGAACTGAAAAAGAATAAGTTTTAGTTACAAGAAACAATGACATTTTCCATAAGTTTGTATCGTGTGTGGATAATTTCCCAAGCTTATCGGGAATTTTTCCAGACTTTTGATGTGTCTGACAACCTTGACTAACTTTAGTCAAAATACTCCGCCATTGAGTTAGTCCACTGAACTAACTCTTAGTTAGAACACAACAGATCTGCTCATATATCAAAATACTAATCTTCGTTTTCATTAACTGGATATACATAAAAAATAAATTTGGAGAAATGCTACGCGATAATAATGTACAAACAAAGAATCTCATCCGATAGTAATATAAATCAAATGTGAAAAAAAGCACTACCTCTTGGTGAAAGTTAATGATTTGACAATTTTTCGGAATCCTTAATAAAAGTTTATTAAAATCGTACGCAGGGTGAAACTACAACGGAGAGTGGGGCCGGGGGGGTGTTAAATATTCATAGATTCAACTCTGCCTGGCTGGTTTCCTTTGATAAAGGTTTGTATTGTATCGTTTCATCGTTTAACATATTTCTTTTTTTGTGTTGTTTCCCTTGTTTATTTTAAGAATAGTTTTCAGGCCCCTTTGTCTATCCAGATAACTTACAAAGATCAATGACCAACTTACCTTCTTCTTTAGTTCGAAGCACAACTGGATCACTGAATGGGCCACCCCCAGCGTCGTTAAACATCTGAACTTTAACTTCATACCGTGAGTTAGAAAACAGATTTTGAATCAAGTATTTCCTCTTGCTTGCAGGCGTTGCTCTATGTGTGGTGAATGTACCAGACTTGACGCCAGCGTGCTTCCATGATACGTAATACCCACGTAGCACACCATTGTGGGTATAGGCAGGTGGTGCCTACATAATGCATTAAGTAATGAAGTAAGCAACTGATACATTGAAAAGAAAAAAAATGTTGAGTTCTTATGTACCATCCTCACTATGACATAAGTATAACGAGATCAAATACATTGATTTCTTATGTACTATCCTCACTATGACGTAAGTATAAGGAGATCAAGTACATTCATTTCTTATGTACCATCCTCACTATGACGTAAGTATAAGGAGATCAAGTACATTGATTTCTTATGTACCATCCTCACTATTATATAAGTATAAAGAGATCAAGTACATCGATTTCTTATGTACCATCCTCACTATGACATAAGTATATAGAGATCAAGTACATCGATTTCTTATGTATCATCGTCACTATGATATAAGTATAAAGAGATCAAGTACATCGATTTCTTATGTACCATCGTCACTATGATATAAGTATGAAGAGATCAAGTACATTGATTTCTTATGTACCATCCTCACTATGACATAAGTATAAAGAGATCAAGTACATCGATTTCTTATGTACCATCCTCACTATGACATAAGTATATAGAGATCAAGTACATCGATTTCTTATGTACCATCCTCACTATGACATAAGTATAAAGAGATCAAGTACATCGATTTCTTATGTACCATCCTCACTATTACATAAGTATAAAGAGATCAAGTACATCGATTTCTTATGTACCATCCTCACAATAACATAAGTATAAAGAGATCAAGTACATCGATTTCTTAGGTACCATCCTCACAATGACATAAGTATAAAGAGATCAAGTACATCGATTTCTTATGTACCATCCTCACAATGACATAAGTATAAAGAGATCAAGTACATCGATTTCTTAGGTACCATCCTCAAAATGACATAAGTATAAAGAGATCAAGTACATTGATTTCTTATGTATCATCCTCACTATGACATAAGTATAAAGAGATCAAGTACATTGATTTCTTATGTACCATCCTCACAATGACATAAGTATAAAGAGATCAAGTACATTGATTTCTTATGTACCATCCTCACTATGACATAAGTATAAAGAGATCAAGTACATTGATTTCTTATGTACTATCTCACTTTGGCATAAGCATGAAAAAATGCAATTACATCGTATATGTAACCTCAGCTATCGCTCACCTCCCAGGTAACCTCAATGCTAGTTTTCGTTCTTGAAAGTCCTCTAACTTGTTGAAGCTTATAAGACGGAGCTAGAAAAGTGGAGACAGGTGATATTATACAAATTGCATTACACTTTTTCGTAAAATCGTGATTGCCGTCATGGTATAAATTATACAATACACAAGGCAATTTTTGACAGTCTTCTCTATAGGCAAGAAATGTCTTACTAAGGAAGAGTTCCAATGGAAATTAGACTCTTCCCCTGAAAGTGACCTTCGGCCAATATGGGCTTATTTTGTGAACGATCTAATTGTAGTTAAGATCTCACTCAGAGACAAATCTTATGATAATTGGAGTGAGTGAAATAACAACAATCTGTCTTCCTGATGTGATCGAATACAATTCCTGTATACTTAAGCATAATTCCTACATATGGCTAATGAGATGAATAAATCTAGGGATGCGATCTCATGTTCAGTGGCCTACCTGCTTCGCGAGTTTTAATTTGTTTTGAGTAAAAGCTCCAAGGACTATTTCCGACTGAGTTGACAGCTCTAATACGAAACTGATAGTACGTGTTGGGAGCAAGGCCTGGAACTTGGTATCTCTTGATTATTCCAGACACTATCACATCATTCCTCAAGGTTCTCTCTGTCCCATTTACCGGCACTTTAATGCCAATTTTAAAATGACGTATTGCACTGTTGCCATCGTCACCGGCACTCCATTGTAGGACGACTGAATCAGGGCGTATGTCGGACACTTTCGGAGCAGTTGTTGCAAAAGGAGGAGCTGAAAGGAAAAACTCGCGTGATATGGAAGCACAAAACGTCACCACTTAATTACTCATTTGTCTAGGCATTGAGAAAATGGGCACTTATCTAAAGATGGATCATAAGATTTTCCACTGAAGGTAGGCTACAAAATAGAAGGATGCATCCATGCAATTTTAACATTAAAATATTTGACAAAACTTTAAAGCATTTAGAATCTTTGATGTTGCATCACATGGTGTAGATATTGAGAATTATCAAGCATTGTATACAATAACTTTATTTGGTAACAACGTTCAGATCTACTGGACAAACATATCATAGCAGGAAACCAAAACGTACCTTGAACTTTCAGTTCGATAGTGGTCGAGTAATCGCCGACAGACGATGATGAATCGCAACGATAGACACCATTATCCCTTTGGAACACACCACGTATAGTGAGCCGACCTTCGCTGTCAATGCTGCGTCTTGAGTCATCTCTAAGTATCTGCTGACCTCTAAAATACCAACGATACGTGACGTTGACTTTCTTATCATAACGGACACCACAGTAGAGATATGGATGGTTGCCTAAGGACGCAAACACCGTGACGGACTTATTTACGACAACGGTCGGAGCTGGAGAGAGAAAGAAATGTGGTCACATATCTGTTTTCTTTTTCAAGAGATGCATGTGTGCGTGCATGTGATACCTTACCCTACGTTTCCTGTAGGTTTGCAAACGGCGCAAAAAGTAATAGAACTGGATTGCGTTTATACTGCACCGGAGAGGAATTGTTTGAAAACTTCACTTTTTATGGAGCGATATGACCACACTTTCTAAACGTGGTCGAACAAAAACGGAGCGCTACGCAGTGTCGTGTGAACAGCCAGCAGTTGATATTTTGCTGTTTTTGAGATACCAGTTCTCTTCAATTCGTCACGCGTTGTGGTGCATAATTGAAAATGGTGAACATTGTATGTTTTGGAAAGCTTTCAATGACAAATTCCGTTGTAATTTTACAAATCAACGTCTTTTATGACTTATGACTACAGTTATAAAAATCTAGCAATGTGAAGACGAAAAATGACGTCATTTTATCACAAAAAACTAACGAATTTTGACACTTGACGGCAAGAGACATTATGTGAAAACATGGCAAAACTGGAATTCAACGGGTAAACGCAGTCAAATTTTACGGTCACTTCTTCGCTTCGAAGTAGTGTAAACGTGGTCGTAGCTCATGTGCTGGCGTGAATACGTTTGAACCAGAACACAAACAACTTTTTCCTTTGATAGTTTAAAAAATCTTTAAAGCGACACATGTTTCACATGTTTCTTAATGCTTGTAATCTTCCTAAAGCTTCGTAATCTTGACTATTCTTATGAATTAGTTCTGGTTGTTTTCATATGCAAGATATTAAACTGAAAAATTTTTGTTTTTCTTAATACTTTCCTGTTGTTAAAGAAATTCTCAGATTTCCAATGAAACAAGATAAAAGTAATTAAAGAGCATGACTTAATTGGATTGAAATCTCTCATTAGCTTCGTGTTTAGCTTTAGCTTTACGGTGATAGAAGTTTTAAGTTCACTTTTGGTGAGCATTTTATCTACTTTTGTATTTCTTTCTGGTTACGCATTTGGTGCACACAGATTCTTAAATCAAGACGTGAATTTTAATTAATATCACGATCCTTAACTAAGACGTGATTCTTAAAGTGCCGATAAAACGAAAATTTTGCAAGTTAAATTATGTTTGCAACGATCAGAACTTTTGAAATGACAATGCACTTTCTAAAACAGTAAATGCACTTCTGTTTTTATTCTCGTGACATTGCGTTTTTGTTATTTCAATTAATCCAACTTGTGACGTCATATTGCATAATGGCTCCCACAATGTTTCAAATACTCTTCAGTTTCGTGACAACTTTAGGTTGATACCAGTAGGCAACATTTTTTACCATTAGCAACATCACAATGAAGGGAACTCTGTCTTTGTGAAGTAAAGTATAGGTAAATATACCGAATAATTTTAGTTCTCATTATGCAATGTGACGTCATAAGTTAAATAAATTGGACAAAGCAAGAACCTCAACAAGTAAAGAATGAAAAGTGATATGCATGAAATGGTTTAGAATGTCCACTGTCATTTTAAAATATCTCTTCAATAAAAGTATTACTCAGATAGCAAAAATTTTGTTTCATAGGCACTTTAAGACAATCCATGAATATAATTCTTAAGTTAACATTTTATCAATGGTAGGGTAGAATTGTGATCAGATAATGGATTCTGGGTTTTTCGAAAATCGAAATGGAATTACGTACAATCACAAACACGAGAACAACCTATAGTCAAACTCATAAATTGTTAACGTAACAATGTAAAGTTGTTCGGTTTTAGATAATGTAAAAAACATGTGCTCTCCTATTTAAAGATCCTAAAGTTGGGCCTAAACATTTCCCGACACTGCAAGATAACGTCTTGCACATTTTTGCCTTTTCTAAAAGATTCGTGTTATAGATATCAATCAAAATCATTTTATTACCTGACACACTCTCTCCAACTCTTACAAATTTTGCTCAAATTAATCAATGTCTTATCTTTCACATTCGCGCCATCCAATTTTCGTTCCCATTTATGCATTTTCACCATTGCTCTCACCATTTGCTCTCTGACAAGCTCTCACCATTCCATTGCTCTCTGACATCTCTCATTCACCATTTGCTCTCACATTTCTCTTTCCATTCCATTCACATTCCTTCCATTCCATTCCTTCCATTCACCTTCCTTCCATTTCATTCCATCCCTTCCATTCCTTCCATTCTCATTCCATTTCTTCCATTTCGATCATTCCATTCCATTCCATTCCATTCTATTCAATCCATTTTCTCATTCTCATTTATCTGACATTCTCCATTTCTCATTCTAATCACCATTTTTCTCATTTAATCTCTTTCATTTATCTCATTTGTCTACAAAACCTGTTCTGACGCTTCTGTTGCTCATGACAATCTCACTTGCAACTCTGAACAATGCTCCATTCTTCCATGCGACAATTCTGATGTTTGCTCTCAATGATGACTCACCATTTGCTCTCTGACAATCACCATTTTTACTCTCTGACGCCTCCTCACCATCTCACGACGTTCTCTCTGACACTCTGACAAGCTCTCACCATTTTTTCTGACAAGCTCACATTTTTCTGACATCTCACCATTTGCTCGCTTCTCTGATTCTGCATCTGGCACAAGGTCTCATCATTTGCTCTCTGACATTCTCACCATGCGACCCGTCGCCTACTACTCTGAGAAGCATTGCTACAATTATTTCTAATAAACTCTAACCGTGCCTGAAATACTTTGACTTTCCTGGGACATGTTTTTATGCATTATACATTCTTATTCCCTCCTAATTAGTAATACATACATCGTTACACTACGACACATCGTGTGCCTTTATTTGCTTAAAGTACTTGTGATCCAAAATAACCTTCTCGTATCCCATCTTATGATCATCCTATACATTAGTTCACAGCTTTCTACGGTAATTTTATCCAATGAAAAAATGAAACTTTTCTTACGCAGTTCCCTTTTCGGCCACCCCATGAAATCTAAAATCGTGTTCATTCTGTAATTCGAGTCCGAAAATTCAATACACTCACCAACTAGTTCCAATCTTCCAAAAGATTTGTGAGCGTCCGCTGGGTTCGGGCCATTCGAAGCCACGCAGGCGTATTGCCCAGCGTCACTTGCTCGCACTGTTTGGATTATGTAAGTTCCATTCTTACCATTATTACGAGGGTTGACAGACGGAAGTTCGTTACCGTTTTCTCCCATTTATACGTTATTGGTGGAGAGCCCCTGGCTCTGCATTCTATCTTGGCAGTACGGCCAAGTACGGCATACACGACGGTCCATAGTAAATATAAGGCGCCGAGCCTACGAAATTAAAAGTATGGGAAAAGCATAAGCAATTCCACTAAATTCTAATACAATAATAAATGAAATGAGGTGAAAAGAACTTAAACATACACATTACTAATAGAAAACTACCGAGACAAATGACCGTTATGTTTTTCTGCCATACAGCAATGGGTGCAAAACATTGAAAAGAATATAATAACTGTTACGTCATGTCAAAATTTGAAACCAAACATTCAACTAGTCCCAATCTTTCCAGACGCCGTCCAAAGAAAGTTCAATTACGACGTTTAGCTAAAAAACACTTTACCCTAAACACGCCTGTGTGGGGATAAAATCTGGCTTCATCTATGTAAAGGCGTGTTTATCTAAACGTACTGCAGCATTACAGTTACATATTCATTGACTTTAAACGAATTTCAGAAATCACAGGAAGACTTCAAAAACGTCCAAGTGAGGTTCAAATCGTTTCAACAAATTTCACGTTATAGAAATGAAGATACATACAGAGTTGATGAGAGAAATAAAGGGAGTATGGCCCAAGACTCCAAACCATTAGTCCAGCTGTTGCTTATTTGTCAAACATTTTTCAAACGTGAATCAGCAAAGAGCACTGTCCCAAACAACCACAAACGAATTAAATGCAATTTCTGATGCGCGCTGTTTTAATATTTACAGGCTAAGTGAACAGGTCACGTTGGCCTGCATAGAGGTAGAGAGTGCCGTAATTGCTCGCACACCAGCAAGTGCTCGTCCATTGAATACGAAGGCAAACCAAGTTAAGATTTTTCTGATCCATCAAAAGAATGGTCTTTGTATTTCTCATGTGCTGACTGTCAGTGACTGACTCGCCATGAAATTTGCCATGGTTGGCGAACATTTGGAAAAAATGAATTTCACAGGGCGTATGTAAATATCAGGGACAAAATTTAGCTTTCCAAACTGAACATCTTCCATTCTTAGGAAAATGACTTGGAGAAGGTTTAATAGTAAGGTGTAAACGTCAGGTTAGCCGTATTTGTTATCTGGTTCTAACTTCATTGTATTGTGTGTACAGGAAATGTGTGGGTGTCAATTGTTTATTGTCATTGTGAATTAGTGTGAAGTGTAATGTTTTTAGTTGTGATGTGTGATTTGTGTGATGTTTGTTGTGATGTGTTGTGTCGAAACGTCAGTCAACAACAACAAAAACAGTCCTTCTCAGGACTATACCAACCTAGACGATCTACATTTACAAACATGTAACGATACTCCCGGGTTCAAAGCATTTACTTTAGTAAAGTGTCTTTCAATATTTTGCAAGTCCGGACGTATGGTTGCAAAGAAAAAGCTCGAAAAAGATCCAATGCAATAGCGTGCTTATTCATAACACTTACCAACAACATTGACGGAGGTATACGCCATATTACGTCCGCCAGTGTTAACTGCGAAGCATTGATACATCCCACTATCCGTGCCTTTCTTCAATGCCGTTACATTCAGAGTGAAGTTTCGGTAATCAGTAAACACCCTTGACGTCATACGTGTCCGAGAATTTTGCGACAATTTCACACCATTTCTGTACCAGTTGAGAGAGAAACCAAAGTTACTAAACATTCCAGTTACCATACATGTCAGCGTTATGTAGCTTCCAATGTAGCCGATTTGATTGGTCGGTTCAATGGCTTTAATAACAGGTTGCTCTGCATATACAATGCAATAAACGTAGGATTAATACACACAACATTTTTTTGTGCAACATCTTCAGTGTGACATAAGTATAATGAGATTAAGTACATTAACTTCATATGTACCATCCTCACTATGACATAAGTATAAAGAGATCAAGTACATTAATATCTTATGTAATTTCCTCACTATGACATAAGTATAAGGAGATCAAGTACATTCAATTCTTATGTACCATCCTCACTATGACATAAGTATAAGGAGATCAAGTACATTAATTTCTTGTGTACCATCCTCTCTATGACATAAGCATAAGAAGATCAAGTACATAGATTTCTTATGTACCATCCTCACTATGACATAAGTATAAGAAGATCAAGTACATTAATTTCTCATGTACCATCTTCACTATGACATAAGTATAAGGAGATCAAGTACATAGATTTCTTATGTACCATCCTCACTATGACATAAGTATAAAGAGATCAAGTACAATGATTTCTTATGTACCATCCTCACTATGACATAAGTATAAGGAGATCAACGCACAACTACGAAAAGTAACTGTCATACTCTACATTCACGAGTTGTTAAGTCATTTTACTACTATACATCATCTCACATCGTGATATCATATCTTACCAATAACAGTCAGGGTTGCTGTTGGAAAATTGCTACCAGTTGCTCTACTATAGGCACATTGATATATTCCACTATCATGTTTATTTAAGTTCTTAATCGTGAGCCTTTTGTTGTGATCGGAAATTACATATTTCGGACTTTTACCAAACGGCGATCTCCTTTCTTCCACGTGATCACGGGCATTGGACTAAAAACAAAGATCTACCTCTAGGTACATTTACGAAACACGTCTTGATTTATTCGCCCTCCCCCCAGGATTGAAATAACACGTTTCATCTTCGGTGAATGAATTCTTGGGAACTTAAGCACGTGGAAGGTGGATACAAGTTTGAATCGGGGAACTTCACATGTGGAAGGTGGATACAAGTTTGAATCGGGGAACTTCAGCATGTGGAAGGTGGATACAAGTTTGAATCGGGGAACTTCAGCATGTGGAAGGTGGATACAAGTTTGAATCGGGGATCTTCAGAATGTGGAAGGTGGATACAAGTTTGAATCGGGGAACTTCAGCATGTGGAAGGTGGATACAAGTTTGAATCGGATGAACTTCAGCATGTGGAAGATGGATACAAGTTTGAACCGGGGATTAAAAAATGTACAAATGTACTTTAGTAGAATGAAACAAAATACTAACTTTCCCGTAACAAAACATTCAAATGTAGCTTCGCTTTCTCTTTGCAATCCAATTGTCTGACTTCTTGGACCCAACATCGCTGACCCATAGATGTTGCCTGCACCACTGTTGGCTAAACAAAGAAAACAAGCTTTAAGTTGAACTGTAAACAAAACAGAATCCAATTTGTTCTTGGAAATACAAACAACGAGCAATGCATTTCATGCGACGTTCTTTAAATAAGTACGTATGATTATGAACTTGCAAAACTTATTAAGCTATTATATAATAGCAACACCAATACCATGTAGTCTACTACACAAATCCACAAGCCAAACATTATTTAATATGAACAAAACCAAATACACAAGTCTTACGGTCAAAGCACGTGAAAGTTCTGAAAATTCAGAAAACTGAAACTCGAAAAAGGTTGAACAGAAAAATAGCGTACATTAACTCTACTTAAAAATTTCGATGGACTGAACTAGTCCTAAAGGCTTAAAAAGGGTCACTACATACACCACCAAATCAACTTGTATGAATCCATTATTGTACGACAATGAAAGCTATAATCTTCGCGTTATAAACTTTTAGGCCGGAGTCATTTTGGAGGGTTTTGAGCAAATTTTTGAAAAAAGTCAAACTTTTTATTGAAAATGTATTGAGTCGTTTTGATTGGATAATTGACGTTCTGCAATAAGTACAGAACACACCGGTGAGCAAAATAATCGTTTTAGACGAAAGTGCCAAAATTAAAAAAAGATTACTTAAGCAAAAAGGTTAGTAGCGTGACGTATTACATACGTACCTGACACTTGCAAAGTAATTGTTTCCCTAGATTGTGTTAAGGAGCCCAGTTGCATTTCCACCGTATACTCCCCTGCATCACTAGGGCTCAACATAGCAATATATATGTCGCCTTTTTCTGACACGCTTATCCGTTCATTCTCAGCAATTGCTTCGTTATTGAATTTCAATATAAACCGTGGTTTTGGATATATGGAATGAGTATAATCGGTGAACACGTATTTCCATCCTTCATATTGTGTACCCAGTCTTGTAACGCCTGTTTTCTTGAAACCGCTTACATCTACGAAGTATGAAATAATGGAAACGAGTTAGATCATGCAATATCAATACAATATCCGCGCATATAGCAATGTAACTCAAGCAGTTGGTATTTTGCAATGATTCGAGCGAAAGTTCTTTATCATGAGTTAAAATAACGTGTTTACGAAACGAAAACTTTGATATTTACATTATACTTTTAGTGAACAGAGCATTTTGAAATGTAGCAGACTTTCATTCTCAAGATATTGAACTTTATTGAAGTTAATTTACGCTACTTGCAGCATTAAATGACAACAGCTTGAATAATCAGTTTCATTTGCTGATATGATATTACAGGCAGGCTGAATGCCCTTCGTTGTAAAATATTGATAGTATAAATTATATTTATAATCATACCATTAAGACTGTTGGTGTTCTGTTTACTGGCGTGTCGATCTTTACTAAAAGCATATTTAAAGTCCCGGCATTTATTTATTTATTTATTTAAGGATATTTAGCTACAGAATATAAAACATATTATTAGTGATACTGTTTTTCACATGTGTCATCTTTAACAAACAAGAAATCAATAATAATTGAAATTACTACAAGCTAAATATTTAAAACTAACTAAAATGTTCTTGCAACAGTGGGTTAAAGGTTTAAAGGTCTTCGACGTCCACAAAACTGGTTATATACCTTAGAGCTTGCAAATCGAAAGGATTGTCTAATAAACTCTAGTTTTACTTTAGCCATCCGGAAGTGACTCTGGCGTTTATCACCAATGACAATCCTTGAAAGCATTTTTGGGGCCGATTACATGGAGCAATTTCAGCCCGTGATGAGTTTCAGCCCGTTGGCCGGTTGTGTGAATATGGCCAATTTCAGCCAGGTGTTTGACCCATAGATATAATAAACATAGATTGCTGGCCCAATGAACTCCATATATATATATATATATCCTACCGTACATCCTGTGTCCCAAGTGCAGGAGTCACCATTTTACTATGGTGATAGCCGGGAGGGCACATTGTATATACACTTTGTAACACATTGTATATATTAAAACGAAAATAAAAGCGACAATACATTTTATAGACACAAAATTGAAGCCTAAGCCCTAGTCTCTTGCGCGGTTTGTACGTAAGTTCCAGTCCTTCAAAGTCGAATATTCACGCGGTTTGTACGTCAGTTTCATTCCCCTGAGTGCCAAACATACACGGCCAATATAAATTTGAATACAAATTGCCAAAGCATAAACATATAAACAACATCACGACAAACGACACACGAGGTCAACTCTTCGCAAAAGGTTATTTTTTACAACTGAAACTTTACTACAGTGAGTTCGTTGTAACTTACAACTTGTAACGAGGAAAAGCCAACTGAAAATTACACTGTACGCTAAAAAGACAATGCAATAAGAAAATATGACGAGAAAATATTCAAGCAAAAATTTTTCTTACATCGGAAGGTAAATTTTCAAACGATGTCAGACAGTGTTTGTATTTTTTTGTCATTTCAGTGGATTTAAAGATCTGTTTTTCCGAAGAAAAAAGAAATCTTGAATATCCAGTTTCATAAAAAATATTGAGTTTATAACTCGCATATTTACTTTTTACAGAGCGATTGTCATTTTCATCGATTTTGATAGTGCTTGAAATACTAAATGGTTGTCATCTCAATATCAATAATTGAATATCCTTAAAGACTTTGATATGTTTTAAAGGAAAACCACAGCTTAAGAGCAGATTGACTGTGTATGACAAAAATATATAGTAGCTATATTAAAGATATTTTCATTCTATATGTAAATTTTGTCGAATAAAAATTCATACCAACAAATCCTTTTAGTTTATTTGAAAAACGTAATAATACTATTGCACTGAGGATGATGTAGAATTGAAACATAATTCAAAGGATTTTCTTCGTGAAGATAAAACTGACTAGTAAAATGAAATCAACTGAGGTCAAACTAAAGATCTTGATAACAAAATACAAATTGTTTATAAACACACGCGAGAAACACGAGTGACGACGAGTGATGACGACAAATACTTTTTTGGCTTCAATTTGTGGCTTCAGTTATCGTTCCAGTTATTTAAATCGAGTTCACTGAGCCGGCCATAGCAAATTGAACATTCCTAGATGGCAGCTCAAGCGGGCAAAAAAACTATAATTTGTATTACGAAAATGAGGTTTTCGCATTTTCCGTCTTTGTACCCCTTCTATCCTAGTTCTAGCCACTTTTTGGAAATGAGAGGACATTGTAGAGTTTTGGATGTAAACTTGGATGCATCAAAGGAATAACACGACAAATATTTCTTCGTCAAATTTTACCGAATTGTCACCTGAGTCCAATGATTGTAATTTTGTTGAGTCTTGACATATTCTAGATATTTTCATGACAACGAAATAACAAAAAGTTCAAAATATTGATGTTTCTTGGTTGAATTTCTCATTTAATTCGTAACATGCACCAAAAAGGGCAGAAACAGCCGAAGACCTTATTAGTCAAAACACTTGAGGCTGAGGAGTCTGCCTGTTGCTTTTCACTACCTAAAGAGATGGACTTGTCAAATCTATATTATTTTGAAACTACTTAGTGTATGTGCATAGTAGTGAAGCAGGTTGACTTATTATTTATTTACCTACAGCCGCGCAGTGTGCGTTAGCAATGTAGGTTCTATTATATCTATAGTTTGACCAGGCTGAATCGTCATCAGAAGCAATAGGTACGCAATTACGCATTCGTGAATATTTTAGCTGTGATTTCAGCCTGGGCTGAAACGATTACATGACATATTTTTCAGCCAGGGCTGAAATTGCTCCATGTAAGAGACCCCTTACTAAAGTTCCTGTCGTAATTAATGGATCTTTTCAGACTGAGTCACACTGAGTCAAAAATGAAAAATTTTATTTCAGTATAAAATTTCTATTGAGTATAAAAAGATTTTGTACCCAAATCCCATGACAAAGTGCTTTTCAACTTACATACAAGCTGTAACTCAGCCATATTTGATAGCAGAGAAAATGTGTTGTCAGTAATCAGGCATTGATATTGGCCATTATCACGACTGTAGTCTGATGGGTTGATGTTCAAATCTCCTTGCATGGTTGCCACTATAGGTGACCTGTCTGCTTGCAAAAGTTGGCCATCTTTATACCATTTAAAATACACTCTGTTGTTGCCACGGCTACCTCCAACGCAACTCAGTGTAACTGAACCAGAGTCAATTGCCTGGCCAAGTTGGTCATTCAATGCTGGTCTATTACTGAAAAACAATCCTGGGTGCAATTCTATAGAAATAAAGACAATTTTTTTAAAATTTCATTTAAAAACACACTGTCATACATCCTCATCCGCTTGTGATCATGAGGTCGTTAAAAACTTAGCATGGGGTGGGAGCAATAAGTGCTGAAACCAAGACTTTATACTTTTCATAACTTTTATTACATTTTAAAATGATTGCATTTTTTTGTGTCACACTATTTCATGCTTTGTAATATGTTTGAAATCCACAGTCAGTATGATAATCGGGGCCACTATATAATATCTCATATATATATTGATCTCATTTTCTTCAGACTTCTAACACTTAAAATTCAAGAGTGCAATTTACATGTAATTTGCAAACATAAAATGAATATTATGACACACGACTCTTCTCGAAGAAATATGTAGCCAAACGGCCCAGATTGTTGAATTTAATACGTTTACAATTTAAACCGTTTACAATTAATCATGGCTTTTCATCGCACAACTCGAGAGTAAAGTGAAATCGATTTAGCGGAAAAGCATAAATAAAAACAACTATCGAAGAGAGAATTTTTCTAAATACTTTTTAAGTTTGTAAAGTCATCCGTCAACGCAAAGTGTACAACTTCTCTTACACAATATTGTATAATAATTGAAGCATATCGGTCGCCTGACTGAAAGATATATGACCACGGTTATTGGGACGCGTCTCGAAAGCAGTGACATGTAAAATGTGAATAAAAACATAAAATAGAATCATGTAAAATATTTCTCGAATAAGTACGAAATGTCAATGAAAATTGCTCTAAACATTTATTGTCATCTCCTGGCTGGTTGATTAAACCACTTATTCCACTTAAACCACTTATTGTTTAAGCCACTTATTCAATATTAATTGCGATGGGCATCTTGAGCGTATTTATGGCACATACAAAGTTTTCAAAATAAAAAACACTTGAGAAAAACGACGATTTTTTTGAAAGCAAACATGTTTGACATTATCAGAATGCCATCTACAGTGCAGAATGGTTAGTGTTAAGTAATATGATAAGTAATATGATATGAATAAATTACTTACAATGAATAGGATTATGATCAAACGCTTTCGAATGTGGTATGTATCTCGATTGTCAACATTAGGCAGTGGAAAACACAAGAACTTTGGAAAAACTCCAAGTGAATTGCAATCTTTAAGGAAGGCGACATCAAGTTCAGCCTTGCGTTTCTTAGTTGTAAGCTTTTCATAATTTCGAAAATCCGACAAGGAAACCTTTCCATGATAATTTTGTTGACAATCGAGATACATACCACATTCGAAAGCGTTTAATCATAATCCTATTCATTGTAATTAATTTATTCATATCATATTACGTATCATATTACTTAACACTAACCATTCTGCACTGAAGATGGCATTCTGATAATGTCGAAACATGTTTGCTTTCAAAAAAAATCGTCGTTTTTCTCAAGTGTTTTTCAAAATAAGTTTTACAGCACTTACGTTGTATCGTTCGAGTTGTAGTTACACTGTCTGTATACGAGCTACAAAGATAACCGACGATAAATGCGACTTCCAACTTCAAAAGTATCATTGATGACGATGTTTTCATAGCAAACGAATACTGCTGCTCTTTGTAATTACAAGTTTCTTGTCAAAAACACGTCACAATAAAACGTGTAATTTATAATATAAAACAAATTCCGAAGAAACAAGACATCTTGAGATTGCAAAATATGAATCAAAACAAGACGAGAAGTAAACTGTAAATTTTCGACTTTATTTCAAAGTCATCCTCAGACAGAATGATATTTAAAACCAAACATACACATATATATTTACAACGCATGAAATAAGTAAACGGAAATAAGCAATAGAAATTAAATAGTGTCATATTTACAATGAGTTGGAAGAGGTGTAGTATTACAAAAGGATGATTTGAAACTGCCGACCCGACTGGTAGAATGAGTGTGTTATAAATTAAGAAAAGAGTTGTAATTCTTTGCTAGCCTTAACTCCCGTGTTTAGAAAAGGTTTGTTATTTTTAATGAGTAGTGCTTCAAGAAAAGCAAGAATGTGGTAGTTGTTAGATTTGGTTGAGTGAAGTATTTTATAGTTGTTGAATACAAGGTTTTCTATAGGAGAGGGAGTTCTGGGAGGTGGAGGGAGATCATTGAGTTGTAAGAACTGGTTTTGTAGAGTCGCCAGGAATTGAGCGTTTTCGCACTCAGAGAAAAGCTGGCCAACTGCACTAGAAGAGAGTCTGGTTGCATGTTCTCTGAGCCGTACAGACAGGCATCTTTGTGTCATGCCGATGTAGGTTTTACCACAGCCAGGGCAAGTTATTTCATATATAAGATTACTGCGAGAAAGTGAAGGAAGTTTGTCCTTGTTAGAGACAAAATAGGACAGTTTTTTAGTGTCATAAATAGTAATAAATTTCACCGGTTGAGAAAGATGTTTTTGTATTTTCTTAAAACAGGATTTCAAGAGGAAATCGCCACGCATGCCAAGATAAGGAATACGAACCCAGATTTTAGATAGATTATCATCTATAGAAGAGCGGTTGTCAATGGAAATAGAATCATTGTATTTGGATTTTAGTTTTTTAAACAAAAAGTTTTTAACGCTGTTAGGATAACCGTTCCAAGACATGTAAGATTTGATTATTTCAATTTGATTGTTGAAAAGTGTTTTATTGCTACAAATTTTGAAGGCACGGTGATAAAGAGATTTTACCCATGATATTTTACGATGAAAAGGTTCGAAGTTAGAGAAGTGTGAGTACTGACCAGTGTGGGTGTCTTTTCGGTAAATGTCAGTTCCGTCAACTGAAATTTTTATATCTAGAAAGTGAATTATGCCATTGTGAAATGTATCAACTGTGAATGTGAGATTGGCATCAAAACTACCTCCAGTAGTTTTGATGCCAATCTCACATTCACAGTTGATACAGGATATCCCTCCACCTCATCCTCCTCTATGTCCAGTAAAAGATCTTCCCAAAAAGCAAGAATTCTGCTTTCTACTCTCCATCTATTCGATTCCACCTCGCTTCTACGAACTGAAAATAGATTTCCAAGTACAACTGATGAAAGCTGTTGTTCGTGGAAACACATAACCTTGTGAAATGTGGAAAGGTTGCAAAGAATGGACTCAAGAACACCTAAGCAATTGAGACCGTTACGGAAACTTTCAAACGCAGGCCGAGTCCTACCCAGAATATACCAATAAGCTGTCTCACGTGCAACATCTTTAACATCATCAACACTTCTCATCAATCTCAACGAACCAGATCGCTCTAAAACACTCTATAATTTCTTACTTGCAATTATTTCATTTGCCTCTTGAACTGATTCAGCAGATATTAACTGCTGTATGCCTACTTGCAATTCTAGGTCATACACAGATTCGACAGGTACAACAATTTCACTTGGCCCATTTACAAGTGAATCAAACAAGACTGGATTAAGACAACGAGGGCCAATTCCACAATGAACTATTGCCATAGCAAAAAGTTGCCCTGCATAGAAATATTCTTGTTCTTTCAGAGCCTTAGCGTCAAGAGATAAATACCTTTCTCGCTCCTTTCCACAGAAAAGTTTACCGGATGATACTTTCTCAATAGCTAAAGTAAAGAATTCTCTCATGGGTCCCCTACATCAACAGCGCCCTCTAAATGACCCACGTCGTCGGTGAACTTTACAGAAACCTTTCTATCAGGGAGAAAGATTTCCTTGACATTCCTCGCAATATCCCAGCCCAAATATCACTTTGGCATATGTTGAATTTGGAAATATGCAGTGGATCAAGATTGCCAGCAAGCTGTTGTAAAATTTCATTTAAATCCAAAACCTTTTCTGGTTCAAGCGTATCCTTTGCAGTACTTGTGTCCGAGTCGAGTGGACTTTCTTCATTTTCGGTGACCATAATTTCATCGTCACGTTTATCATGTAAAGTAGCATCATTGACTTTTTCAAATAGCAATGTTCCATACATCATATCTAAGTCTATAATATTATCACGTTCTTCAATAACATGAGTTGTTTCATTACTCTTTTCTATGAAAGTTTCCGTGCTTTCGGGTGGGCATGTTTCATACAATGGTTGGGTTGTTAAATTGCTTGTTTTCGTGTACGTTGAACAGCATGTTTCTTGGTCTGTGACACGAGTCCCTGATGGTGTTTGACTGCTTCGGCCTGTAATACTAAGCGTTGCGTGGCTTGTTGGAAGTGGTGTTGTAGAATTTTTTGGATCTTTCCTAACGTGCGATATGATAGGAAGTGAAGTTAGAAAAATTTTGTAAGCTAAACCTTTTTTAATATGAAGAAGGAAAACACTTTTGAAATAAGATTTCATCCAACTAGTATAGTTTAGCAATGGAATTTTGTCATTTTTTACTGATATAACATGTGTACATCTGAAAGCCATGATGAACAAGGAGAGTTAGGGGTTAGGGGACTGAGAGCTAGCAGTCAATTACAAACAGCAAACCCGAAATACCAAGATAAGAGTAAAGAAAAAGAATGTATAGGTTATTGTGTTCACGCCATGGCAAATTACTACGAGCGATTGCCATTTGTAACGCTAATTAAATATAGAAACAGTTATTGAACAATTTCTTAAGTCATCGTAAATTTCGTAAAAATTGATTTATTATTTCTTCAATGAGAAATGCAAACAGACCGGACAAGTTGCCCCTAGCAACTATTAACTTGACAGCCAATATGGTTGACAACGAAAACGCAGGCTTTATTATTTTAGATGAAACGCATGGCACGAATAAAAGGAAAGAGATTGAACAGTTTCATGATACTTATAAAAGTGTTGCTATAAATGACCAGTGTGCGTCAAGACGGTCTCCGCTTTTGCATGTTTCGTTTCCACAGCAAATAAATGAGATGCTACCATTGGATAATGATGTTGTAGACACATGTGCTGTATCACAAGCACAGCTGAATTGTGCGAAAGATATGGCAGAAAAGATAGATGAAGAAGAAAAAATACATCTAGATTCATCTTCATTACATCCTTCTCCATTTGAATCCATTTTATTAGACAAGAAATCTGTACTTAAGCAAGATAATGTACAAGTACGACCTCTACCCGATCCACTTGTATGCACCGCTCGAGAATATTGCGAGCACCATGTATTTCCCACTCTTCTTCCGGCTATGCAAGAAATGTTGATAGAAGCGATAGAAAATAAAGTATTTGAGGTCTGCAAGACTCTTCTTAGTACAAATAGTTGTTACAATTATTACAACAATACTGTTAGGTGTTGTTACAACTAACAGTTATCACATGATTTCTGCTGCAACAACTACTTGTTACAAAATAGCTGTTGTTAGTCGTAGCTGTTTTGCCCTAAGATTGTTGTCTCAATTATTTGTTGTTACAAACAAATCAGGGTTGCCCATCCCACCCCCACCCCCAAAAAAGGACCAATTATTGTGATATCTTCATTTGAGAAAAAAGCTCAAAATTTTAGTTTGACTTGCTTTTTTTCATCCTCCGTCAGTCTCTAAACCACCCTAATAAACATGTTTTACAAAACTGGGCTTGACACTGACAGGGAATATCACACTTGCACACACCTCTATTTTGTGCAATATTTATTTAACTGCATAAGTTCAAAACTTGTAGGTTGCCATAACACCACGCAAACTTTTATTCATATTTTGGTGCCTTCCCTAGTTTGGTAAGATTTTATCAATGATAATATGCTTGGTGCATGTTGTAGAATTTGCACAAAATTTACCTAAAAGCCTTGTTTCAGTGCATTGGATTATCTACTATGTGCAAATCTTTTAAGTCAAAACAAACTCTCATAACTAGAAGAAATTTACAATTATGCTCATCAGACAACAATAAGTGAAGTGCTCAATCAATTTTAATTCAATTTCAGAAAAGACGAACAAAGTTTAATGCTTGTGATTATTTGACGAACAACTTATACAGGTTTGTGGTTTGTTTTATTAATAAAACATTGTGCTAATGAGGGCCTTCATATTTTTGAGGTGAATTGATTTTTTTAGTCATAATCCAAAATTCAGCAATCGAGATGGAGTAAAATTGGAAGATATACCTTTGTCCTGAAAATCTTGGCTGAAAAGTAAATATGTGTTTTGACTACTTTCAATTAATCATATTTGTTGATGATTTTAATAATGAAAGAGAAAGTGCTTTTTTTCAGTCCACGACCTCCTATTCCGTCCTCCCTTTTACTTTCTGATGATGAAGCAGCTACAATAATTCAAGCTCATTATAAAGGATACAAAGTAAATATCAACATTTTTGTCAGTAATAGACTAATATGTACAGTGTACAGTCTCAGATTTGGCGTGTCTCTAGAACAGTGGTCAGCAGCATTGCTATTGATGTGTTGAGTAGTAGAGAGGGGCGATTTTTTAAGCAACATTTTTCAAACGAGTTTTATTTTATGACAAAAATTTAATTCCTTGTTGTGAAAAGCAGTCAAAATGTTCAAAACTAAGAGTCGCAAGCTGCCAAGTTGGTTTTTGGTTCCACAAGTATTAGCATAATCAAAACCAAATGGCGAATACTTTTGACGCTACGCAGCAAGCCTGTAGCTTGCTTAATGCATTTAGACTTCTGTGGTTGGTTGCACGCAGCCTGGATAGCGTTATCCATTGGATAACGAATTCTTTTAATTAGTTAAAAACTTCGTAAAAAGAAAAAATATAAGGTTTGAACTGAGCAATCACTGAAATAAAATATTTGCCTCCAAGATTACAAAATTTCTTTGTCGTAACGAAAATATAAGCACCTTTCTTACAAGTTTGAAAATTTTACCATCCAAGCCAAGCTTCGTGCAATCCGCTCCCGGGGGGTGCACTCTATGACGTACGTCGTACGTAATGGACTATATCTAAATATGACAAAGTTGCCATTTACAATATATGACGTAATTAATTTAACTAAAAAATAGTATAGAATAACGTAATTACTAGAGTCATTATGACAAACCTAAATTATTAGTCTGACGTAATACGTCACAATTTATTAGGTTGCCTAAAAAGTAACACGAAGAGATTTTATAAAAGTAAATTAAGGCGTTTGGTATGCTTGGGGGCATAGTGTCAACTTTATTTCATGATGGGGGTACTGCCCCCCAGCTGCGGGATAGCTAGATATTTTTGAAATGTTATAAATAATTTTTCAAATGTTAGAAGGATGTTGAATTTAAAAATAGTTAAATTGAGCAATCAACGGAATGAAATTTTTATTTAAAGATTATAAAGTTTTATTAGCGCGAAGCAAATGCAGTAACTGGTGTAATTAAGCTAAAGGTCAATATTCGATATCCCAGCTTCGTGCAAAATAACGCCCGCAATACGATGAAGAGCTTTAGTGCAGACACAAAATCATCCCTGTAAGTTTTTTTTTCTTTTATTTATTTTACTTGAAAATTGCAAACAAGTACGAATTTACGAACTTACTTACTCTCGCTTTTTTGTTTAGGTTAAATAATTTAGATAGTAAATTTTGTATAGCAGGAAAATTTTTACAGTGAAAAGAATTAATGGTCATATTTTGAACACAATAGGGCATCTAAAATGTTACTTGCAAAACACATTGCGAGTGCCATTTTTTCGTTAACAAAATGGCGGATTTTGTAATTGTTTCACACCGTGAAAATTATAGTAGTATTTATTCATTATGTAGTCAAGGCAGGCCTTTATTATTACTGTATAAAATTGTTTTTAAGTAATTGTAACAACTTATGATTTAAAAAAGGCTTCTTTGCCTAAACGTGGAAGACCAATGCTTCTGAATTGACTTGTGCAGAGAATTTTTAGAAAAACGACACAACGTTCATTGAAGTCAGTGTGCAGCAGGCTCAGATATAAACATAAACAAAAGCGCGTAGTGCATCTTGGTTGACATGCATTCTTTAAAGAATTTATTTTACGTTCATTTCAACCATTTATTCGTGACCTTATTTCAGTATTCTAACAGATATTGAACTTCAAAACTAAATTATTGAGGAAGGCCGCCAAAAAACGTTCAACATTGGTGATTGCCACCCACTCAAAATAACTCGTCGGAAAATTCATTACATGAAAAAGCAAAACTCCCCCAAATTTCAAATGAATTTATATGGTCTTTTGGTTAATACGTTTTTATGTACAGTCAGTTTCAGATTTCGTGAAAAAAACAGCGAAATATAGCAAAATTTGACGTAAGGAAGATCACACAAATTGCGAGAATTTGATGGATCCCACGCCGAAATGACGAATCAATTTCGTACAAATTGTACGCTTGTATACTTCTTGTAGTACATATGTACCTACGTTTAATCTAAACTATTCGTTCAAGCGATTCTAGACCGAGTACTTGGCGAAGCAAATGAACTGGATTGTTCAACGATAGGTTTGGCAGTTCAACAATTTGTTTTTAATGGCGGGAAACGGCCACGCCCGATGTTTCCACGAAGGTTTTCTGCGCTTTTTCATAGGATTTTATACTGTACTGAAATAACACAATATTTCTGACTTTATTTTTCCACGCTTTCTTTGATGTTAGCATTTTAACCCAGATAGTCAAATTCAAACAATCAGTTTTTATCGTTAATACCTATTTAATTAAGCAGTTTGTGATGTCTTCCGTTTCAAAATCTCCAAATAGCTGTAAATTCAACTTGCGTCACCAAGGTCTTTAGCCTTGCAGGCCAAACTATCTCATTGTTTATATTGCGTGAATTTTGAATAAGAAACTTTGGATTTTATCCGCATAAAATTAGTTGACCTAAGGCCAACGAAAATCTCGACCAACCATTTTGTATAATTGCTCGTTAAAAGGTCTATAGTAACGTCTCAGTTCATTCAAAACAGCTGGCTCAATTTTCGGGTGAAGACGACCTTTGTTTTTTCCCAAACAACGCTCTTTCTTATTGGTTGATCCGCGAAAGCAGGGAAAACCCTTCTCGTTGTTATGAACAAAATTGCTTCTTGAGAAGTACGGCTTGAGCTCAAGAAATTCTTCGACTTTTTTGATTTCGTCGTATGGATTACTAACAAGCTGTTCTCCGCTGACAAAATGAAACGATTTCATGGGAAAGTACTTCAGCCATCGCTGTAAGTGTTTACTATAAACACCAGTTTTAATTACTCCCCAAGTTGTACGCACGGCAAATGTCGAATTACTGTTTTTAATAGCCATGTTTTTGAAAGGCTTCAGGACATTGTTGTATTTTCGTCGATTAGTCAAATTAAGTTGTACATAATCGGAAATTGCCCTGACCGTTGGGTCGCGAACAATTACGAGAAATCTCAACGTCTTATTTATGGTTTTCGCATATTCGAGAATCCTTATGGGTACACCTTTAACCACAAAATAACTCGGTGTTTTTTCAATAGCTTGCTGTCCTGTTTCCACAT
Organism: Xenia sp. Carnegie-2017; assembly: GCF_021976095.1. Taxonomy (NCBI): domain Eukaryota; kingdom Metazoa; phylum Cnidaria; class Anthozoa; order Malacalcyonacea; family Xeniidae; genus Xenia; species Xenia sp. Carnegie-2017. The sequence goes on from NW_025813503.1 coordinate 183,412, forward strand.
ATGGCATCTGATCAAGATACCACTGCAAACCACGCGGATATCTGATGTCGAAGTAATGCATTTCAGACCCGCATGCTTTTACCTGAGGGTGCAGTCGGAGAATAGTTAGTAAAGCACGCGTGCCTGCCTTTCGCATCCCTATAATTAAAGTGGTAGGGAAGCGTTTCACTTCTGCGCCTAATTTGTTCACCATTAGCGACTGTGCAATTGACCTCGTTGGATTAATTGTAGAATGCAAGTCATTTCCTGTCTCGGCGGTTCGTATGATACTATAGCAATCCGGTGGTAAAGATGTGTTGTACTTGACCTGCACTCTCGACGATTTTATAATATTCAAAAATACACGCGTGCTTGTCGATTTTGGATCATTGTTATCCACTCGCGATCCAACGTCTCTTCCAATGTCGGTAAAGCGCGCGTTTGTGCGGTTATTTTGAATAAATTGCGTGTGGAATAAATTACGTTCACCTTGAATTGATTTGTTGCCCCTCGTCAGAAGTGTTGAGATGATTGAAGTGTAAAAACCCAGAGATAGACCAATAAGAAGAACCAGTTTCTTTGTGGTCATAGCCAAACGTCTTAACACCCTATGGGTCGCGCGCACTCGCCAACAAGCCGTTTGTACCATTAAATACCTATCAACACAACAATACACAAATTTTTATTTTATGACTCGAGGAGCATTACATTTGGATCACTTAGATGAAACGAATCGTTATCAGAAGCGATCCTTGCTTATTTATTAAAAAAATAGCACTTGTTCCCTTGGTTGCCGAAATGACTGTTTACAAACGAAAACTCCTAGATTTTTTTGACACTGAAAAGGTGATTGAAATAATCTAGTCTGCTTAAAATATTTAATTTTTAGCAGACGAGAGTCTATATGTGAAGCACTTGATGACGTTATTCACCTGTTAGCGACTGAAATGAGAGACATAAAGGCTCTCTTGTCATGTAGTGCTTGATATGTAGAGAGCACAGAATAGCTTTGCTGTACTTATTTTACTGGGAGGAGATTGATGCTTGCAACGTCGGTGGTTTGACGAGCAACATATGATAGCAAAATTATTTCTATCATTTTATATCAATAGTACGTACATAACAACAATATAGGGAATAAACAGTGGGACCACTTCGCTTTGCAACTTGCTGCTGTATATTTAGTTAGATTACTGGCTGGCGTTAGCCATTTCATCATTCCTATTGGTCAAAAAAAGCAAATGACTGGCTGCCACCATGGTAATCATATGCGAAATAAGATACGCGCGGCACGAAAAAATTCAATTGAGTGACCTTCCCTACTGTTTATTCACTCTACTGTGGCGTACATATTTGGTGTTACAATAACAATATAGCGCGTGCGCTGATTGGCCAGAAATTGAATCTGTTTTATTGTAGAAAAAAACAAGACATTCACGCCTCGCTGAATCCCGGCTACCCGGGCTCATGTGAACAGCCCCTAAGTCCTCTATACATTCTCACTCTTTTGGTTTACCCCCCTGGGAATAAACTACGATGACCTTTTTCTACGATGAAGTCATTTTTAACTCATTAATAGTATTCGTAATGAATTGATAATGCAACAACGAATACGCTCAATACGAATCCCGCGTATCAGTTATGGTCATTTTTAACTCATTAATAGTATTCTTAATGAATTGATAATGCAACAACGAATACGCTCAATACGAATCCGCGTATCAGTTATGGTCATTTTAACTCATTAATAGTATTCTTAATGAATTGATAATGCAACAACGAATACGCTCAATACGAATCCCGCGTATCAGTTATGGTCATTTTTAACTCATTAATAGTATTCTTAATGAATTGATAATGCAACAACGAATACGCTCAATACGAATCCCGCGTATCAGTTATGGTCATTTTTAACTCATTAATAGTATTCTTAATGAATTGATAATGCAACAACGAATACGCTCAATACGAATCCCGCGTATCAGTTATGGTCATTTTTAACTCATTAATAGTATTCTTAATGAATTGATAATGCAACAACGAATACGCTCAATACGAATCCCGCGTATCAGTTATGGACGTTATTTTCTCAAAAATTAATTTGGCGTTTAAAGGGCCTGTAAAACGAAAATTTTGATGTTTAAATCATATTTTCATTGAAGAGATTTTTAGAAATGACAGACGACTTTGAAACAGTTAAGTCATACATCTTTTCCTACTCAAGATATGGACATTTTGTGATAACCATATCGATTTATAGCAAAATGAGAATTTGAATTATTTGTGCTTTTCTGTTACATCAATCAGACAGATTAATTAGCATAAACTGCGGGAACAGAAGGCGGGATGCATTGCCCATATGATGTGTTTGTTTATATAATCAGCAAGCAATAAGTACTCGAAATGATTATCTTATCTGCCTGTTTTTTTCTCTTCTTTTTTTTCTTTTGATGAACATCATATATCTAGCGTGTACTTGTCTGCGATCGTTCAAGAAATATTTTTTGTTCTGCTTTCCAGGAATTTTGGTTGTAAGGACTTTATAATTCCGCGGAACTAGGGGATCATAGCGTACGCCACGGACATACGCAGAGATGTTATATCACTGATATTTGTGTAATATTAATTATATCATGTTTTTTAAGGTGGCAAGCATCGCTTCCGGTAAAATAGTACGCTTTGATTGGCTGAGAAATATTTTTGGCACTCACTTTCTTGTCAAGAAAACGGTCCAGTAATTGACGTGTTTTACAAAATTATGGTAAAAAGTAGCACAGGTTTTATTCATTACTACATCGATATAAAAGAAAACATGTAAGAATACGCATCGAAGGAAAAACACTCGAAAAGTGAGTTTTGTTTTGCAGACAACACAATTTCATAGATTTTTTTTGACTTATAACGAAAACCTGAGAAATGACGTTCCGTTTCACGTCAACTTTTCCAATGTATAATAAACCTTTTGTTAACCTCGAAATGTTGTAAATGAAATACTTAAATAACGCATTTTCTTATCCTCAAATGAACTTGCGTCATGTTTCGATGACAACGCCAAAATTGCGAAGTAAATTCAGAGTAAAATTTACTTACACATCATAAAGATTACGTATTTTTTTAATTAACACGTTTTCACGTAACACTGTAGCGTGACAGGATAGAATTATGCGAAGTAAATTCCGAGTAAAATTTACTTACACATCATAAAGATTACGTATTTTTTTAATTAACACGTTTTCACGTAACACTGTAGCGTGACAGGATAGAATTATGCGAACTAAATTCCGAGTAAAATTTACTTACACATCATAAAGATTACGTATTTTTTTAATTAACACGTTTTCACGTAACACTGTAGCGTGACAGGATAGAATTATGCAAACTAAATTCCGAGTAAAATTTACTTACACATCATAAAGATTACTTATTTTTTTAATTAACACGTTTTCACGTAACACTGTAGCGTGACAGGATAGAATTATGCGAACTAAATTCCGAGTAAAATTTACTTACACATCATAAAGATTACGTATTTTTTTAATTAACACGTTTTCACGTAACACTGTAGCGTGACAGGATAGAATTATGAATTTTCGATAATTGCGGTTGTTCTATAAATAACCGAACAATATGTCAATATCGTGTGACATAACACCTCGCCATGTTCAGTAATGGGTTAAGGACACTGATATGTATAAAACTGGATAACACAACTTAGTACTTGACTTGAAGCCGGGTGGCGGCCATATTGGACTATCCACTTTTTCAGTTTTTATATAGGTTTTATATAACAAACTGCTATTCTCGCATACATTTTTGATCATATGTTTTACTCTTTTGACAAAAAAGTAGTATGATGACAAGACAGCAAGAGAACGGTTTTAAGCAAAAACTCATGTTCTCTAAATTTCATATAGAAATCTTCTCACGTTGTTTAAGTATCATAATAAAAGATTTGGCATGATTTCTGAAGGAGAAAATAACCAGAATACAAAATATGATAAAAATTCTTTATAAAATATATACTAGAAGTGGATAGTCATTATGGCCACCGCTGCCAAAAGTTGGCTTCAAAATTTTCTAGGCAATAGAATTAGTTTGCGTCATCCAGTCTTTATATATATCAGTGGGTAAGTACTGAAGATACTTTTGCGATTAGAATTAAAAGTATATGTTATTGATGAATTAATGCTCAAAGTTTGACTCAGCTTCAACATCAGTTACAGCACATGTACATGCATCTAATGTCAGCTGCATTCTGCCGTTTTCTCTGCTTTGTTTGTGCTTCGCTCTTTGTTTAGACCGACAATAGTAAACAGCATTTTCTGATTAAATCAATACAAATAACAGTATTTATATTTTACACAGAGATATAATGAAAATAGATATAGACCTCGATGCATCTCGAAAGCAATAAAATAAATCGTCCCAAAATGCTGTTGCGTTGCATAGTAAATAAACTCTACACCAGATTCAATGTTCAAGCTTTTCATGGCAATACTTATGAGAAATTAGGAATGTCAGCGTTGAACTAACTAATACTGCTAATTATAGTCCGTGTCAAGGAAAGGCATAATTGTCCTATAATAGACAATGACAATTCGTTCAATCATTAAGATAATCTTTACTAACCTGAGTTCATATCAACACGTCGCAACAATACAATTTGTCAATTTCTAAACAATATGAAAGTCATTAAACTGCCGATCATTTCGTCCAAATATACAAGTTTTGTTATTGTCTACTTTATCAACACAACCATAAAATATGAGTTTGCAAATCCTGTTAAAAATATCGATCGCTTTATCTATCAAGAATGATTCTTTGAAAAGCCTCCGAAATGTGTTCGTGCGCATTAAACAACAACACACATAGCGCAACCCGAAACTCGAAAGTTTTCAAATTCAACTGTACATTATATACAATAAGAGAATTTCAAGTTTTCAATTACAATATGACAGTGAACTGTGACGAAGTAATCTTGATTCATGAAATATTGTAAGTTTGTTTTATACTTCGCCTCGGGTAATTTACACATTCAAAACGGGAAAAAAATTTATATCAAATGACGGAAGGATTAAACCGATAATAATTACCTGAAGTTTTTTCAAGCGCCCGTACTTCACAGTTCACAATTGAAGTGAAAAGAAGCTTATACTTAATTCATACGGAAGTACGTATATTCAATTTTTTCAAGACTATTTCTATTTGCGCATGCTCGTTGGTACATTGTTACAGATTAAAATTATAATTATAGTTACTTCGGTCTGTTTCATACGTCGCATTTTACATGAGCCGAATGCATTCAAAACAAAAGATAATGAGGAATTTTCTTTTCTTTTGTTTTAATGCCTTCGGCGCTTGTAAAATGCGATGTATGACGCAGCCTTCTTTCTAACAAACATAAGACGGCTTCGGGAGTGTTTTTGGCATTTTCTTCACGATGTCATGTAGATCGACAAGTGTGATGTAAAGACAGTAAAGCTGGAGTCGTACTGAGGGCATTCGGATTAAGGGTTGTTTTACAAACATTTTGCCCTCAGATTTACTGTCAAACTGCCTCTTTACAGTTTTTGGAAATCATAAAACTTCAGTTTTGTAAGACTGAACATGAAAGATCGACATAACCGATCACAAGTGAAGAAATGACAAGGTTTTCTTGATAGCATGAATTAAAAAATTACCAACTGATTAATAATTTTGTTCGAAAAACTAGTACCGTCTATCTTGTAAAAATTAAGACATCATTTTCCAACAATTCGGCTGTTACATCCCTACCCACACCCCACCTCCACGCTCGGTGCGCCCTTGTAAAAGATCCACAATAATTGCATTTTTGGCTGTGTTTGAGTCCATGCCATTTATCTGTTGTGACAAGGTAAAGTCTTGTAAATAAATATAAGTAAATAAATAAACAAAAAGTCCCACAAAACAGTTTGAAAGACTTGTTTTATAGGAAAGATTTGACTATATCCCCAGCGGTATTGTTACCGTTATTTTCTCGTGGTTTGGTTGTGTTCAACAACCTTCCATCTTCTTACTTCTACAGAACCCAGATCTGTAAATGCCGTCTTAGATTTAGCCAAATAAAAAACTCTTATTTGCTTCGACACTGGGGCGGGACTTTGCCGATGAGAGCCCTGGGACACAGTACCAGAATTCTTGTTTGATTTGAGCACAATTCGTCCGTTCACTTTGGGCACCGGTGATTTTGGCTTCATATGTGATGTTCGTTCGCCAATTAAGCTGCAAGGACAAGACTGTGAGGCGTATTCATAAACGCGAAACACTCTTCTCCTTAAAAGGCGAAAATACACTGGATTTCTAAATATATAAACCAAAGGATATGTTGCAGAACGAAGCCAGATAAAGAAACGAAAGAAAAAAGAGTTCAGTTTACTTTCGGCTATCGATGGACAAATGATCAACGGCAAAACAAAAGCGTTACAAATCAGATAAACAGTTATAATGAGAAGAGTCGTGAAAGCTGATCTCGCATACGCGTCAGCGGCAAAATGATGTAGATTGAAACTGACATTCACCTGTCGACGATTACTTAAAGCAGATTTCAAGATACTGTAGAAGCAAAGCAATAGGATCAATATGGGTACACCTATCACAAGTGTGTTAATTACTATTGTTAACACGACCGAAGCACGTGTTTCATCGATGTCGTTGAATATCCCCGGAGATTCCTGACAGTACACGAGCCATGCGAGAAAACGACTCTCGGAGGTCGCTTCCCTTCGAGTATCGTACCCCAGGGTAGTGATGCTATAAAAGCAAGCAGCCATATTGAGGCAATGACGATTTTTCCTTTCTAGCTGTGATTTTATGATGCACTTTTTTTACCACCGCTAGATATCTGTTTACAGCGATCGCTGTAAGGCTTAGAAAACTGGTGTTGAAAAAGAACACATTCTCGCAGCCAATGAAAATGCATTTCTCAAGTACGAACGATGCTAAGCCACCCTGTGCTAGGACGTATATTGATATCCCTAGACCTTGAAAGCTAGAGAAAAATTCTGACACGATGTGACTGATGACAAAAAAGTTTGTCGTTGTTCTCATTCTGTGATCCCTTAAAAACAAAAAAAACAAAACGCCATTTGCCAGCAGCGCAAAGATCAAAACCATCGTTATAATAATACTTTCATACGATGGCACAAATATGGCGGTCGGGATCATTCTCCTCAATCTTCGTTGTCTTTTTTTTCGATTTCGATAATTTTTGTCGTTAAATGTACATTCGCTAAACAATCATCGTCTTTTCTTTTTATGAAGAGAAACATTTTATTGTCACGATTTGTGAGTGCATATTTGTGAGATAATTTCCTTCAGTTTATATCACAGCAGTTAGAAATAAAGACTTCAGCTGGTACTCGCATTTTCCATTTAAATTTTTGAGGCCGATATTGATTCTTTATGAATAATGATATCCTTGCTTCTCATTAACTTGTCAACAGGCTCGTCGTCGAACGCTTTTTAAAAACTTTAAATGTAAACAGTATGTTCTTCGTGGGACACGTTGAGCTTCGTGAAACTGTCGCGTGTACTCTTCAACATCAAATTCACTCTCGTTCTTTGTACTCAATGATTTGCCCGCCAATACTCTGCCAAACACATAAAGTATTGAATCGCTTACAAGACATTTATTATGTCTGTGAATGTGCGGGTTTTTTTGTGTACATTTTCCGGCTGCCGGTTTCAGCTGTAATGCAAAATTGATCGAATAACATTTTCGAGCGATGCGGAAAGTACCTTCTTAAGGTTGAATTGTGTTCTTCTACGAGAGATAATTGAAAAATGAGTTATTTATACAAGCAAAATAATTTCCAATTTCGTTAAATATGAACAGTGCAATCACATTAGGCAGAAGACATACATTGTTGTCACAGGATAACATATTCCGTTACGATAGAAACAATGTTTTCACACCGGACAATCTAAATGTAATTAAGAGCATCGCTCAATTTTGCTGAACAAGATAGCTCAATATGAGGGGGCTTAATATCGCGATAGGTTTAACATTAGCACACTGGTTTGCCATTTGATGACCACTTTTTCTACTGTAACTTTTACATGATTTACTTGGATTTACCATGTTTTCTGGTTAACACGAGGAAGATTTTTGTCATATGTTTTGCGAACAAAACTCGTCCCAGTCTTTTCTCTGTGGTCAATTTCAGTATTTTATTCGAGAAACATAGATTCTTCAGCGGTTAATCTTACAGGCTTTGAGTTCATTTATCGTTATTTTACTGAACGTTGTAAAAATGATGTAGAAATTACTGGTCAAGTAAGTTTCACTTGGCCATGATGACGTATGAACCACACAACAAATACGGCTTCAAATACAAACACTTGACTCAGAAGATGACAACATCTGAGGTTGTCGAAACGTCAGTCATGTATTTTGTATTAGCCACAGTTGATTGTTGTCTGTTATTAATGTTTGTTATCTGGATTTTGGTCGCAGTTTCTCATTTATGTGACAAAAATTTTTCTATAACTTATTGAACTAAATACGTTGCGCATGCTCATGCACTAGACAGTTACTGCAGTAAACACATCTATTTCCCACCTTGCACGTACTCGATAGACTGAGCGCATGAAATTGATATTGTGTAGCGACCATTGAAGTAAATTTACCGGTAGCGACTTGTGAGAGATTATTACAGTCTGACTCCAGATCAGGAAGAGTCATAGAAATTGTATGACTATATGTATATGCGCCCGCGTTACTTATAGCTTTATTGCTCCATTTATATTTATATAATGACCAGAAGAATTTGAGCAATTTCATTGTTGGAGAGCAATGATCTATAAGAGGATAGACGCATGGAATCGACGTCACAGAAAATTTCTTGTTTTTAAATGCCAAATGAGCAGTGAATTTATTTCAAAATTTATCGCAGTACCTCACTGAATGGGAAAATAAAGATATTCACAAAGACCTAGTTGAAGCAGTGGACTTCTTTGAGCAAAAAGAAGAGAAAAAACCCGGTTTTCAAACATTGATTTGTAATTCGTCTTCGATAACAAAATTTCAACAAAATTGATCAGCCATTGCTTGTTTATTTTCTTAGCCAACACGTTTTATCACGTGAGTAACTTAGCCAATAGCATGCCTCCAATCCTATAGATCACGTAAGCGTGATATTTGCAAAATCAAAACTTTTCAATGTTCCAAGTGTTAGGGGGGGCGGGCAAAGAAAACAAACTGTTTGACCGTTTAATTTGGGAATTTTTGATTTTATTATATAAAACAAAGAGATAACATTTAACCGTTGTCTGTACAGTTATAGATACACGGGTATGACGTCAATTGTGATAAAAACTAAAAAAGTGGCCACGAGCCGCCAGGGCGAGCAAACAGATAAATGTTATCTATTTGTTCAATAAAAATCAACAAGTCTATAGCGCAAATGCTCGCTTTAGCGCCGCGGCGCTTATTCCATTTTTTCTATTTTGAATAAGGCGTTTATGCGGAAGCGGCGCTTATTAAATATTGTTATTGCATCAAGAAAATGACTAGTATACAAAATCTATTTTTATAGTATAATATTATACAACTTGATGAAAATAATGTCACAAAGGCGCGAAACAAGGTTGTTATAAACTTTAAAGTTTAATAACTCTTAATTTCTTCCGAGCGCCGCACTCTAGTTACGCAGTTGCAGCGCTTAACCGTGAGCGGCGCTAGATAACGTTTCTGGCTTCTGCGCACCGAGTGCGGAGCTTGACAGAGAGCGGCGCTTGACAGAGAGCGGCGCTAAAGCGAGCATTTACGGTAATCAACTTGAGAGAATTGATATAAAATGTAAATAATAGTATACACTTTAAGTATTTTTTGTGTAAAAAATATTAAATATTAATTGCTCAACTTCCTGTTAAATAAAACATCTTTTGATGGCGAATATAATACATGTTTCATGTTTCTGTTAAATGTCTTCAAGGCCAACCGAAATCTCTTCCCACTAAAGTGTACAATTCCTTGTTAAAAGGCCGATAATAATCGCGAAGCATAGCTAGGATTTTTTCTGAAACAACTACGTGTGATCTTCCTTTCTCACTACCCAAACAATGTAGATTAATCTTGTCAGTTTTGCTCATTTGCACTGGCTCGCTAATTTGTTTGTCAAAACAATAAAATCCTTTCGTTTTGTTAAAAATAAAATGTTCCCGTTTGATGAATGGAGTAAGGTTCAAAAAACTCTCAAGGGCTTGGATTTCTTCGTAAGGAGATTTAATCAACTCATCTCCGCTTACCAAATGCAATTGTTGCTTTGAAAAATATCGAAGCCAACGCAGAAGGTGTTTTGAATAAGCACCGATTTTTATTGCCGCCCAACGATCGTTAACTATTGTTTTGACTTGACTAATTTGTCTTGTAGCAACTTCTTCAAAAGATCGTCTAGTATTCTTGGCGCTTCGTTGTGTTTGCGTGAAATCAGAGATCGCTCTCGTTCAGGGGCGGATCTAGGATTTTGGATACCATAGGCAAAACATTATGACGTCATTCAGTGCTAAACCTATGACGTCATACTTTGCAAAACATACTACACTATTTATGCTTTCGATAAATTGTTTAAATCAAACAGTCTAATCATTCAGCTATGCAGAATCTTGTAGATCTCAATCGTATAAATACATAAAAACATTGTATATTTATACTTACATATCACAAGGTCGTTGGTTTTCACTATTCAGAATATTGAATGCACACAAGACTGTTTCGCCCCATATCAGGGCTCATCAGCATGCCTAGGAACACTTTAACGCAAAACAAAAAATCGTGATCCGGCATGGACAGCCCTGTGAGAGCCGAATTAAGCAGACTGGTTATGGCGCCAGAAGTTCGCCTACACACCTTTGAAAAAGGAGTTTATTTAGAAATGGGTGACTATATGGGATTTTTCATGGATGTGATATTGCTCAATTTTTCACACCATCCCAGTCAATTCCAACCCTTTACCCCCCACCTAAAATGTGCACTCTCATTTGCCAACAAATGAGCAGAATGTAAATGTAATGTAATAGTCAAAATAGAGCTTTGTATAAAGAGTCTTTGTGAAGACTAAAATTTGGTGTAAGGAAAAATTATTCTATTTATGCTTAACAATTTTTGTGAAAGTAAATTTATGTCGACAACGGCCGAGTACCATACACGTACTCAGCAGTTTTAAGATTGGAATGTATATAGGGAAAAAAACCTTTATCGGGCGAGCTATTATTTTGATCCAAATTCTATTGACGTTACTATTGTGTACAACGCACAATAAATGGTTAACATATGGACATTTCAACAAAATAAAAAACAAGGATATGAATAAATTCATGCAAATTTTAGCCTTGTATTTCCAACAGCAAAAGTATTAATAACCTCACCAATATCTGGTACAATTTCCTGATGAATTTGCATCAAGGCCAAACCATTTAAGCGTTCCCCAACCATGGTACTTCGCTGATAGTTTTTAAGTGTCCTAAGGGAAGAAATAGATCGTTCACATTCACAAGAGGTGATACTTGGAATCATCACAATGCCCACGAAGAGGTAAACCTAGACGTCCACAAAAAATGACAGAATCAATAATTGGAGATAGTATTTCCCTATTCTGTTCTATTTCTTTCTTGATACCAGCATCCATGATCATCTCGATAGGCTGCAGAGTACCTGATATTTGGGAACGCAAAGCATCAAAATTGGTGATGTGGATGCATGCAAACCGACTTCCCTCCCTTACTTTTTCCAGCATGTTGAGTGAAAGAGCATTTAGCATTCTTCCAATCTTGAAGAGGTTCAGTAAACAACTTTTTTACTTTACTGGCCTTGCCTGGGAATCTATTGCCAAACAACACACACGATAGACAATACGCACCATTTTGTGAAGGTGAATAGCAAAGCCATTCATGCTGGTCTAGCCAATCATGCCTAAATGATCTGCCATTAGATTTAGGAAAATGATACTTTTTATCTGGTTTATATACATTTTTTATCAAATGACATATTTCAGAATTATCCATACCCTTAACTTTCTCCCTATACAAGGAAACATCAAAATTATGGGTTAAAACAGCAGGTTGCATATCACCAGAAGTTGGAATACCAGGCAATAGTTCCTGGGATGATGTGTGAAGCAAAAGACTATTGGCTTTATTTAATGTCTGAGCAAGAGCTGCAGCAGAAGAAAAACTCTCATTGGGCATCCTTTTAAAAGTTGGTTGGGCAGCAGGCCTATTAGTTGAAGTAAAAAAATTTGAAATGTCAACTGTTTTTGGTGCAATATTTGGAAAAATTTTGACAAATTTTCGTTTCTCTGTTGTTGAGCTGCTAGAATTAGACTGTGTACAGGAATTAGACAATTTTCGCTTCAACCTGTGGGCATGGAAAATGAGAGGCACAAAATGATTAGACTGAAAAGTCTCACCTGGTTGTACAGATCCTTCATGACAAAACAAAATATTAATAGCATCCAAACCTCTTTGGCTTAATAGCCGGGGCTGAACAATACGATTAAATAACAATTTATATCTACTTTCACCAGAATCAGGATAAAAAGTATGAATTTTTCTACCTAAAACAGAAGATAGGCCCAAAATACAAAGAAAAGATGACCATTTCTGGTCATTACAATTTAAAATAGCCTCCTGTTTTACCAGTTCATCTGTTGTATATCCAGTGTCTAAACATTCTTTAGACACTGACAAAGGCAAAAGATTGTTTAAGCTTTGGGCAAAGTAATCACTGTGCTCACTTATAACAGACAAAAAGCATGGGTGTTGAGCATAAAAAGCAGCATGAATAAATAGCTCAAGCGATGTTAAAATTCGCAAAGTAGGGACCAATGCATTGTTACCTACCAGAACTAGAGAAGCTGAACTGTAGAGGCAATTGCCAGAAGCTTCAGATCTTAAAAATATTCAAGAAAAGAAATTAATATTTTGTTTGGTACATTGATTGCATTGTATGAATGAATTGATGACTGTAGACAAAGATATAGCCTAGCGAAATTGAGATTTAACCATTTTACACGTATATATAAATACTACAATACGATATATATAATTATAATATATTTACCTTATTGCAGTACAAGTCTTTCCGTCATGAGCGTGCTTTGGCACATATATTTCAGCTCCAAAATTTCGACACAGAGTATGGTCGGGGTCATAAATTCTATCTAACAGCTGCTCGTTAGTAAACATAGGTCGAACGTCGACCAATAAACGAGAATAAAGCTCATTAAGGCATTTTAAATCGTTTTGGCCAACGCAGACTGAGCAGTCTCGTATAAATTACCACAACACAATGAAGACATTATAAAATATCACAAAACCGTAAACTGAGCACAGAGGCTGTTCAGAAACAATACGAGTGTATGTTAATTTTCAATTGCCTAATTTGCCTAGCTCAGCTATGCTTATCAACAGCAATGATTGGTTGGAATTGCTCAAGTTAGGCAAAAAAAATTGACCAATGAAAGCATACGGTTGCAAAAAATTGCCCAATCAGAATACCTATACACGATGTCAAGTTAGGCAAATTCATCTTGTTTAGGCAAATTGCTAACAACCAATCAAATGGCTAGATCACCTTCTTGACTTGGGCAAAATGGCTGCTTTGCCTAACGACACGGAGCTTTATAGATAATCATAAGCATCTGGACTACGATTCATATCAAAATTACGTCATTTAATTGCACAACATTTCTAAACAAAAGTCAGATGATTTGACTGCGATAAAGTGCTATTCATAGTTTCATAATTCGATAAATTCGTATCGAATCTAAGTCGAAGTATATTTTGGCAATTTCACCATAGGCACTTGCCTATGGTGCCTACCCCTAGATCCGCCCCTGCTCTCGTTGTCGGATCACGAACGATAACAAAAGCGCGTAGTGCATCTTGGTTGACATGCATCTTTAAAGAATTTATTTTACATTCATTTCAACCATTTATTCGTGACCTTATTTCAGTATTCTAACAGATATTGAACTTCAAAACTAAATTATTGAGGAAGGCCGCCAAAAAACGTTCAACATTGGTGATTGCCACCCACTCAAAATAACTCGTCGGAAAATTCATTACATGAAAAGCAAAACTCCCCAAATTTCAAATGAATTTATATGGTCTTTTGGTTAATACGTTTTTATGTACAGTCAGTTTCAGATTTCGTGAAAAAACAGCGAAATATAGCAAAATTTGACGTAAGGAAGATCACACAAATTGCGAGAATTTGATGGATCCCACGCCGAAATGACGAATCAATTTCGTACAAATTGTACGCTTGTATACTTCTTGTAGTACATATGTACCTACGTTTAATCTAAACTATTCGTTCAAGCGATTCTAGACCGAGTACTTGGCGAAGCAAATGAACTGGATTGTTCAACGATAGGTTTGGCAGTTCAACAATTTGTTTTTAATGGCGGGAAACGGCCACGCCCGATGTTTCCACGAAGGTTTTCTGCGCTTTTTCATAGGATTTTATACTGTACTGAAATAACACAATATTTCTGACTTTATTTTTCCACGCTTTCTTTGATGTAGCATTTTAACCCAGATAGTCAAATTCAAACAATCAGTTTTTATCGTTAATTCTTATTTAATTAAGCAGTTTGTGATGTCTTCCGTTTCAAAATCTCCAAATAGCTGTAAATTCAAGGTCTTTAGCCTTGCAGGCCAAACTATCTCATTGTTTATATTGCGTGAATTTTGAATAAGAATCTTTGGATTTTATCCGCATAAAATTAGTTGACCTAAGGCCAACGAAAATCTCGACCAACCATTTTGTATAATTGCTCGTTAAAAGGTCTATAGTAACGTCTCAGTTCATTCAAAACAGCTGGCTCAATTTTCGGGTGAAGACGACCTTTGTTTTTTCCCAAACAACGCTCTTTCTTATTGGTTGATCCGCGAAAGCAGGGAAAACCCTTCTCGTTGTTATGAACAAAATTGCTTCTTGAGAAGTACGGCTTGAGCTCAAGAAATTCTTCGACTTTTTTGATTTCGTCGTATGGATTACTAACAAGCTGTTCTCCGCTGACAAAATGAAACGATTTCATGGGAAAGTACTTCAGCCATCGCTGTAAGTGTTTACTATAAACACCAGTTTTAATTACTCCCAAGTTGTACGCACGGCAAATGTCGAATTACTGTTTTAATAGCCATGTTTTTGAAAGGCTTCAGGACATTGTTGTATTTTCGTCGATTAGTCAAATTAAGTTGTACATAATCGGAAATTGCCCTGACCGTTGGGTCGCGAACAATTACGAGAAATCTCAACGTCTTATTTATGTTTTTCGCATATTCGAGAATCCTTATGGGTACACCTTTAACCACAAAATAACTCGGTGTTTTTTCAATAGCTTGCTGTCCTGTTTCCACATATGGCATCTGATCAAGATACCACTGCAAACCACGCGGATATCTGATGTCGAAGTAATGCATTTCAGACCCGCATGCTTTTACCTGAGGGTGCAGTCGGAGAATAGTTAGTAAAGCACGCGTGCCTGCCTTTCGCATCCCTATAATTAAAGTGGTAGGGAAGCGTTTCACGTCTGCGCCTAATTTGTTCACCATTAGCGACTGTGCAATTGACCTCGTTGGATTAATTGTAGAATGCAAGTCATTTCCTGTCTCGGCGGTTCGTATGATACTATAGCAATCCGGTGGTAAAGATGTGTTGTACTTGACCTGCACTCTCGACGATTTTATAATATTCAAAAATACACGCGTGCTTGTCGATTTTTGATCATTGTTATCCACTCGCGGTGCAACGTCTCTTCCAATGTCGGTAAAGTGCGCGTTTGTGCGGTTATTTTGAATAAATTGCGTGTGGAATAAATTACGTTCACCTTGAATTGATTTGTTGCCCCTCGTCAGAAGTGTTGAGATGATTGAAGTGTAAAAACCCAGAGATAGACCAATAAGAAGAACCAGTTTCTTTGTGGTCATAGCCAAACGTCTTAACACCCTATGGGTCGCGCGCACTCGCCAACAAGCCTTTTGTACCATTAAATACCTATCAACACAACAATACACAAATTTTTATTTTATGACTCGAGGAGCATTACATTTGGATCACTTAGATGAAACGAATCGTTATCAGAAGCGAGCCTTGCTTATTTATTAAAAAAATAGCACTTGTTCCCTTGGTTGCCGAAATGACTGTTTACAAACGAAAACTCCTAGATTTTTTTGACACTGAAAAGGTGATTGAAATAATCTAGTCTGCTTAAAATATTTAATTTTTAGTAGACGAGAGTCTATATGTGAAGCACTTGATGACGTTATTCACCTGTTAGCGACTGAAATGAGAGACATAAAGGCTCTCTTGTCATGTAGTGCTTGATATGTAGAGAGCACAGAATAGCTTTGCTGTACTTATTTTACTGGGAGGAGATTGATGCTTGCAACGTCGGTGGTTTGACGAGCAACATATGATAGCAAAATTATTTCTATCATTTTATATCAATAGTACGTACATAACAACAATATAGGGAATAAACAGTGGGACCACTTCGCTTTGCAACTTGCTGCTGTATATTTAGTTAGATTACTGGCTGGCGTTAGCCATTTCATCATTCCTATTGGTCAAAAAAAGCAAATGACTGGCTGCCACTATGGCATATCACATGCGAAATAAGATATGCGTGGCACGAAAAAATTCAATTGAGTGACCTTCCCTACTGTTTATTCACTCTACTGTGGCGTACATATTTGGTGTTACAATAACAATATAGCGCGTGCGCTGATTGGCCAGAAATTGAATCTGTTTTATTGTAGAAAAAAACAAGACATTCACGCCTCGCTGAATCCCGGCTACCCGGGCTCATGTGAACAGCCCCTAAGTCCTCTATACATTCTCACTCTTTTGGTTTACCCCCCTGGGAATAAACTACGATGACCTTTTTCTACGATGAAGTCATTTTTAACTCATTAATAGTATTCGTAATGAATTGATAATGCAACAACGAATACGCTCAATACGAATCCCACGTATCAGTTATGGTCATTTTTAACTCATTAATAGTATTCTTAATGAATTGATAATGCAACAACGAATACACTCAATACGAATCCCGCGTATCAGTTATGGTCATTTTTAACTCATTAATAGTATTCTTAATGAATTGATAATGCAACAACGAATACGCTCAATACGAATCCCGCGTATCAGTTATGGTCATTTTTAACTCATTAATAGTATTCTTAATGAATTGATAATGCAACAACGAATACGCTCAATACGAATCCCGCGTATCAGTTATGGTCATTTTTAACTCATTAATAGTATTCTTAATGAATTGATAATGCAACAACGAATACGCTCAATACGAATCCCGCGTATCAGTTATGGTCATTTTTAACTCATTAATAGTATTCTTAATGAATTGATAATGCAACAACGAATACGCTCAATACGAATCCCGCGTATCAGTTATGGACGTTATTTTCTCAAAAATTAATTTGGCGTTTAAAGGGCCTGTAAAACGAAAATTTTGATGTTTAAATCATATTTTCATTGAAGAGATTTTTAGAAATGACAGACGACTTTGAAACAGTTAAGTCATACATCTTTTCCTACTCAAGATATGGACATTTTGTGATAACCATATCGATTTATAGCAAAATGAGAATTTGAATTATTTGTGCTTTTCTGTTACATCAATCAGACAGATTAATTAGCATAAACTGCGGGAACAGAAGGCGGGATGCATTGCCCATATGATGTGTTTGTTTATATAATCAGCAAGCAATAAGTACTCGAAATGATTATCTTATCTGCCTGTTTTTTTCTCTTCTTTTTTTTTCTTTTTGATGAACATCATATATCTAGCGTGTACTTGTCTGCGATCGTTCAAGAAATATTTTTTTGTTCTGCTTTCCAGGAATTTTGGTTGTAAGGACTTTATAATTCCGCGGAACTAGCGGGATCATAGCGTACGCCACGGACATACGCAGAGATGTTATATCACTGATATTTGTGTAATATTAATTATATCATGTTTTTTAAGGTGGCAAGCATCGCTTCCGGTAAAATAGTACGCTTTGATTGGCTGAGAAATATTTTTGGCACTCACTTTCTTGTCAAGAAAACGGTCCAGTAATTGACGTGTTTTACAAAATTATGGTAAAAAAAAGTAGCACAGGTTTTATTCATTACTACATCGATATAAAAGAAAACATGTAAGAATACGCATCGAAGGAAAAACACTCGAAAAGTGAGTTTTGTTTTGCAGACAACACAATTTCATAGATTTTTTTTGACTTATAACGAAAACCTGAGAAATGACGTTCCGTTTCACGTCAACTTTTCCAATGTATAATAAACCTTTTGTTAACCTCGAAATGTTGTAAATGAAATACTTAAATAACGCATTTTCTTATCCTCAAATGAACTTGCGTCATGTTTCGATGACAACGCCAAAATTGCGAAGTAAATTCAGAGTAAAATTTACTTACACATCATAAAGATTACGTATTTTTTTAATTAACACGTTTTCACGTAACACTGTAGCGTGACAGGATAGAATTATGCGAAGTAAATTCCGAGTAAAATTTACTTACACATCATAAAGATTACGTATTTTTTAATTAACGTTTTCACGTAACACTGTAGCGTGACAGGATAGAATTATGCGAACTAAATTCCGAGTAAAATTTACTTACACATCATAAAGATTACGTATTTTTTTAATTAACACGTTTTCACGTAACACTGTAGCGTGACAGGATAGAATTATGCGAACTAAATTCCGAGTAAAATTTACTTACACATCATAAAGATTGCGTATTTTTTTAATTAACACGTTTTCACGTAACACTGTAGCGTGACAGGATAGAATTATGCGAACTAAATTCCGAGTAAAATTTACTTACACATCATAAAGATTAAGTATCATAATAAAAGATTTGGCATGATTTCTGAAGGAGAAAATAACCAGAATACAAAATATGATAAAAATTCTTTATAAAATATATACTAGAAGTGGATAGTCATTATGGCCACCGCTGCCAAAAGTTGGCTTCAAAATTTTCTAGGCAATAGAATTAGTTTGCGTCATCCAGTCTTTATATATATCAGTGGGTAAGTACTGAAGATACTTTTGCGATTAGAATTAAAAGTATATGTTATTGATGAATTAATGCTCAAAGTTTGACTCAGCTTCAACATCAGTTACAGCACATGTACATGCATCTAATGTCAGCTGCATTCTGCCGTTTTCTGCTTTGTTTGTGCTTCGCTCTTTGTTTAGACCGACAATAATAAACAGCATTTTCTGATTAAATCAATACAAATAACAGTATTTATATTTTACACAGAGATATAATGAAAATAGATATAGACCTCGATGCATCTCGAAAGCAATAAAATAAATCGTCCCAAAATGCTGTTGCGTTGCATAGTAAATAAACTCTACACCAGATTCAATGTTCAAGCTTTTCATGGCAATACTTAGGAGAAATTAGGAATGTCAGCGTTGAACTAACTAATACTGCTAATTATAGTCCGTGTCAAGGAAAGGCATAATTGTCCTATAATAGACAATGACAATTCGTTCAATCATTAAGATAATCTTTACTAACCTGAGTTCATATCAACACGTCGCAACAATACAATTTGTCAATTTCTAAACAATATGAAAGTCATTAAACTGCCGATCATTTCGTCCAAATATACAAGTTTTGTTATTGTCTACTTTATCAACACAACCATAAAATATGAGTTTGCAAATCCTGTTAAAAATATCGATCGCTTTATCTATCAAGAATGATTCTTTGAAAAGCCTCCGAAATGTGTTCGTGCGCATTAAACAACAACACACATAGCGCAACCCGAAACTCGAAAGTTTTCAAATTCAACTGTACATTATATACAATAAGAGAATTTCAAGTTTTCAATTACAATATGACAGTGAACTGTGACGAAGTAATCTTGATTCATGAAATATTGTAAGTTTGTTTTCTACTTCGCCTCGGGTAATTTACACATTCAAAACGGGAAAAAAATTTATATCAAATGACGGAAGGATTAAACCGATAATAATTACCTGAAGTTTTTTCAAGCGCCCGTACTTCACAGTTCACAATTGAAGTGAAAAGAAGCTTATACTTAATTCATACGGAAGTACGTATATTCAATTTTTTCAAGACTATTTCTATTTGCGCATGCTCGTTGGTACATTGTTACAGATTAAAATTATAATTATAGTTACTTCGGTCTGTTTCATACGTCGCATTTTACATGAGCCGAATGCATTCAAAACAAAAGATAATGAGGAATTTTCTTTTCTTTTGTTTTTAATGCCTTCGGCGCTTGTAAAATGCGATGTATGACGCAGCCTTCTTTCTAACAAACATAAGACGGCTTCGGGAGTGTTTTTGGCATTTTCTTCACGATGTCATGTAGATCGACAAGTGTGATGTAAAGACAGTAAAGCTGGAGTCGTACTGAGGGCATTCGGATTAAGGGTTGTTTTACAAACATTTTGCCCTCAGATTTACTGTCAAACTGCCTCTTTACAGTTTTTGGAAATCATAAAACTTCAGTTTTGTAAGACTGAACATGAAAGATCGACATAACCGATCACAAGTGAAGAAATGACAAGGTTTTCTTGATAGCATGAATTAAAAAATTACCAACTGATTAATAATTTTGTTCGAAAAACTAGTACCGTCTATCTTGTAAAATTAAGACATCATTTTCCAACAATTCGGCTGTTACATCCCTACCCACACCCCACCTCCACGCTCGGTGCGCCCTTGTAAAAGATCCACAATAATTGCATTTTTGGCTGTGTTTGAGTCCATGCCATTTATCTGTTGTGACAAGGTAAAGTCTTGTAAATAAATATAAGTAAATAAATAAACAAAAAGTCCCACAAAACAGTTTGAAAGACTTGTTTTATAGGAAAGATTTGACTATATCCCCAGCGGTATTGTTACCGTTATTTTCTCGTGGTTTGGTTGTGTTCAACAACCTTCCATCTTCTTACTTCTACAGAACCCAGATCTGTAAATGCCGTCTTAGATTTAGCCAAATAAAAAACTCTTATTTGCTTCGACACTGGGGCGGGACTTTGCCGATGAGAGCCCTGGGACACAGTACCAGAATTCTTGTTTGATTTGAGCACAATTCGTCCGTTCACTTTGGGCACCGGTGATTTTGGCTTCATATGTGATGTTCGTTCGCCAATTAAGCTGCAAGGACAAGACTGTGAGGCGTATTCATAAACGCGAAACACTCTTCTCCTTAAAAGGCGAAAATACACTGGATTTCTAAATATATAAACCAAAGGATATGTTGCAGAACGAAGCCAGATAAAGAAACGAAAGAAAAAAGAGTTCAGTTTACTTTCGGCTATCGATGGACAAATGATCAACGGCAAAACAAAAGCGTTACAAATCAGATAAACAGTTATAATGAGAAGAGTCGTGAAAGCTGATCTCGCATACGCGTCAGCGGCAAAATGATGTAGATTGAAACTGACATTCACCTGTCGACGATTACTTAAAGCAGATTTCAAGATACTGTAGAAGCAAAGCAATAGGATCAATATGGGTACACCTATCACAAGTGTGTTAATTACTATTGTTAACACGACCGAAGCACGTGTTTCATCGATGTCGTTGAATATCCCCGGAGATTCCTGACAGTACACGAGCCATGCGAGAAAACGACTCTCGGAGGTCGCTTCCCCTTCGAGTATCGTACCCCAGGGTAGTGATGCTATAAAAGCAAGCAGCCATATTGAGGCAATGACGATTTTTCCCTTTCTAGCTGTGATTTTATGATGCACTTTTTTTACCACCGCTAGATATCTGTTTACAGCGATCGCTGTAAGGCTTAGAAAACTGGTGTTGAAAAAGAACACATTCTCGCAGCCAATGAAAATGCATTTCTCAAGTACGAACGATGCTAAGCCACCCTGTGCTAGGACGTATATTGATATCCCTAGACCTTGAAAGCTAGAGAAAAATTCTGACACGATGTGACTGATGACAAAAAAGTTTGTCGTTGTTCTCATTCTGTGATCCCTTAAAAACAAAAAAAACAAAACGCCATTTGCCAGCAGCGCAAAGATCAAAACCATCGTTATAATAATACTTTCATACGATGGCACAAATATGGCGGTCGGGATCATTCTCCTCAATCTTCGTTGTCTTTTTTTTCGATTTCGATAATTTTTGTCGTTAAATGTACATTCGCTAAACAATCATCGTCTTTTCTTTTTATGAAGAGAAACATTTTATTGTCACGATTTGTGAGTGCATATTTGTGAGATAATTTCCTTCAGTTTATATCACAGCAGTTAGAAATAAAGACTTCAGCTGGTACTCGCATTTTCCATTTAAATTTTTGAGGCCGATATTGATTCTTTATGAATAATGATATCCCTGCTTCTCATTAACTTGTCAACAGGCTCGTCGTCGAACGCTTTGTAAAAACTTTAAATGTAAACAGTATGTTCTTCGTGGGACACGTTGAGCTTCGTGAAACTGTCGCGTGTACTCTTCAACATCAAATTCACTCTCGTTCTTTGTACTCAATGATTTGCCCGCCAATACTCTGCCAAACACATAAAGTATTGAATCGCTTACAAGACATTTATTATGTCTGTGAATGTGCGGGTTTTTTTGTGTACATTTTCCGGCTGCCGGTTTCAGCTGTAATGCAAAATTGATCGAATAACATTTTCGAGCGATGCGGAAAGTACGTTCTTAAGGTTGAATTGTGTTCTTCTACGAGAGATAATTGAAAAATGAGTTATTTATACCAGCAAAATAATTTCCAATTTCGTTAAATATGAACAGTGCAATCACATTAGGCAGAAGACATACATTGTTGTCACAGGATAACATATTCCGTTACGATAGAAACAATGTTTTCACACCGGACAATCTAAATGTAATTAAGAGCATCGCTCAATTTTGCTGAACAAGATAGCTCAATATGAGGGGGCTTAATATCGCGATAGGTTTAACATTAGCACACTGGTTTGCCATTTGATGACCACTTTTTTTCTACTGTAACTTTTTACATGATTTACTTGGATTTACCATGTTTTCTGGTTAACACGAGGAAGATTTTTGTCATATGTTTTGCGAACAAAACTCGTCCCGGTCTTTTTCTCTGTGGTCAATTTCAGTATTTTATTCGAGAAACATAGATTCTTCAGCGGTTAATCTTACAGGCTTTGAGTTCATTTATCGTTATTTTACTGAACGTTGTAAAAATGATGTAGAAATTACTGGTCAAGTAAGTTTCACTTGGCCATGATGACGTATGAACCACACAACAAATACGGCTTCAAATACAAACACTTGACTCAGAAGATGACAACATCTGAGGTTGTCGAAACGTCAGTCATGTATTTTGTATTAGCCACAGTTGATTGTTGTCTGTTATTAATGTTTGTTATCTGGATTTTGGTCGCAGTTTCTCATTTATGTGACAAAAATTTTTCTATAACTTATTGAACTAAATACGTTGCGCATGCTCATGCACTTGACAGTTACTGCAGTAAACACATCCATTTCCCACCTTGCACGTACTCGATAGACTGAGCGCATGAAATTGATATTGTGTAGCGACCATTGAAGTAAATTTACCGGTAGCGACTTGTGAGAGATTATTACAGTCTGACTCCAGATCAGGAAGAGTCATAGAAATTGTATGACTATATGTATATGCGCCCGCGTTACTTATAGCTATTGCTCCATTTATATTTATATAATGACCAGAAGAATTTGAGCAATTTCATTGTTGGAGAGCAATGATCTATAAGAGGATAGACGCATGGAATCGACGTCACAGAAAATTTCTTGTTTTTAAATGCCAAATGAGCAGTGAATTTATTTCAAAATTTATCGCAGTACCTCACTGAATGGGAAAATAAAGATATTCACAAAGACCTAGTTGAAGCAGTGGACTTCTTTGAGCAAAAGAAGAAAAACCGGTTTTCAAACATTGATTTGTAATTCGTCTTCGATAACAAAATTTCAACAAAATTGATCAGCCATTGCTTGTTTATTTTCTTAGCCAACACGTTTTATCACGTGAGTAACTTAGCCAATAGCATGCCTCCAATCCTATAGATCACGTAAGCGTGATATTTGCAAAATCAAAACTTTTCAATGTTCCAAGTGTTAGGGGGGGCGGGCAAAGAAAACAAACTGTTTGACCGTTTAATTTGGGAATTTTTTTGATTTTATTATATAAAACAAAGAGATAACATTTAACCGTTGTCTGTACAGTTATAGATACACGGGTATGACGTCAATTGTGATAAAAACTAAAAAAGTGGCCACGAGCCGCCAGGGCGAGCAAACAGATAAATGTTATCTATTTGTTCAATAAAAATCAACAAGTCTATAGCGCAAATGCTCGCTTTAGCGCCGCAGCGCTTATTCCATTTTTTCTATTTTGAATAAGGCGTTTATGCGGAAGCGGTGCTTATTAAATATTGTTATTGCATCAAGAAAATGACTAGTATACAAAATCTATTTTTATAGTATAATATTATACAACTTGATGAAAATAATGTCACAAAGGCGCGAAACAAGGTTGTTATAAACTTTAAAGTTTAATAACTCTTAATTTCTTCCGAGCGCCGCACTCTAGTTACGCAGTTGCAGCGCTTAACCGTGAGCGGCGCTAGATAACGTTTCTGGCTTCTGCGCACCGAGTGCGGAGCTTGACAGAGAGCGGCGCTTGACAGAGAGCGGCGCTTGACAGAGAGCGGCGCTAAAGCGAGCATTTACGGTAATCAACTTGAGAGAATTGATATAAAATGTAAATAATAGTATACACTTTAAGTATTTTTTGTGTAAAAAATATTAAATATTAATTGCTCAACTTCCTGTTAAATAAAACATCTTTTGATGGCGAATATAATACATGTTTCATGTTTCTGTTAAATGTCTTCAAGGCCAACCGAAATCTCTTCCCACTAAAGTGTACAATTCCTTGTTAAAAGGCCGATGATAATCGCGAAGCATAGCTAGGATTTTTTTCTGAAACAACTACGTGTGATCTTCCTTTCTCACTACCCAAACAATGTAGATTAATCTTGTCAGTTTTGCTCATTTGCACTGGCTCGCTAATTTGTTTGTCAAAACAATAAAATCCTTTCGTTTTGTTAAAAATAAAATGTTCCCGTTTGATGAATGGAGTAAGGTTCAAAAAACTCTCAAGGGCTTGGATTTCTTCGTAAGGAGATTTAATCAACTCATCTCCGCTTACCAAATGCAATTGTTGCTTTGAAAAATATCGAAGCCAACGCAGAAGGTGTTTTGAATAAGCACCGATTTTTATTGCCGCCCAACGATCGTTAACTATTGTTTTGACTTGACTAATTTGTCTTGTAGCAACTTCTTCAAAAGATCGTCCAGTATTCTTGGCGCTTCGTTGTGTTTGCGTGAAATCAGAGATCGCTCTCGTTGTCGGATCACGAACGATAACAAAAGCGCGTAGTGCATCTTGGTTGACATGCATCTTTAAAGAATTTATTTTACATTCATTTCAACCATTTATTCGTGACCTTATTTCAGTATTCTAACAGATATTGAACTTCAAAACTAAATTATTGAGGAAGGCCGCCAAAAAACGTTCAACATTGGTGATTGCCACCCACTCAAAATAACTCGTCGGAAAATTCATTACATGAAAAAGCAAAACTCCCCCAAATTTCAAATGAATTTATATGGTCTTTTGGTTAATACGTTTTTATGTACAGTCAGTTTCAGATTTCGTGAAAAAACAGCGAAATATAGCAAAATTTGACGTAAGGAAGATCACACAAATTGCGAGAATTTGATGGATCCCACGCCGAAATGACGAATCAATTTCGTACAAATTGTACGCTTGTATACTTCTTGTAGTACATATGTACCTACGTTTAATCTAAACTATTCGTTCAAGCGATTCTAGACCGAGTACTTGGCGAAGCAAATGAACTGGATTGTTCAACGATAGGTTTGGCAGTTCAACAATTTGTTTTTAATGGCGGGAAACGGCCACGCCCGATGTTTCCACGAAGGTTTTCTGCGCTTTTTCATAGGATTTTATACTGTACTGAAATAACACAATATTTCTGACTTTATTTTTCCAGGCTTTCTTTGATGTTAGCATTTTAACCCAGATAGTCAAATTCAAACAATCAGTTTTTATCGTTAATTCCTATTTAATTAAGCAGTTTGTGATGTCTTCCGTTTCAAAATCTCCAAATAGCTGTAAATTCAACTTGCGTCACCAAGGTCTTTAGCCTTGCATGCCAAACTATCTCAATGTTTATATTGCGTGAATTTTGAATAAGAATCTTTGGATTTTATCCGCATAAAATTAGTTGACCTAAGGCCAACGAAAATCTCGACCAACCATTTTGTATAATTGCTCGTTAAAAGGTCTATAGTAACGTCTCAGTTCATTCAAAACAGCTGGCTCAATTTTCGGGTGAAGACGACCTTTGTTTTTTCCCAAACAACGCTCTTTCTTATTGGTTGATCCGCGAAAGCAGGGAAAACCCTTCTCGTTGTTATGAACAAAATTGCTTCTCGAAAAGTACGGCTTGAGCTCAAGAAATTCTTCGACTTTTTTGATTTCGTCGTATGGATTACTAACAAGCTGTTCTCCGCTGACAAAATGAAACGATTTCATGGGAAAGTACTTCAGCCATCGCTGTAAGTGTTTACTATAAACACCAGTTTTAATTACTCCCCAAGTTGTACGCACGGCAAATGTCGAATTACTGTTTTTAATAGCCATGTTTTTGAAAGGCTTCAGGACATTGTTGTATTTTCGTCGATTAGTCAAATTAAGTTGTACATAATCGGAAATTGCCCTGACCGTTGGGTCGCGAACAATTACGAGAAATCTCAACGTCTTATTTATGTTTTTTCGCATATTCGAGAATCCTTATGGGTACACCTTTAACCACAAAATAACTCGGTGTTTTTTTCAATAGCTTGCTGTCCTGTTTCCACATATGGCATCTGATCAAGATACCACTGCAAACCACGCGGATATCTGATGTCGAAGTAATGCATTTCAGACCCGCATGCTTTTACCTGAGGGTGCAGTCGGAGAATAGTTAGTAAAGCACGCGTGCCTGCCTTTCGCATCCCTATAATTAAAGTGGTAGGGAAGCGTTTCACGTCTGCGCCTAATTTGTTCACCATTAGCGACTGTGCAATTGACCTCGTTGGATTAATTGTAGAATGCAAGTCATTTCCTGTCTCGGCGGTTCGTATGATACTATAGCAATCCGGTGGTAAAGATGTGTTGTACTTGACCTGCACTCTCGACGATTTTATAATATTCAAAAATACACGCGTGCTTGTCGATTTTTGATCATTGTTATCCACTCGCGGTCCAACGTCTCTTCCAATGTCGGTAAAGTGCGCGTTTGTGCGGTTAATTTGAATAAATTGCGTGTGGAATAAATTACGTTCACCTTGAATTGATTTGTTGCCCCTTGTCAGAAGTGTTGAGATGATTGTGTAAAAACCCAGAGATAGAGCAATAAGAAGAACCAGTTTCTTTGTGGTCATAGCCAAACGTCTTAACACCCTATGGGTCGCGCGCACTCGCCAACAAGCCGTTTGTATCTCTGTTGAATGCGCTGCGTACTTTCTTTCGTTTCACAGACCAGACTTTCCAAGCCTTTGAAGCATGCACGCTTTGACACATTCGATACGAGTAGCTTAAAGAGGTTGAAGTTTCGATTGACTTGGCGCAGCGACACGGCTTGAATGGGTAGGGAATCTTCCGTCTAAGGTTCAAATTTGAAATTTAATGATCTTTGTCTTTACGCCTAGGATTGCCGACTTTCCATTGGTCTGATCGACACGGCCTACCATTAAATACCTATCAACACAACAATACACAAATTTCTATTTTATGACTCGAGGAGCATTACATTTGGATCACTTTGATAAAACGAATCGTTATCAGAAGCGATCCTTGCTTATTATTAAAAATAGCACTTGTTCCCTTGGTTGCCGAAATGACTGTTTACAAACGAAAACTCGTAGATTTTTGACACTGAAAAGGTGATTGAAATAATCTAGTCTGCTTAAAATATTTAATTTTAGTAGACGAGAGTCTATATGTGAAGCACTTGATGACGTTATTCACCTGTTAGCGACTGAAATGAGAGACATAAAGGCTCTCTTGTCGTGTAGTGCTTGATATGTAGAGAGCACAGAATAGCTTTGCTTTACTTATTTTACTGGGTGGAGAGGGCTGCTTGCAACGTCGGTGGTTTGACGAGCAACATATGATAGCAAAATTATTTCAATCATTTTATATCAATAGTACGGACATAACAACAATATAGGGAATATACTGTAGGACCACTTCGTGTGCAACTTCTGCTGTATATTTAGTTAGATTACTGGCTGGCGTTAGACATTTCATCATTCCTATCGGTCAAAAAAAGCAAATGACTGGCTGCCACTATGGTAATCATACGCGAAATAAGATACGCGCGGCACGAAAAAATTCAATTGAGTGACCTTCCCTACTGTTTATTCACTCTACTGTGGCGTACATATTTGGTGTTACAATAACAATATAGGGCGTGCGCTGATTGGCCAGAGTTTGAATCTGTTTTATTGTAGAAAAAAACAAGACATTCACGCCTCGCTGAATCCCGGTTACCCGGGCTCATGTGAACAGCCCCTAAGTCCCCTATACATTCTCACTCTTTTGGTTTAACCCCCTGGGAATAAACTACGATGAAGTCATTTTTAACTCATAGTATTCTTAATGAATTGATAATGCAACAACGAATACGCTCAATACGAATCGCGTATCAGTTATGGACGTTATTTTTTCAAAAATTAATTTGTCGTTTAAAGGGCCTGTAAAACGAAAATTTTGATGTTTAAATCATATTTTCATTGAAGAGATTTTTAGAATTGACAGACGACTTTGAAAAAGTCAAACATCTTTTCGTACTCAAGATATGGACATTTTGTGATAACCATATCGATTTATTGCAAAATGAGAATTTGAATTATTTGTACTTTTCTGTTACATCAATCAGACAGATTAATTAGCATAAACTGCGGGAACAGAAGGCGGGATGCATTGCCCATATGATGTGTTTGTTTATATAATCAGCAAGCAATAAGTACTCGAAATGATTATCTTATCTGCCTGTTTTTTTCTCTTGTTTTCTTTTTCTTTTTGATGAACATCATATATCTAGCGTGTACTTGTCTGCGATCGTTCAAGAAATATTTTTTTGTTCTGCTTTCCAGGAATTTTGGTTGTAAGGACTTTATAATTTCGCGGAACTAGCGGGATCATAGCGTACGCCACGGACATACGCCGAGATGTTATATCACAGATATTTGTGTAATATTAATTATATCATCCTTTTTAAAGTGGCAAGCATCGCTTCCGGTAAAATAGCACGCTTTGATTGGCTGAGAAATATTTTTGGCACTCACTTTCTTGTCAAGAAAACGGTCCAGTAATTGACGTGTTTTACAAAATTATGGTAAAAAAAGCAGCACAGGTTTTATTCATTACTACATCGATATAAAAGAAAACATGTAAGAATACACATCGGAGGAAAAACACTCGAAAAGTGAGTTTTGTTTTGCAGACAACACAATTTCATAGATTTTTTTTGACTTATAACGAAAACCTGAGAAATGACGTTCCGTTTCAGGTATAACGAAAACCTGAGAAATGACGTTCCGTTTCAACTTTTCCAATGTACAATAAACCTTTTATTAACCTCGAAATGTTGTAAATGAAATACTTAAATAACGCATTTTCTTATCCTCAAATGCACTTGCGTCGTGTTTTGATGACAACGCCAAAATTGCGAAGTAAATTCCGAGTAAAATTTACTTACACATCATAAAGATTACGTATTTTTTTAATTAACACGTTTTCACGTAACACTGTAGCGTGACAGGATAGACATAATTTATGAATTTTCGATAATTGCAGTTGTTCTATAAATAACCGAACAATATGTCAATATCGTGTGACATAACATCACGCCATGTTCAGTAATGGGTTAAGGACACTGATATGTATAAAACTGGATAACACAACTTAGTACTTGACTTGAAGCCTAGTGGCGGCCATATTGGACTATCCACTTTTTCAGTTTTTACATAGGTTTTGTACAACAAACTGCTACTCTAGCATTTATTTTTGGTCATATGTTTTACTCTTTTGACAAAAAAGAATTATTATGATGACAAGACTGCAATAGAACGGTTTTAAGCAAAAACTCATGTTTGCTAAATTTCATATAGAAATCTTCTCAGGTTGTTTAAATATCATAATAAAAAATTTGGCATGATTTCTGAAGGAGAAAATAACCAGAATACAAAATATGATAAAAATTCATTATAGAATATATACTAGAAGTGGATTGTCATTATGGCCACCGCTGTCAAAAGTTGGCTTCAAAATTTTCTAGGCAATAGAATTAGTTTGCGTCATCCAGTCTTTATATATATCAGTGGGTAAATACTGAAGATACTTTTGCGATTAGAATTAAAAGTATATGTTATTGATGAATTAATGCTCAAAGTTTGACTCAGCTTCAACATCAGTTACAGCACATGTACATGCATCTAATGTCAGCTGCATTCTGCCGTTTTCTCTGCTTTGTTTGTGTTTCGCTCTTTGTTTAGACTGACAATAGTAAACAGCATTTTCTGATTAATTCAATACAAATAATAGTATTTATATTTTACACAGAGATATAGTGAAAATAGATATAGACCTCGATGCATCTCGAAAGCAATAAAATAAATCGTCGCAACATGCTGTTGCGTTGCATAGTAAATAAACTCTACACCAGATTCAATGTTCAAGCTTTTCATGGCAATACTTATGAGAAATTAGGAATGTCAGCGTTGAACTAGCTGATACTGCTAATTATATTCCGTGTCAAGGAAAGGCATAATTGTCCTATAATAGACAATGACAATTCGTTCAATATCATTTACTAACCTGAGTTCATATCAACACGTCGCAACGATACAATTTGTCAATTTCTAAACAATATGAAAGTCATTAAACTGCTGATCATTTCGTCCAAATATACAAGTTTTGTTATTGTCTACTTTATGAACATGGCTGTTATTTACAAGCCATAAAATATGAGTTCGCAAATCGTGTTAAAAATATCGATCGCTTTATCTCTCAAGAATGATTCTTTGAAAAGCCTCCGAAATGTGTTCGTGCGCTTTAAACAACACACAAGCGCAACCCGAAACTCGAAAGTTTTCAAATTCAATTGTACATTATATACAATAAGAGAACTTCAAGTTTTCAATTACAATATGACAGTGAACTGTGACGAAGTAATCTTGATTCATTAAATATTGTAAGTTTGTTTTCTACTTCGCCTCGGGTAATTTACACATTCAAAACGGGAAAAAAATTTATATCAAATGACGGAAGGATTAAACCGATAATAATTACCTGAAGTTTTTTCAAGCGCCCCTACTTCACAGTTCACAATTGAAGTGAAAAGAAGCTTATACTCAATTCATCCGGAAGTACGTATTTTCAATTTTTCAAGACTATTTCCATTTGCGCATGCTCGTTGGTACATTGTTACAGATGATATTGATAATTATAGTTACTTCAGTCTGTTTCATACATCGCATTTTACATGAGCCGAATGCATTCAAAACAAAAGATGAGGAATTTTATTTTCCTTTGTTTTTAATGCATTCGGCGCTTGTAAAATGCGATGTATGACGCAGACCTTCCTTCTAACAAACATAAGACGGCTGCGGAAGTGTTTTTGACATACACTTCACGATGTCATGTAGATCGACAAGTGTGATGTAAAGACAGTAAAGCTGGAGTCGTACTGAGGGCATTCGGATTAAGGGTTGTTTTACAAACATTTTGCCCTCAGATTTACTGACAAACTGCGTCTTTACAGTTTTTGGAAGTCATAAAACTTCAGTTTGTAAGATCTACATAACTGATCACAAGTGAAGGATCGACATAAAAGATCGACATAACTGATCACAAGTGAAGGATCGACATAAAAGATCGATCAAACATGAAAGATCGACATAACTGATCACAAGTGAAGAAATGACAAGGTTTTCTTGATAACATAAATTAAAAAATTACCAACTGATTAATAATTTTGTTCGAAAAACTAGTACCGTCTATCTTGTAAAAATTAAGACATCATTTCCCAACAATTCGGGTGTTACATCCCTACCCACACCCCACCTCCACGCTTGGTACGCCCTTGTAAAAGGTCAACAATAATTGCACTTTTGGCTGTGTTTGAGTCCATGCCATTTATCTGTTGTGACAAGGTAAAGTCTTGTAAATCAATATAAATATATAAATGAACAAACAAAAAGTCCCACAAAACAGTTTGAAAGACTTGTTTTATAGGAAAGATTTGACTATGTCCGCAGCGGTATTGTTACCGTTATTTTCTCGTGGTTTGGTTGTGTTCAACATCCTTCCATCTTTTTACTTCTACAGAACCCAGATCTGTAAATGCCGTTTTAGATTTAGCCAAATAAAAAACTCTTATTTGCTTCGACACTGGGGCGGGACTTTGCCGATGAGAGCCCTGGGACACAGTACCAGAATTCTTGTTTGATTTGAGCACAATTCGTCCGTTCACTTTAGGCACCGGTGATTTTGGCTTCATATGTGATGTTCGTTGGCCAATTAAGCTGCAAGGACAAGACTGTGAGGCGTATTCATAAACGCGAAACACTCTTCGCCTTAAAAGGCGAAAATACACTGGATTTCTAAATATATAAACCAAAGGATACGTTGCAGAACGAAGCCAGATAAAGAAACGAAAGAAAAAAGAGTTCAGTTTACTTTCGGCTATCGATGGACAAATGATCAACGGCAAAACAAAAGCGTTACAAATCAGATAAACAGTTATAATGAGAAGAGTCGTGAAAGCTGATCTCGCGTACGCGTCAGCGGCAAAATGATGTAGATTGAAACTGACATTCACCTGTCGACGATTACTTAAAGCAGATTTCAAGATACTGTAGAAGCAAAGTAGTATGATCAATATTGGTACACCTATCACAAGTGTGTTAATTACTATTGTTAACACGACCGAAGCACGTGCTTCATCGATGTCGTTGAATATCCCCGGAGATTCCTGACAGTACACGAGCCATGCGAGAAAACGACTTTCGGAGGTCGCTTCCCCTTCGAGTATCGTACCCCAGGGTAGTGATGCTATAAAAGCAAGCAGCCATATCGAGGCAATGACGATTTTTCCCTTTCTAGCTGTGATTTTATGATGCACTTTTTTTACCACCGCTAGATATCTGTTTACAGCGATCGCTGTAAGGCTTAGAAAACTGGTGTTGAAAAAGAACACATTCTCGCAGCCAATGAAAATGCATTTCTCAAGTACGAACGATGCTAAGCCACCCTGCGCTAGGACGTATATTGATATCCCTAGACCTTGAAAGCTGGAGAAAAATTCTGACACGATGTGACTGATGACAAAAAAGTTTGTCGTTGTTCTCATTCTGTGATCCCTTAAAAACAAAAAAAACAAAACGCCATTTGCCAGCAGCGCAAAGATCAAAACCATCGTTATAATAATACTTTCATACGATGGCACTAATATGGCGGTCGGGATCATTCTCTTCAATCTTCGTTGTCTTTTTTTTCGATTTCGATAATTTTTGTCGTTAAATGTACATTCGCTAAACAATCATCGTCTTTTCTTTTTATGAAGATAAACATTTTATAGTCACGATTTGTGAGTGCATATTTGTGAGATAATTTCCTTCAGTTTATATCACAGCAGTTAGAAATAAAGACTTCAGCTGGTACTCGCATTTTCCATTTAAATTTTTGAGGCCGATATTGATTCTTTATGAATAATGATATCCCTGCTTCTCATTAACTTGTCAACAGGCTCGTCGTCGAACGCTTTGTAAAAACTTTAAATGTAAACAGTATGTTCTTCGTGGGACACGTTGAGCTTCGTGAAACTGTCGCGTGTACTCTTCAACATCAAATTCACTTTCGTTCTTTATA
The DNA here is from genome assembly GCF_021976095.1 of Xenia sp. Carnegie-2017. NCBI lineage: Eukaryota > Metazoa > Cnidaria > Anthozoa > Malacalcyonacea > Xeniidae > Xenia > Xenia sp. Carnegie-2017. The sequence goes on from NW_025813503.1 coordinate 217,442, forward strand.
CTCAATGATTTGTCCGCCAATACTCTGCCAAACACATAAAGTATTGAATCACTTACAAAACATTTATCATGTCTGCCAATGTGCGGGTTTTTTTGTGTACATTTTCCGGCTGCCGGTTTCAGCTGTAATGCAAAATTGATCGAATAATTTTTTCGAGCGATGCGGAAAGTACGTTCTTAAGGTTGAATTGTGTTCTTCTACGAGTGATAATTGAAAAATGAGTTATTTATACAAGCAAAACAATTTCCAATTTCGTTAAATATGAACAGTGCAATCACATTGGGCAGAAGACATACATTGTTGTCACAAGATAACATATTCCGTTACGATAGAGACAATGTTTTCACACCGGACAATCTAAATGTAATTAAGAGCATCGCTCAATTTTGCTGAACAAGATAGCTCAATATGAGGGGGCTTAATGTTGCGATAGGTTCAACATTAGCACACTGGTTTGCCATTTGATGACCACTTTTTTTCTACTGTAACTTTTTACATGATTTACCTGGATTTACCATGTTTTCTGGTTAACACGAGCAAGATTTTTGTCATATGTTTTGCGAACAAAACTCGTCCCAGTCTTTTTCTCTGTGGTCAATTTCAGTATTTTATTCGAGAAACATAGATTCTTCAGCGGTTAATCTTACAGGCTTTGAGTTCATTTATCGTTATTTTACTGAACGTTGTAAAAATGATATAGAAATTATTGGTCAAGTAAGTTTCACTTGGCCATGATGACGTATGAACCAGACGACAGATAAGGGCTTCAAATACAATCACTTGACTCAGAAGATGACAACATCTGAGGTTGTCGAAACGTCGGTCATGTATTTTGTATTAGCCACAGTTGATTGTTGTCTGTTATTAATGTTTGTTATCTGGATTTTGGTCGCAGTTTCTCATTTATGTGACAAAATTTTTCTATAACTTACTAAATACCAGGAGTTGCGCATGCTCATGCAATTGACAGTTACTGCAGTAAACACATCCATTTCCTACCTTGCACGTACTTGATAGACTGAGCGCATGAAATTGAAATTATGTAGCGACCATTGAAGTAAATTTACCGGTAGCGGCTTGTGAGAGATTATTACAGTCTGACTCCAGATCAGGAAGAGTCATAGAAATTGTATGACTATATGTATATGCGCCCGCGTTACTTATAGCTTTTTTGCTCCATTTATTTTTATATAATAACCAGAAGAATTTGAGCAATTTCATTAATGGAGAGCAATGATCTATAAGAGGATAGACGCACAGAATCGACGTCACAGAAAATTTCTTGTTTTGAAATGACAAATGAACGGTGAATTTATTTGAAAATTTGTCGCAATACCTCCCAGAGTGGGAAAATAAAGATATTCACAAAGAGCTAGTTGAGGCAGTGGACGTATTTGAGCAAAAAGAGAAAAACCGGTTTTCAAACATTGATTTGTACTTCGTCTTCGATAACAAAATTTCAACAAAATTGATCAGCCATTGCTTGTTTATTTTCTTAGCCAACACGTTTTATCACGTGATTAACTTAGCCAATAGCATGCCTTCAATCCTATAGATCACGTAAGCATGATATTTGCAAAATCAAAACTTTCAATGTTCCAAATGTTTGGGGAGGGCAAAGAAAACAAACTGTTTGACCGTTTAATTTGGGAATTTTTTTGATTTTATTATATAAAACAAACAAATAGATAACATTTAACCGTTGTCTATACAGTTATAGATACACGGGTATGACGTCAATTGTGATAAAAACTAAAAAAGTGGCCACGAGCCGCCAGGGCGAGCAAACAGATAAATGTTATCTATTTGTTCAATAAAAATCAACAAGTCTATACCGCAAATGCTCGCTTTAGCGCCTCGGCGCTTATTCCATTTTTTCTATTTTGAATAAGGCGTTTATGCGGGAGCGGCGCTTATTAAATATTGTTATTGCAGCAAGAAAATGACTAGTATACAAAATGTACTTTTATGGTATAATATTATACAACTTGATAAAAATAATGTCACAAAGGCGCGAAACAAGGTTGTAATAAACTTTAAAGTTTAATAACTCTTAATATCTTCCGAGCGCCGCACTCTGGTTAGGCAGATGCAGCGCTTAACCGTGAGCGGCGCTAGGATAACGTTTCTGGCTTCTGCGCACTGAGTGCGGAGCTTGACAGAGAGCGGCGCTTGAACGGGAGAGGCGCTAAAGTGAGCATTTACGGTAATCAACTTGAAAGAATTGATATAAAATGTAAATAATGGTATACACTTTAAGTATTTTTTGTGTAAAAAATATTAAATATTAATTCCTCAACTTCCTGTTAAATAAAACATCTTTTGATGGCGAATATAATACATGTTTCATGTTTCTGTTAAATGCCTTCAAGGCCAACCGAAATCTCTTCCCACTAAAGTGTACAATTCCTTGTTAAAAGGCCGATAATAATCGCGAAGCATAGCTAGGATCTTTTCTGAAACAACTACGTGTGATCTTCCTTTCTCACTACCCAAACAACGTAGATTAATCTTGTCAGTTTTGCTCATTTGTACTGGCTCGCTAATTTGTTTGTCAAAACAATAAAATCCTTTCGTTTTGTTAAAGATAAAATGTTCCCGTTTGATGAATGGGGTAAGGTTCAAAAAACTCTCAAGGGCTTTGATTTCTTCGTAAGGAGATTTAATCAACTCATCTCCGCTTACCAAATGCAATTGTTGCTTTGAAAAATATCGAAGCCAACGCAGAAGGTGTTTTGAATAAGCACCAATTTTTATTGCCGCCCAGCGATCGTTAACTATTGTTTTGACTTGACCAATTTGTCTTGTAGCAACTTCTTCAAAAGATCGTCCAGTATTCTTGGCGCTTCGTTGTGTTTGCGTGAAATCAGAGATCGCTCTCGTTGTCGGATCACGAACGATGACAATAAGTTTCAAAGTTTCGTTCAGCGATTTAGAATATTCGAAGATATCATTTGCAACACCGCTTGTAACAAAGTAACTCGGCGTTTTTTCGATTCGTAATTCGTTTTCGTAACACAAAGGCATTCTTTCGCGATACCATTGCATTCCTTTATATTTGTAACGGTCAAAGTGAAGCTCAGGACCACTACTACAAACTTGCGGGTGCAATTTTAGTATTTCCAGTAGTGCTCTTGTGCCTGCTTTCTTCACTCCGATTATTATTACATTGGGAAATCTCTTTTTTGGGTTGCCTTTTTTCCTGTACACCGCCGGTAACTCGTTGTTGATATCTGTTGTAAAGTGATCGACAATTTTTTCGAGGGTTTGCTCGTCGTTTCGAAAAAACTTCTTGTCAAATTCCTCGTCAGTTTTTGATTTTCGAATCAATTTATGTCGCGATGGTTTCGGGATTGTGTACTTCGTCAATTCTCTCCAAGAGTCATTCAAGAACGCGTTATGTGCAAAAGGTTCGAGAGTGTGAAACATCCTTCGAGTATCGTGACTTGGAGATAAGTTAATTCCTGTATTTTGCATATTCTTACTACGAGGTACTTTGGATAATAATTGATGTTTACCGATTGATAAATAACTTGTCAAACCCACAACATTCGAAGTGCCGCTTAAGCGACGACTAGTGTAGAAAGAATTTCGTGCAACAGCAATGAAAAAAACCCAGAATGCCACAAAACAGCTGGCTACAGTGTATATTAAATGTTTTGTTGGCATACGAATAAGATATCCCATCACTGTTCGAACATACCTCACAGTCATTTAAAATAACGAGTTGAGACCCTTCTTCTGGACCGCTTCGTTTCATTTCGCCGCACATAACAGATCGATACCTCGCCATTCGCGAGCATGGTCAGAAATTCTTCAACGTTCGCACTATGTAAACATGATAAGTAGCAAAAATTATCCCGTACAAGAGTATTGCAAATTGCTCTTACTTTCATGTCGCTCTTTCAAAACAAGTCCTTTCAAATGTTAATTTGCTATGACTAAATATGCAAATTTACTCAAAAATATTGATCGTCTAGAAAAGAAAACAATACTTGATCCATTTTTAAACAATCTTAGCTCTCAAGGTCTAGATTTTATAGGTTTGAAAATTGAAATGTTGCAAGTATGATCTGCCTACAATATATCGAAGTATATCTGTGGATCGAAGAAGCTAATCGCGGATTTAATGTTGAATTTGCGTGGCAATAAATGGACGACAACAGTCGCATGGGCATGGCGTATAAATATTGCTTGTTTAAACGTGCTTAATATTTAGAATATGCAAAACGATGTTCAGTGTGTCGACATTTGAATGTCAACTTTCTAATTACTTTCCACCTTAAAAGCTTTCATTTTATTACCAAGTATATCTACTTCATTACTTCCGTTTCTGTCTTTTTGATACAAAAGAATACAAAAGGCATTCCAAAGATCGCTTTTGTCGCCCGGTTGCCTAAAAGTAAGGAATTTATTCTACATGTTAACGATCTTTAAAAACACAAGATACAGACCAAGCGTATATACCAGTGTGTAAAAAATATTTATTGATGTAAATTGTGATTTATTTTAAACGATGAATATCGCTCGAAAAAGTGAAAGAAAATGGTGGGCGTAGTGTGTATAAATGCTATCATTGCAATGGTTGTTTTTAGTAGTAGAAGTTACTGACCATGCGCACTAGGCTAAAGTTTTAATCTCTCCTGTTTTCTAACTTCTATCTTTGAGGACGTCAAAGAAACCGCTCATGCGCAAAATGTTAGAAGAAAAGGTCAAAATCAGCGCTTGAAATGATAAAAATTTGGACAATAAAAGTTTGTTCATGGAGAACAACTTTTCTCAAGACTGCACTAAACTGTATCGACGACCTACATCTACATACATGCCAGATGCAACGACACCCTTTGGTTCAAACCATTTACATTATTACGACCACTATGGGGTATGAAGTCATTGCATTTCGTAATGCAGCATACATAATACTCTATGATCAAACTTATGCTTTTTTAAAGTTATTTTGGGCGTACGTGAAAAATACAAAAAGAGAACATTTTCGCGTATGGCGTAATATGTGTTACAGCCTGCGACTGGGCAAATTAGATCAGATAGGGGACTCATTTAACTAAAATACATGGAACGCTACCTGTAATAGAAAAGTCTAATATTTTTTGAAGCCAAATCTATCACCCAGACATGCGTGTGTATTCCAATCAATTTTCACTCCGCGAGAGAGTCTCGAAACAGTAAACACGCGTGTCTGGGTGTAAGATTTGGCTTCAATAGGGGACTGGACACTGGATCAAAGCTATGAATCAGAGTGTCAGAGCTTCCATTCAAAGATGGCGAACGAATTTTCTGATGAAAATGATCAGAATTTAGCTGAAGAGAACAATGATTTGAACGGACTAAATGGGCATGATGAAGATGAAGAAGATGAATCGCAGTTTGATGATCCTGAAGGATTTACAGATACCATCAATGATGAGGGTGAGATTAAAAATTATTTTTAGTACATCTGCTGTTTGAAAAGAACACGTGGGCTCGGCGCACTGAGTTGTACAATAGTTTTTAGAATGGTAGTTTCGACTTTGCTGGAAACCTTTAAAATCAACTAACAAGGTCCATAAAGAAGCGTTCAATGTGATGTTTAATATTGTTTGAGCGTGTTTGTTGAGTTGAATGGTCGTCACTCTTCATTGCTCAAACCTCTCAGTCTGTTCTATTACGGGATTCTTGTGAATTAGATGAAAATATTACTGCACATATTGTACAGCAGTGGTCTTGTGTACTTTTTTATGTGTGTGGGGGAGGGGGAAGGGTCAGTGATTTTGATGGTATAAAATAAATCATATTCTGAAAAAGGACATCTTAAAAGGACATACATTAACTCAAGTTATCAAACAAGACAATTAAAAGTGTGATATTGACGATGATTTTGAAATAAAACCGAAATATTACACTTTTAACTGTCATGTTTGATAACTTGTAATTAAGTTTACAAGATGCCCTTTTTGGATTATGTTTTATTATATATCTTATGAACTTGTCGGTGCTGGTGTTAGTGTTTTTGGTAGGTTATAATTTAGTCAACACTAATCTTAGTTCCCTAAATTGTAAGTTTTACTTTTGATTACATTGAAGTAAATATTGTATTAGAACTATGTTTCTTTGCAAGCTATTTAAGTTCAAATGTTCTCCATGTAATCCTCACTACTGTTGAACTAACAAATCTGACATTTTATAAATTCTGCCATCATAATAAATCTCTGGCCTGCTAATCAATCCTAGTAAACTAGAAAATCTTTGTATATATTTTGTCATTTTACTAAACCAACCTGGCAGTTAATCCACTCTCTTTGCTAATCCACCTTCCTAGTTAATCCACTCTCTTTGTTAATCCTACCTCCTAATAAATCTACCTGTTTTGTTAAGCTAACCTTGTTATTAGTTCACCGCCTTAGTTAATCCTCCCTACATCTTATATTTGATTCATATTGACAAAATGCGATGAATGAAGATTACCTTTATTCAAACAGTCATATTCATGTGTTCAGAACTGCTTGGCGATGTTCTTGCCAAGAGACCAGTCAAGAAGATGGCATTGACACACTGATTGTTGTTGACAATGTACCAATTGTTGGGCAAGATAGACTTGAAAAGCTTAAGAATGTCATTAAAGTGTTTTCAAAGTTGGAAAGATTGTGAATGAGTTCTATCGAAGAAGATGGAAAAACAAAGGGGTTGGCAAATGATTCTATTTAGATTATGTTTTTGGATTTTGTACAAGTTACTATCTTACTTTTATTATTGCAACTATTACCATTTGTTGCATCAGTAGTATCTATTATATCTACTATATTTGTTATGAATATTAGGGTCTGAAATTGTGGTATCCCGATATTCACAGAATAGTGAAATTTCGTTTTGGATATCAAGTTTATTTTACTTGTATTTCAATGGGATACCAGATTTTTCTAAAAAGTGACAGCAATTAATGTTTTTACTATAAAACAAATTCCGGAAAAACAAGACATCTTGAGATTGCAAAATATTAATCAAAACAAGGCGGTGAACTGTGTAAATTTTTAGGCTTAATTCAAAGTCATCCTCAGACAGAATATTACTTATTCTATGGTCCTCATCCACAGACAGAATGTTCTCATTCTGTCCGAGGATGACTTTAAAATAAAGTCGAAAACTTGCAGTAACTTCTCGTCTTGTTTTTATTTATATTTTGCTATCTCAAGATGTCTTGTTTTTTCGGAATTTGCTTTATACTATATTTCTATAAATTGTCCGCTGATCATGATTTTTAATGTTTTTACTGTTCTCTTATTTTGATTCATTATATGGTACTGTAACACATGTTTAGTAAGTACCCATAATAAATTGATACAAAATTGAACTGTTACAATTAATCAATATTTCAGTTAATAATAAATAGCAGAGTGGAGATTCCTTTCAGGATTCTGAAAAGAACTTTTACATTAATCATAAACTGATGAGAGTGATTCACAGGTTATGTTGCACCTGACCCTCAGATAAGAAAAGCTACTATGCATATTTGGGATACTAGATGATGAGTAGGGATACTAGATGATAAGTAGGGATACCAAACTCTAAAACCTTAGTATCCAACTGTATACTTAAAAAAAAAGAAATATCAGACCCTGATATTCAACATCTATTGTATCAATTATATCTGTCTCGTTTATGATATAAGTGACATCTATTTCATCTATTTTATTAATTACATTTTTACATTTATTTCATGAAGTTTATCTTTGATATCTGTTATCTAGATATATATTCATTGAATATGAAAGTGAAAAGGAGGCATCCCAAGCCGTCAAAATTGCCAATGGATACAAACTAGATAAACATCACATATTTATTGTGAATCCATTCTCTTCATTTGACAGGTTTGATTTTTTAAACTTCTGTTTCATTTACGTGATGTATATTGTAATTCTTCGACCATTTTATATTTTTCTCAATAATCATCGTTGATTTTAGTATGTTGAATTTGGAGGAAGACTGGAACCCACCTGAGAAAGAACCATATGTTGATAAGGTAAATTTTTATGCCCAAATATAAAGAGTTGGAAGCCATCAAACAAGGAGCAAATGATTCATTTGAGATTTCATGTTAATGTCCATGTTAGTGCAGTTTTTGACCATTAGTTTCATTATTTTTTTGTCAATTTTGAGTTTCATCTTGGATTGTTGCTCTGTAGCAACATCACGTGAGAAAGCGTTAATTAAAAGGCCTTTTAAACTACCTATGCACAAACTTAAATAAACAAGCAATAAGCATAAAATAAATGGTTTGAACCCGGAAGTATCGTTACATGTTTGTTGATGTAGACTGACGTTTCGACGAGAGTCAAAAAATGAAGATGACTAACGCTAAGGTTGTCGAAACGTCAGTCTACATCAACAACAACAGTCTTTTCAGGACTGTACTAACATGGACGATCTACATCTACAAACATGTAAACAATATCGCTTTGAATTTTTCCACCAGCTTAATTACGTAAGAACAGTAGACACAATAAGTAGCCCTACATACCCTACACAAACAAATCTTGTAACGTTGTAACTTGATATCGGATACGTCAAACCTGACATTTACTTTTTATTTGACTCAAAAAATGAATATTGACATGGATTTCGAAACAGTACACAATTTGTTCAGCCCTTCTGAAGACAGCACTAACATGAACAATCAACCCCTACTAAAATCAAACCAGCAATTCACTTTATTAAGTTGCGGTCATTTGCCAAGATGGAGTAAACCTAGTTTATAAATATGAAGATACGCTCAACTGAAGCTCAAGTTGTTACCAGCAAATGTAAGAGTTGTTGGTTTAAGCAACCGCCATCTAGTTTAGTCCATATTTCGTAAATAGTTTTGTTCCAGTTTTTACCAATCTGGGACCGTTTGCATGAAGCCTGGATAGCGTTATCCATTGGTTAGCACAAATTTTCAAATTTTTAAAAAAGGAGTTTGTATTTTTCTTACGACAATGAAATTTCGTAGTCTTCGAAATTGATTGATTGATACTCAGTGCTTTGACTGTTTGAAAGGTTTTATAAAAGTTTTAAAAATTACTATTCATTGGATAACGCTATCCAGGCTTCGTGCAACCGGACACAGTGCTTCAAATATATCATATGTTTTTCTTAGGGTAATTTACGTTCATGGTTATTGGATGCAGATTGTAATGATCAATATTCTGTTATACATGGCGGTGGAGAGAAAGTAGATATCTACCTTAATACACCTAATGAACCAGTCCTCGTTAAGGAAAGAGATGTAAGTACATATATGTACATATCTACCTTAATACACCTAATGAACCAGTCCTCGTTAAGGAAAGAGATGTAAGTACATATATGTACACTACCTTAATACACCTAATGAACCAGTCCTCGTTAAGGAAAGAGATGTAAGTACATATATGTACATATCTACCTTAATACACCTAATGAACCAGTCCTCGTTAAGGAAAGAGATGTAAGTACATATATGTACATATCTACCTTAATACATCTAATGAACCAGTCCTCGTTGAGGAAAGAGATGTAAGTACATATATGTACATATCTACCTTAATACACCTAATGAACTTTTTTTTATGTTTTGAAGCGTTGGACAGAAACTTATGTCTCATGGTCAGCCCAAGGAACATATTTTGCCACCTTCCACAAACAAGGGATTGCACTTTGGGGCGGTGAAGAATTCAACAGGATTGGAAAATTCAGCCATCAAGGTGTTCAAATGATCGATTTCTCTCCCTGTGAAAGGTCAGAAATCAAATTATTTTTTCTGTTGTTTTTCTGTCTTTTTCGAATTAATACATAGAGCCTGAGAACTAAGTTTTCTCCTGGGAACTAAGTTTTCTCCTTTTCACGCCCTCTCCGTCTGTACCAAAACAGCTCGGTCCGATATTTCTCCGTAAAGACCCCGAGCTCGGTTATTAAGGGTTTAGTATTTGCATTCTTATCGTCAAAGACCCTATGACTTGAATTCTTGAGAGAAACGGAAAATTGTTTGAAAATTAGCTGGGTTTGAGTTGTATCGAGGGTTGTGTTAAATTCCGTATTTTGGGTCAATTCTTAAGTTAAAGCCATTTAGTTTGTTTACTATTATGTAAGGTTCAAAATAACGGCCGGGGAATGTGTACGGTGAAGATGATTGCCGACCGGTAAAAGTCGGGTTTTTCAAGTGACTTATATATCTATTTAATTTGCACCCGATAACGTGCTAAAGATGATTTTTTCAGATTTTCATTTTTAACGTTCTAAGCGCTTAAGACATCACCGCACATTATTGCCATTACACAAATTAGCCAACTGAAATAGGAATTTAGATGTTGATGGATAAGGTAAAACATTTAATTATTCAGAAATCGAAGTATTCGACTCATCCAACGTATACTTACAAAGCAAACATGGTTTTTCTGTACGAAAATGAACGGTCTTTATTTAAAAAAAAACATTTATGGAAAGCCGATTAATAACTGCTGTGGAAGACCTAGAAATGTGATCGCTCAAAATGACCGGCAAAATAAAAAATTGGCCGGTGAATAGTCATTTTTGGCGCGTCAATTGTCCTTTTGATCGGCCGTTATTTTGAGTCCTTGTTGCGAGGTACGTCGATGTAGTATACAGACGAAATGGAATTAGATTACAAACTGCTTTTCATTTCTTAATTCTTTCTTCTAAAAATCTAACCAAGAGCATCATCTTAAGAGCCTGGGAACTACTAGATTTCTATTTTAGCGAAATTTTTGTAACTACAATTTAGCTCCTTTCTTTAATTTCTAGATACATTGTAACGTTCAGTCCGTTACCTGATAGTCCAAATGATCCGCAGGTTAGTATGTTTTGTTTAAACCTATTTACCACAGATGCATTTACTGGGGTAGTGTCTTTCACGCTCGCCGGAATTTTGATGTAGAATTTTATAGCCGGAATTTTATTGGGGTTTTTTGTAGCCGGAGTTTAGGTCAAAACGAAAACTTCGGCAGTGAGATTTTCGTAGTTTTCATACAGCAAATATACGTACATAGTTATTGGCAATGAAACAGAGTATTTTATGTATGGCAGATAACATGTTGCATTGGTGTATTGCCTGCTAGATAGTCCAAAAATGACAATTTTTTACGATGCAACGATTCTAAGACTGTCTCTCATCGAAGTCATTCATAGAAACCTTTTTCTTCCGTCGACGCGAGAGTTTCAATTTTGTTTGTTAAAATATTTGGAAAATCATACAATATTAGTACCAGAACACGACAAACACCTTACACTTTTACACATTTGACAATATCTTCTTTGTCACGTCCTACATCGTCAATGTGTCATGTTTTCACAGCACAAGGATGGGGAAGTGCATTCTCCTTGCCTTTGATAGAGTGACGCTTTTTTGGATAAGGAAATTTTCATCCAACTGAATACTACTAATCATTTCGTCTTGTTATTGTACCAGCCTTAAAGGCAATACTCAAAAAGAACTGCAGTATGATAACAGTATAGGAATATACAGTAGGGCCACTTCGCTGTGCAACTGGCTGCTGTATATTTAATTAGATTACTGGCTGCTGTAAGCGATTTCATCATTCCTATTGGTCAGAAATTGCAATTGACTGACTGCCACTATGGTAATGAGATATGCGTGGCACAAAAAAAAATTCAATGGAGTGGCTCTACTGTATAATCACTATACTGTGGTATGATTCCACTTTCAGAGCATAATCATATGGGATGTACGTACCGGAACGAAGAAAAGAGCATTTCAATGTGGTGATTGTTCAAGATGGCCTGTGTTTAAGTATGTTCATTGCGTGTTCATTTTACAACCCATAATTTCTATTACTCCGTACAGCTAAGATCTCCTTCACTGAATATAGTCTCTAAAGGCCCGTTCACACGATCAAATTTTTTCAGATCCTAAAAAACGGATTGTGTGAACACATATAAAGTGAGCCTCCGACAGTCGGATCCGTCAATCTAAAAAATTGTGAGGAAATAGAACTTGCTCTATTTTCGTCCGACAAGATCATACGAAGGCGACTTGTCAAATTACATAGATTTGTAAAAGACTTGGAAACAAGAACGAAAATGCGCAAATGTATCGATAAATGTACTGCATAACACAAATGGCTGCTCACACGACTATAAATATCCAAACGAATGGAAATATCAACAAAATTATCCGACCGTCTGAACAAGCAACCAAAACTTAGAACCGTAACTATCGGATCGCGTGAACGGGCCTTAACTATGCATGGGGGAGGGTAATGATAAATGTGTACATTTGTGTACAAATTGTGTAGAGTACGAAGGGGGAGGGTCTGCGGCTGCTGCATTGTTTTGTTCGAATGTCGTTTTTGGTATCCAATTCGATTTTGGAATTGGCTTTGTGAGTGTGCATGAAATTTGTATATATTTAAAGGATTATGCATGCCAATCAAGGAACAAAAGATGTTTACTGTGTTTGAACAGCTTATGCAAACAGAGGAGACCTTTGGGAGTCCACACAAATGTTTCCGTGGTTTGCATAAGCCAGTGCAAACACGAAAACACATCTTTTATAAAAAAGCAAAAATGCGAAACAGATGAATTGAAAACAAACGTTTTAATTTTTCCTCTAACTGAGGTTTTCATGATTGGTTGATTGACAAATTCTTTTTTGTTAATCTAGTTAAGATCTGTTTGCACAGGCTAATGCAAACTCAGCTGTAGACTAATCAGCGCATGCGTTTAGTTATTTTTATTTCGACCAATCAGCGCACGCGTTTAGTTGTTTTTATTTTGTACTAGTTTATCTAAACTGTATAAGATAACAAAAATCAGGAAGCTCTGAATTAATTCATCATTAGTTTTAAATATAAAAGGTGACTTTCGCCCAAGGTTCAAGAATGCAAGATATGCAAAGTTGAAGTCCTGCCTAACTTAATTTGCTCATTACCATTAAGCATGCAATCTTTATAACTGAGTACTGTTAATAACCGTTAGTCTCATTGTCTTTGTTCTTAGGTAAATTATTGTCGTTGCTCTTAAGTAATTTATTTTTTGTCTAATATATCTAAAAAATTAGCAAAAAACGTTGATCAAAAACTCCATTTTACAATAGTTACTATCGTTTATTGCACGGAGTAAAATAACAAAGTCCGCCATTTTCTCAACGCACTAAATTGCCATCACGCTTTGATTTAAGCGCAATGCATCTTGGTTAACACGCATTTTTTACATACATTTTTCATACATTTTTCTCCGTTGTTTGCAATGCAACCATCCATATTTGAACTCAGCTGTGCCGACTACTACTAGTGGTAAATAGTTTGAATAAAATTAAAACTTCTTCATTTCAGGTGGAGTCATAAAGGAGATTACTTTGCGAGAATTCGCGAGGAGGCCATTAGTATTTACGAAACGCCTGTAAGCAGTTAACATTCTTGATTTTGAAAAAAAATTTGGGCTGCATTTTCATTGAACGTTTCTGAAACTACTTCTTTTTTGCTTTGTTTTCATTCTCAGTCCTTTGGTTTGTTGAAGAAGAAGAGTATTAAAGTTCCCAGTATCAGGTGAACTTAAATTATGTTTGCGTAGAATGTGAACCATTCTCGTGTTTATTCATATATATATTCAATTGTAGCCGACTGATTTCTTTTCTAAGTTAAATGCTCGGCAAAACTGAATATTTGTGTACCCCCCTCCCCCCGTCGATTAACATCCTAGAGCCTGCCCTGTTTTGATTGGAAGTAACGAGTCTTTCCAATGCCTCGAAATCACTGAACACTTCACTGAAACTTGGAACGAACTCAGTACAAACCTTTGAACTGAATGATACTGGACGGCTACTTCCCGCCAAAATTTGAAGCGAACAATTCGACCAGTGCCAATCTTTCCATGCACGGCCAAAACAAAGCTCAGTAATATATGTAGCTTTGCTGTGTTATATTTTGTTCAATGGCGTAAGAACATTCAGTTCTTCAAAGAATGAGGATGAAGTTTAGCACTAAGAAATTTTATAAGGTAGAGAAAGCTCGCTCCCAGGCTCTCGAGTGGCGTAAGAACATTCAGTTTTTCAAAGAATGAGGATGAAGTTGAGCACTAGGAAATTTTATAAGATAGAGAAAGCTCGTTCCCAGGCTCTCGAGTGGTAACGATGCTTTAGTTTGTATTTTTATCGTAATGCATTTGTTTTCAGCGAGTTTGCGTGGTCTCCGGGCGATAACATTATCTCTTATTGGTTGCCTGAAATCAAGGACACTCCAGCTCGCGTCACTATCATGGGGATTCCCGGCAGAGAAGAGTTGAGAGTGAAGAATTTGTTCAGCGTTGCGACGGTAATTGAACTTTGAAAATGTTTGTAAATTTGTCGATAACATTTTCGCCAACATTCAGTGAATATTCCTTATTTCGATGCTCTGTTTAAAATTGGAATATGCGATAAAAATCTTCTATGTTACGGAGTCGTCCCGACAATTTGCGTGAATTTTTAGCGAGAAAACTTAGCTTTCTGCCAGTTTTCTAACTTAAAGCAAGTGATCATGCTCGCCCAAGAGTTTTCAAATCACTTAGCCAGGAGAACTCAAGGAAAAGCAATTATATGACAAAAAAGTCAGCGGCTTAGCGAATTGATCCGACAACAAACAATCGCTGTTCCGGCAAAGCATGTCAACTCTGTTTACATGTGATGGAAATATCCTGAAGCATAAAAAAATGAACGAATAGGTGCACCCGTTCAACTAGACTAACTCGGCTCATATAAATTCCTTAGTTTTAATTTTTTTTAACAACTGGTTTGATAACATGTTGCATTAAATTTAAGGTGAGATACATCTTGGAAGGAAGTGACGAAATACAAAGCGTCACCTAACCAAGTTAAAATTAACCTTGACCCCTAGGGACAGTTGGGTTAAACTGCCTTAGGGCCTGATTATATGGAGGCGAGCTAGCCCGAATAGCGAGCCAACCCGATGATTTCAAGGGATTGAAAGGTGCCGAAACTTCAAGGTTAAAAATTACAACTGTTTGGGAAGCACCACACGTCACTCCGGTTGTAATTCTCAAATTAGGGCAAATTGGTTGTTTCAATTTTAAATGTTTTGAGAAGTTATTAAATCAGAATATTGTGAAATTGCTTAAAAGGTTTATCTGATGATAAGTATTGAATCGTTTCCATTTGCCATAATTTAACGCTTGGCTGAATCCCGGCTACCGGGCTCATGTAATCAGACCCTAAGCCCGTGTAATAAGATTAAGAAAGCTATAAGTAAATGAAGGACTCCCAGTGTTCAGCAAAATACTTCAAGTACTCAACTAAGTACTTCAAGTATCCCCAAGTACACAACTAAATAGTTTAAGTATCCCCAAGTACACAATTAAGTACTTCAAGTGCCTTGCTAAGTGCTGAAACAGTCTAAGGCGAAACTCTACAATTTGCTTGAATTTTTTATCTTTTGCCGCAGTTTGGGATTTTGATAGGTAATGAACAAATTGCGTAGGTAAAAATTAAACTTTTGTGTGTGGAGAGGAGGAAGGAAAACACGTCAACCCTTATTATTCTGTGAAAAAATTCTGTAAAACTTCCCTTGATCAAACACCGTTATCGTAATTTCAAACGTCAATTGTATAAAATTACTAACAAAAGTGTGTTTATAGTGTAAAATGTACTGAAAGTGTGTTTATAGTGTAAAATGTACTGAAAGTGTGTTTATAGTGTAAAATGTACTGAAAGTGTGTTTATAGTGTAAAATGTACTGAAAGTGTGTTTATAGTGTAAAATGTACTAACACTAGTGTGTTTATAGTGTAAAATGTACTGGCAAAACAAAGGGGACTATCTTTGCGTCGTTGTTGATCGTTACACTAAAAGCAAAAAGGTAAGTATCGCATTTACGTAAAACTTCACGAATAATCAACCTTTTATATGGCTTCAATGATGACATTATCGTACTGAGCCTACATTGCGTTTGCTCAGTGGGTTTTCCTCTGCGTAGATGTCTTGGCTTTAAAATTTTGATGACTGGTTAACGAGGCATTTGTCTGAGAAAGCTGTGGGAATAATGAAGTTTTATCATCATCACCCCCCGGTTTCTAGTTAGCATAATCTTGAGTTAATTATTCTTGATTTTGATTCGTTCCAGGCTCTCCACTACAATATGGAGATATTTCACCTTCGAGAAAAGCAGATTCCGGTAGACACTTTAGAGTTGAAAGGTAAGTTCGTTTTCATTTATGCGAATCCGACCCACTGATATGTATATTTAACTGGATAATGCAATCAAGTATTAAAAGTACAAAAAATTGAAGCCGCAATTTGGCTCATTTGATTATGTTTTATTGATCTTACTTTTGTACAAGTGGAAGTACAGAGAGTTACCAACTTCCGGCTAGAGTCATCAAAGTACAGAAAAGTTGCCAACTTCCGGCTTCAGTTTTCTCATCAGATGCGCTATCCAGTCTATTAGACCAGTCAGTGATCTGACCGAACAAAAGTATAAACTTTGAAACGGAAAGGACGAAAATTTAAAGTGTATATGCAGTGAAATACTTAAATTTATTGCCTTAATGAATTATTCAGACCTTTGCAAGCAATTTGATTTATGTTAGTCCATTTTCCAGTGAGTTGAAGTTGTCCAATTTCAACTTTAAAAGTTGTCCTCTTGTGCAAATTTTTTGGCTGCAATGTTTGCTCAGTTGACGTCACAAATACTGCGGAAGTCGCAAAACTAGTAGTAATTTCTACTAGCATGTTGAGAATGTGTCATACTTATGACATCAATTCAGGAAACATGGCAGCCAAAAAATTTCGCGCCGGAAGTGCCAAAAACCGCCATTTTTGACGTCTATAAAATCGTTCTGAAAAGACCAATTTTAACTCAGTTTGCATAAAAATGATTTTGAGAGCAAATAAAACAGGATATTAACATATGTCTCTTTTGTAAACCGTGTGTTTTTTTGTCTTCAGAAGCCGTTAATGCTTTCGCGTGGGAACCTCACGGTGATAAATTTGCTGTAATTCATGGAGAAACTCCTAAGATCAGCGTTAGTTTTTATCGTTGTCAAAAAGGAGGTCGAACAACTTTACTGAGTACGTATTGAACGTTGGGTGTTGAAAACACCTGGTATTTAATATCGGATATTGAACCTAGGGTGTTGTACACCGGGTAATTAATACCGCCTATTAGACCTAGGGTGTTGAACACCGGGTATTTAATACCGGCTGTTGAACCTAGGGTATTTTTAAAAACACCAGGTATGAAAACCCGGTTATTTAACGTATGGTATTGAACACTGGTTATTGAATGCTCGGCATTGACAATTAAAAGGAATTGTTAAGGAAATCTCATATCCACAATATTTGTCTTTATAACCAAGTTTCTTTTCTTCATACACAACATGTTTTTCTTTGTATCCAGATTCTTTTCCTTCTTACCCAGTTTTTTTCTCGTACCCAGGTGCTTTTCCTTCTTTACCCAGTTTGTTTTTTCTCGTACCCAGGTTCTTTTCCTCGTACCCAGGTTCTTTTCCCTCTTACACAGGTTTTTTTTCGTACCCAGGGTCTTTTAAAATTGCTTTACATAAAGTAATGTAAAGTTACGTCGGGTCGGTAACTTATTCTAAAAATGAAGTGATTCTTTGATCTGCACAGAAACGTTCGAGAAGAAGCAAGTTAATAATATATTCTGGTCTCCTCGTGGACAGTTCTGCGTTCTGGCCGGACTACGTGGGTACGTTTGCTGTTTATATGGGATTGATGTGGACATTATAACCGAAGTGATTTTTTTGCCACATTTAAATGATTAATCGTTGTTTTCTAAAGAATGAACGGAGCTTTGGAGTTTTATGATTTGAATGAAGTGACGCTTATGAATGTTGGTGAACATTTCACAGCAACGGATGTGGAGTGGGACCCATCTGGTAGATACGTGTCAACTTCCGTTAGCTGGTGGGCGCAAAAGGTAACTACTATTTAGGTAGAGCTAAGGGAGTGTGGTGTTTTGGCTGAAGGAGGGGAAGTTATGTCTGGTGTATGTCTTGTCTTTATTGTTGATTGGTTGATCAACAAACAAATGTGGGCGACCAAAGAGTGACTTAGCAAACACGACTTTTCATCTAAGACGCCGTGAAATTGGCGTGACATGCGCCTTTTACTTCCGGTTCACGACGGCCGTCGTGTTGACGACGACGACGACGTGAAAACATACAATTTACGTCGTATCTACGACGGCTGAAAAAAACATAATTTTTAGATAAAATTAAGGAAATATCCTTGATATTTGCATTTTAAAAGATTAAATAGGCCTACGTATATTCATTTGAGAAAAAACTGCAAATATTTTGTTTCCTAAAGCGAAAAAAACAAACAAATAAACAACGCGGGATCTGCTCTAATTTCGGGGGGCTCCTGGGAGTCAAAACAATTTTAGTCACAAAGCCATATGTCGATGATTTTGCTTTTATTTATAATTTTATTGAAATAAATATACTGCAGTATATTTTTGATATCAAAATATTAGTTTAAAATGATCGGAAAACACGATCCAGCAGGAAAAATGCCGAAATAGATGAAACTTGTTTCATACTATCATTTGACGGAGTCTTACAAAAGGTTTGCTAAATCATAAATACTTTACGACGTGGTAGCGTCCTAGACCCAGATCTCTCGCGAAAATTTCACGGCGTCTTAGACGAAACGTCGTGTTTGCTAAATCACTCTAATGTGTCATTTTGTGCTCTTTTCTTTTCTGTTATTGTGTATCGCTGTTAATATGAAGCTTACAACAGGAATAAAACTATTATGACTTATTGGGAAGGGAGAGTGCTTCAGTGAAATGGTCTAATGTGTGGGAGATGTTGGAAAGGGAGATTGCTTCAGTGAAATGGACTAATGTGGGAGATGTTGGGAAGGAGATTGCTTCAGTGAAATGGTCTAATGTGTGGGAGATGTTGGGAAGGGAGATTGCTTTAGTAGAATGGTCTAATGTGTGGGAGATGTTGGGAAGGAGATTGCTTCAGTGAAATGGTCTAATGTGTGGGAGATGTTGGGAAGGAGATTGCAGTGAAATGGTCTAATGTGAGATGTTGGGAAGGAGATTGGTGGAATGGAATGTGAAGGAGATGGGGGAATGGGAAGGAGATTGGTGAAATGGAAATGGAGGAATGGGGATGATGTTGGGAATGGAGAATTGAGTGAAATGGACTAATGTGGGAGATGTTGGGAAGGAGGTGAAATGGACTAATGGAGATGTTGGAAGGAGATTGCTTCAGTGAAATGGACTAATGTGGGAGATGTTGGAAGGAGATTGCTTTAGTGAAATGGAGTAATGTGGAGATGTTGGGAAGGAGATTTCTTCAGTGGAATGGACTAATGTGGGAGATGTTGGGAAGAGATTGCTTCAGTGAAATGGACTAATGTGTGGGAGATGTTGGGAAGGAGATTGCTTCAGTGAAATGGACTAATGTGTGGGAGATGTTGGGAAGGGAGATTGCTTTAGTGGAATGGCCTAATGGGTGGGAGATTTTAGTTAAATTAAGCAGCACATTGTGCTTTTCCTGCGAAGCATCCCTCGTTAGTCCACTCTGGTTCTCAAATCATTTCGACCAATTATTATTGTGTTTAAATTAATCTGATATCCATGAACCTTCGACAATTGAAATGTTTCCGTTATTCAGGTAGACAATGGCTACAACATTTGGTCATTTCAAGGTAAACTACTTCAGCGACATCCCGTAAACCAGTTTTGTCAAATGCTGTGGAGACCAAGGCCACAAACGCTGCTCTCGGAAGAGCAAGTCTCGGTATTTATAATGACATCTTCACTGACCTGTATTTTGATACCTGGATGTAGCATCTCATTCAATTTCCTAATTTAGTAATGAGCTGTTTGTTACATGCAACTTAGATGCCGTTCTTTTATAAGTGGAGTTTTTTGTTAAAATGTTAAGGATGGAGTGCAAATTATAGTTTAAAGACTTTTTGATAAGTTATTGATACCGTCTTGATAAATTATTTGTAATATTGTTCATTTGCCTCGGAAGCATTTAAACAACTGACGCTTCTAGTGTAGTTAAAAATAAAATTCAAAACAGTTTCCAAGTTCCCTTACTGCATCCAGTTAGTATATACATATGAGTATGCAGACACTCCTGTAATTTCTTATTTTAACGTGTGATGATTTGCTCCATTTCTGATAATTGCTGTCTTTGTTGAATATATAATTGGAATGCTACCTTTATATAAACATGCCCGTACTTGCATGAAGCCAAATTTACCCCCCAAACATCTCTAGATACTCCATTGAACTAAATATGTAACTGGAATGCTATCTTTATATACAATGCTATCTTTATGTGCATGCCTGTACTTGCATGAAGCCAAATTTTACCTCCAGGCACGTGTGATTGAGACTAGTTAAATTCTTGGCTTGAAGTTTTGGCGGGAAATAGCCGTCCAGTTATATTCAGCTCAATTGTTGTCTTTCTGTTCATTTCAACAATAAGTCTTTCAATGATGGTCGTTGTCTTTTTGAGATTTATGACTTTTCTTGCACTAAATGTAGAAAATCAAGTTGGAAATTAAGAAATATCACAAGATGTTTGACAACAAAGACAGAATGTCGCAAAAGAAAGCCTCAAAGGTTTGATTATTTATCCTATTTATTATAATTATGATGAGCTATTACGTAAGCTCGTATTGACTGAGCGCGAGGTATTTACGGAGAAATGTCGGAGCGAAGTTTTTTTGTGAAGACAGTGCATGTGAATGAAAAGTACATAAAATATACTTTACACACAATACATGTGTGTGAAAACTTTACCCACAATACGTACATGTGTATGAAAACTTTACACACAATACGTACATGTGTGTGAAAACTTTACACACAATACGTACATGTGTGTGAAAACCTTACCGACAATACGTACATGTGTGTGAAAAACTTTACAAACAATGCGTACATGTGTATGAAAACTTAACACACAATACGTACTTGTGTGTGAAAACTTTACACACAATACGTACATGTGTGTGAAAACTTTACACACAATACGTACATGTGAGTGAAAACTTTACACACAATACGTACATGTGTATGAAAAACTTTACAAACAATATATTGTGTGAAATACGACGTACGTGTAAGTGAAAACTTTACACACAATCCATGTGGGTGAAATCTTTACACACAATACGTACATATTAAAAACAATATTAAAAACCGTGTTAGGATTAATATATTATATAAAGAATTCTCTGATGATGGCTTTGGAATAAAGTCGAAACACGGTGCCAACCATGTAAAACTGTTATAGTGGCGAGAATATCTCGTCCATACGCAGTTTAAAAGAGATTTGACTCGTCTCCAATCCCTGTGGGCTTGGTAGCTCAACAGGTAGAGCGGCGGACTAGTATCCCGAAGGTGCGAGCTCAAATCTCGTCCATGTCACATGTTTTTCATGTGCATATAAAACCGTGTTAGGATTAATATATTATATAAACAATACGTACATGTGAGTGAAAACTTTACACGCAATACATGTGAGTGAAACTTATTTCTAAGATTCAATGTGTTACTATAAAAAAATTCGGGAATCTTTCAGGAACTAATCGAAAAGCGACGTCGAATGATGCGCGAGTTTCTCGATTATCGCGGCCGGAAGAAACAAGAATTTGATGAACAGGCTGAACAAAGACAAGATTTACGTAAAGGTGAAAAACTATTTTAACACTGTGGTATTGCGTTCTCTTTCTCTGACGTCCGTGGCGTAGCAAACTTGGTAGTTGTCGGGGGGGGGGGGTCACATATTTATGTATTCATGTTCTGCCGTATTAAGTTCTTTTGAAATGCATTGTTTTCTGCGGATTACAACATGTATATATAAATTTGCCCCCCCCCCAATTCTCGAGTTTATCGTCCAAACTTAATTTTCACTGTTTTGATTGGCTACGTTTTTAACAAGATAACTAAGCGTTCCTTTTTTTGAACAAAAACATAAATGACGATGTTCCGAATCAACCAAACTTTCCACATTCATTTTCCCGCCTCCTTCAATTATGACGTCACTAATATGGAGTGTGACAACAGGTTTACAGAGGATTTTTGTGTTTTTATCTTAAGGTTACGAAGATATACAGGAAGAAGTTGATGATTTCGAAGAGGAAAGTGTAGAATTCTTTATCAGGGAAGAACAAGCAATCATCGAGTGATTCTTCACGGTTCCTTCGCATCCCCACTTATCCAAGAATAGTCATAGAAATACATTGTGAAGCTCTGATCGACTCCGTCTTGGTTTAAGGTGACATAGTAGCGGAAATATCGTGATTAATTTTGAGGGATAACTTTGTGACTTAGCTACGAAGAACATTTAATACTATTAATTTGGCAAATCTGAATTGATTTTCGAGTCTTCAAAAACATACTTTTTTTCTCGAAGGTAAATATTGAACTCATTGTTAAGAATGTGTTTGTGTGATACACAAGCGTTTTGCTTATATGAAACATGGAGGACTTCAATCATTATTTTAACAATTGTAATTTTGTGCAGATCATCTGTTTTAAGGTTAATTAAATATTTTTTCCACCGTACAACTCACGACTTTATTTTTCTTTTCCTCTTGGCGGAATTTTCCGCGCGCAACGTCAAATTTGCAACATGATTGGTTGCGATAAAATAATGACGACATCATCTACCAATCACGCGAGTTACCAGCTATTACGCGCTGAAAATTCCGCCTAGTGGAAAATAGCCTTTATGTTACTTTCCCATTGTATGTTTTTGTTGGTGATCCTGATTTTGAAGGTAGGTATTTTCAGTGAAGTATCCTGGGTAGTTCAGAATCGTTGAACATGGTACGTTTATTGGAACGTTTTTACATTGGGATATTTATTGCAATATTTTTATTTTTATTTGAATATTTTTGTCATTTACCGGCTGGGAGGTCTGGATTGAAAAATATTTTCCCGTGATCTGAAAAAGAGCCCGGCCAGACGTTTTTGAGTCTGATTTTTACGTTTATTAGAATATTTAGACATTTGTTTATTTTTGTGATAAAAATATACTCATGTTTTGTATGTAAACTTGAAAGTCACTCTTCAAAATGGACCATTTTGGTTTTGTGCGACAGCGTCAATCGTTATTTGAGCCCGGTAAACGAGGCATACCCTTGAGCAAGCCAAATAGTACTACACCCCGCTAAAATTGAATTCCGTCTGTCATGATAAAAAAATGAAAACAACGTTTTGCGGATTGGTGCAAAAATATAAATCAACATTACATATTGATTAACGGTAATTCTTGGCTCTTCATGGGTTTATCTTCGTCAAAGTAGTCAAAGTCCAAGTTTTAATAACTCATGCTAATTTTACATTTATCTCACGAATTAATTAAACTTTCAATCATGCAATTGTCCTTTGGAAATTGTTTTCTTTTTTGCTCGACCTCTAAACCTCGGTCTCCAGGTTGCGAATATCATTCCACGCCAGTGTACAACAATATTTTTCATCTTGAAAAGATGGTTCACGAGTCTCCCACAATCGAAATCTCTGTATAACCGGGCCAGCCCAAAGCACCTTGCTCATACGAACACAGGCCCTAAAGCCTGTTTTCCACTAGCCACGTATCGTAACGTATCGTAGCAAAACGTAACATGGCGCATGCGTGATTGTGCGTATTGACCACCAAATTCACAAGCACGCATGCGCCATGTTACGTTTTGCTACGATACGTTACGATACGTGGCTAGTGGAAAACAGGCTTTAGCCAGCAATGTTCGCTCCGTCTCTCGTTTTTGTCAATAAGCGATGATTTTCAAATTAAGCAAATGAAAATTCTCGACGGGTGATTCAAGTTAATCAGACGATATGTTTGCCCACATTGATCAGACAGACCAGATGTTGATGAGAATTTACACGTTGGAGGTAAAATTAGCGTCGATAAGATTTAGTTCCCCGTTTTAATTATTCATTACACTTAGACAAATCACAGTCAAAATGTTTCTTTCGAAGTTTTCGCTTATTTTCCAAATAATTTTTTAAAATGTTTTTAGTGGTCAACGTTTACTGATGCAGCAATGTTGCAATACAACTGTTGGAAGCGGTTTGAAGTCTTTCATAATTCAGTCTTATACTGATTAAGTTTTGTCTATCATTATTACTGTTCACTGTTGAGATCATTTCGTGCTGTTTTTCCACAACATAGCGGTTAGCCGGTGGGCACCTTGTGTAAATTTCTGATTAAACGATTGAGATACCTTAGCTGTCATCATGGAAAAACTGTCTTAGGTTTTTGGCTACAACATATTTTTCGCCTTTCGCACTTTTTGCCAAAATAATTCAGTTTTCTTAAAAAAAAAGATAGCCGAGTGAGCTTAGAAGACTTGACATGATTATATTTGTTTAAGGAAGGAAGACGGAAGGTTCTTTCTATTTTTATGACATGAAGAACGAACGTGTAGCTGTCGTCAATTATGATGATTTATCATTCATAAATATACAATGACAAACAGATCAGTTAAACGATTTCGAAGTTAATTTTCATTATTGTTAATGCTGATATGCATTATTTCGTCCCACTCGAATAGTGTCGTGTCATCTCAGTGAAGCAATTTTTAAAATTCATTTCCCAGAGCTATCGAGAAGAAATCATTTGAAAAATTTATGTTCATTTCCAACTTCAATTTCTGTTCATAAACGGATCGAAAATCGAGTGAGTTTTGGCTATAATTTGTAATTTTGTGATGTTTCATTTGTTTGTGTTTACTTTTTGATCATACTCCCGTAGCCAACCCATAACTTAGTATTTTCCTGAATAAAACACAGAATGGAATTTTTTACTTGTAGCTGCTTCGAGAGTTTATCAATTAATATCAATTTAAACATTTTTTATTTAACATTTCAAGTTAAAAAAATTGCGGAAAGCTTAGGTAACCTGTTTTCGTTTCAAAAGGATTTATAAACTGTTGTTGGTGTTGGTAATTGCATGATTTTGAGGGAGGGCAATTTTGTGTTCGTAATTCGCTAGATTCAAAAGAAGTATCCCAAGTTAGGTTGTAGATCTTGTTGCCCTGTATTTCTGTTAGACTCAAAAGAAGTATCCCAAGTTAGGTTGTAGATCTTGTTGCCCTGTATTTCTGTTAGATTTTGCTTGAAATTTCCTAATTTATTTAACTTGTAGTTTGCACTCATTGTAAAATATGTTATTTTTAAGTTATGAAGTCGTTGTTCACACTTCGTTCATCGAAAAGAATTCAGAATGTACTTTGTAAAGAAAAACAATGAAAATGTCTGGGGATTACATGATGTATTCGAAATTCCGTTTTAGCGAGAGTAATTTTAATGCATTTCACAGTATTAGTTTTGCGAGAGTTTACGAAATGTTCACATTATTCTTGACTGAACTAGATAACATTGAAGTGTAATACCTCCCTCGAAAAATGCCGAAATTGCATTCAGGGATCATGAAATTGTGCGGCATGGTGGTTGTCTATGTGTGTTTTTAGTTCAACTTGAATTCGCTCTTATTAACTTTGCTAATTACTATTTTGC
The DNA here is from genome assembly GCF_021976095.1 of Xenia sp. Carnegie-2017. Lineage (NCBI taxonomy): Eukaryota > Metazoa > Cnidaria > Anthozoa > Malacalcyonacea > Xeniidae > Xenia > Xenia sp. Carnegie-2017. Next base: position 242,949 of record NW_025813503.1, read on the forward strand.
CTGACGAAAAAAACGCTCTTTTATGATCATTCGAGATTTACATTCACAAGTTAATGTTATTTCATGACTGCGGAAAAGATAGCCTGGGGCCGCTATTGCTACCAGTGATCGTCCTCAGAGCCCTGTATTTATAAATGTTTATAATGATTATATTTTGCGTTATAATAGTGCCAATAAAAGCGATGAAGAATAGAAACATACGCGCTCCTTTGTGGCAAAACAATATTGAAGCGTATTCACTACATCCACTGCATTAAATAAGTGCTCTTCTACTCTTGCGTTCTATAAACAACTGAATTCCAAAGTTAGCGATCGCTGTCTATTCATTAATAAGAAAACACAACAGAAAATTTATCTTTCCACCATTTAATGTTCTGTATTTGCTGGCTATGGAACAAAAATGGCAGACTAGGCAATTTTACTTCCGGTGTCCTACCTCTTTCGTAGTAATCGTCCCAATTGCCTCACAATAATTTTGCTGCCATTTTGATTTTTAAACTTTGTCTCCAAAGGCCTAAATTGCACTTGCATTTAATCTTGGCTAAATTTTTTGTAAAATTACGTTTAGTAAACAGCCAAAAATGTTACCAAGCCAAGCAAAGCGTGCTATTTCTCCGATAGTGACGTTTTTAGTCGGAACGTTTTGAATAAAAATGTTTCGGAATTATTGAGTCTGTGTGTGTGTGTTTTTATTTGTTCATATTACGTGATTTTTTGTAAATAAAGTATGACGCTTGAACAAAGTATACTCTCTTCCAAGTTTCAACAAAACACATCTCCCGTACTAACTGAACAGAAATTATTAAATTCCACATTGTAAAGTATGTAATATTTCACAAGTTTCTAACACGTCTTTTTTAACCCATTCACCGATTTAAATTAAAACTGTCTTCTACGTTGGGTGCCTATAGTATATTGTTAGCGTTTGTCATCTTTTAATTTACCGAGAATGCTATGAATAGTAATGTTGTCGCGGCTCTAAATTAAGCGAGCTTTTTTGTCTGCGGGTGAGTTAAGGCGCCTTGCTCATAATTTGACCCGGAGTAAGCCAAACCACACAACTATTTATTGAACAATTGCTTGGAATCAAAAGCATCTGTTTTTCGAGGCGCCTAAGATTTTCACCGTCCGTATGCTAAAACCTCACTCACGGACTGGGGGGCTTCAAAATTAACCCATAATTATTCGAAGACGGCGTTTTTACTCTACCACTATCATTCTACCACTAATAACTTGACTCGACGTATTTTAGCAAAAATCTGCGAATAGCAAAAAAATGAAGAAATGACTTTGCCATCGACGAGTTGAAGGGCGATTTCCGTGAGTCTATGAGTGAGCTATTTGAATACACGCAGGCAATAATCTCAATTTTAGAATTACTAATCGTACATTTACGCAAGCTTCCACTACAGGCGCAAAATATCTTCTCATGAAATGTATGATATTAGCTCTATTCCTTGTGCTCGTCCTTATCTGGGAAGAAGAAAGTAGCCAGCGTATACGCAAGCTTAGCGGAGTACGACTGTGTTAATTTGTTTAGATTAACCCCCAGTGTTTAAAACAACAAGACTAATGTTTATAACTTGGGCAGTTGACTCTTGATCTCTTGTTTGTCATGTTATATTTGAATGGACGATTCTGGAGTACGATGTTTTTTAGGTTTTCATAGCTATAACGAACAAACAGAATGTTCCTTTAACATCGAACTCTTATCTGTAAATATCGTGACGATGTTAAAACATTAAGTTATAATTGAATCTAGAAGAAGCGTGACCAAAAATGGTTTATCGTCCATAGAATCAACGTGTTTATCGCTTAAATCATCGACATCGATTTTTTTTTTCAGTTGTGAAGTATTTAAAAGCCTGCGTTTTTCATTACTTTGCATACAGGAGGTGGTTGACCGACTTGCATACAGGTGGAAGTACACGTTCTTTTTTTATCTCTTCAAGATTGTCGTTGTTTTGGTTTTGTCGCTGTAAGTTTTTATGTAAAGTTGGTTATTGACGAACAATTTTTTCCCGCGTGGCCATTTACTTGACAAGTTTGGCAATAGCTCGCTCGTACTCATTTACGTTGTCATTTACTTGACAAGTTTGGCAATAGCTCGCTCGTACTAGTTTCATCATTTTATAAAACAATGTGTTCGTTGCATTCGAAACTGTCGCATTTGTTAATGCATGTACGAAAACTTGTCTCGTAAAATGTTTCTCAGAAAGCATTGTCTTATAAGAACTAGATAATCTTTTGATTTATGTTCCTTGTTAAATATTGTTCGCCATTTCATTGCTCTGAACGAAAATATGGCTGTTGTTACTATAATTTACATAGCTATAACATACAACAATATTTGTATTTTGAGATTAGCGCATATTTATGTAAAGCAATTTACAAACAGATTTTACATTAAACGCTAAAGTTCAGAGGATCAACCAGTTTCATCTCAATAGGAACAGCCGGATTTCTTCATTTATGCACATAAAACCCCCCGTCATCTAAAGCATTGAGTATTGAGACATTGCTCAAAACCGTTTAAAATTGCTTTTTAAAAAGTTGACTGCTAATTGGACGATATTCTTTTCTTTCATTCAAGAAGTCAATTTCTTCCATTGTCTAATCATTTCTGAAAGAATTTGTATAGTGGCGGCTACTGTAGTGAGCTTTTATTGTTACTACTTATGAACGGCTTCCTTTATTTACGCGTAGATTCCATAGATTATATTTATCTTTTTGCTATATACATTTGATACATTAGATAAATCCTATAATTTACGATGGATTGCGTTCTATCTATTATAAGGCAAATCAGCACTCGCTGGCGGCTGTCAGCCGTGTATTTATCTTTTTGTGTGTGTGTGCAAGTTTCCCTCCTACGTTTAATGTGATTGGTGCGCTATCTTTTGAAGTTTCGCGCGCTAAGTTTGTTCATAGGGCGGCAAATTTGGAGAGAAGCTAGGATCTTCTTTTAAACGTTTCATCGTCTGATGAATAATCCTGGGCATAGGATGTACACTTGTACGTCACGTGAGGGTTCAAACTCTGCGATAAAATGTAGGCCAGTCGGATAACGTACAAACGAGCATGCGCCAATTTCACCGATCAGAGCGTTGCAAAGAGCGGAGAAGTCTTTTTGAACCTATGAGTCTATTCTATAAATTATTTTCTCGTTTGAGAATCGTGAAAATTTAATACTCTCTAAAACTCTAGTCTCTTACTTTTATGTGCTTTTAGAAAATACAGCTTAATCTCTACAACAGATGCATTCTACATAATGCTTTAATTTTGATGTACATCATTTGTAACAAGTGCAACATCAAAATTCTAGACACAAATGGACTTAAATTATGATTTATGTAGTAGGACAACTTCCTTAGTCTAAGACAGCAAAAATGTGTTTGTTTATGAATTTTCAGCTCAGTGGGACATCTGCCTGGCTGTATTTGGGAATTTGACGCACAGCTACAAGTGGAATAGCCAAGGCATATATTTTCAAGCTCCTGTCCATTTGAACACGGTGAAGTCATTTTCAGGTTTGGTCCTTTTTAATAATATTTAGTTCAGGTCAATTTTCTTGCAGTCACATGCTTTAGATGACATTAAGAAACTGTCTGCCGGTGTGCTTTTGAATAAGGATGCTTAGTCTTCATTATTCATGTCATCTGCAATTGCTAAATGTGTTTATCATCAAGAAACCTGTTAGCCTCTTTTACGAAAAATGTAACTTCACTTTTGTTTTTTGCAAGCTAAATGTTAAATTACACCATCAGCAATTCAACTTCAGCTTGTGGCTAGAGTGTTTTCTTCTCTAATAATGTCTTAATCTTAGCTACCTATTTCAGCCTATATGCGATATAATCGTCTGTAGATTAATGTCTGTAATTCTTTATGTATCTTTAAAGTCTAGGTGTCACAATTAACCGACAATGTCTTGCTTTTTTTACCATGGTTGATGTTGAAACATTTCTATCAACTATCCCACAGCCGCTAATTTTTTAAATGTACCTTGCGGTCAACTGATGAATGATGTCAGCCTTATTATGTCGAAAAAATATATTTTTTGAGGCTTCTCTAAAAGTACTTCGATTCAATTCAATGAAAATAATTTTTAACAGGTTGAAATCGTCAGTGAAGTTGAAATAGATAATAAAAAACATCAACGTATAACTAAATACATACATCAATAAAACTAGTGTACTTACTATACAAAAAAATTTACTCAGTACTTTACAAGGCTGCCGTGTGGGAGTTAAGACGTATTATAAAATTTATGTACAGCGTTCTTAAACTGTGTAAAAGATTGAAGCTTTGAGCTTTTTAAGGAAGGCTGTTCGAAAGCCAGTCTCCCCTGTAGTGAAAGCTTCGTTTTAAGCAATTATGGTACGAGGCTTCGCTAAATCAAACTTCACTTCATAGTTTCTAAGTCGGTATTCTGCAATGACGTAGAACCCAATTTACTAGATATCTGACTCCGCCGAAATTGTATCGTAACGAGTGAGGCAAGGTGGCAAAACTGACGATATTTAAGACTATTATCTGCTTTTGCTAAGTTGATATAGAGTCGCAAAGTTCATAGTCTAGGTTTGTTTCTTTAAATATTTCATAGAATGGGTTTTTTAAACTTTGTTTTAACTTATTTTTCATTTTAAGTTTTACTTTTTGCCTCCTTTCAAGATGGCGTCTTTGCCTCACCTTGACACGTTAAGTTAGACATTTAGAAGATTGGGTTCTAAATCATTGGTATTCTGTACTCTACGTATGGGAGCTTTGTACATTATCAGAGTGTGACAAGCAGATTTTCAATTTATTTTTGCACCTCTTTTACTCGCTCTTATACGACGACGCCTTTTGTAAACATTCGCGTGATATTTTTAAATTACGTAATAAATACAACAGGTGCTGCCTTGATAACGGATAAACGCTTTTGCTTGTACGTGACTCAATTTGAGTGATTTCCTGCATTTTAAAATTCAAATACATCAACGATATTCAATGAAGACTCGAAGCCTCTTATAAAGTCTCCTAAGAATAGGCTTTCTCCTCAAATTAAAAAATAATCCAATTCGTAACAGCGTTATCATTGAACTGTTTATCATTCAAATTATCTTTCCGAAAGCTTGCAAAGCATTACTTCTCGTGATATGATCCGTCAATGTTTGTAGGACTGCGGTTTGACGATAATTCTACAAATATATCATCTCTGTTGTTATGGCCGGCTTTTCGGTCGCTACGCTGTCTGTCTGTGATAATTGTCTTTTTGGTTTTAATTATTGTAATTGCAAAGACGATAACTTCCGGTTCGCTTGATGAATAGAATAATTTATTAGTTTGATTCATAATTTATAGCTCAGTCAGCTGGGCGCTGTTTGGTTTGTAGTCTTGAAATTTGTCCGTCTCGAATAATTGTTACAATTCTCCAAGTTTCAAATGAACCTCTGATCGTATTGTACACATTAATTGTGCGAAGTACTTCATGTAAATGAGCAACGTTCGTCTGTAAAAGTTTCCATTGTAGCAAAAGATAGCGATGTCAATGTATTTCAATTCAACAATTTAAACAATTAAACTTCTTTTGAGACAATTTTTCTTTTTAATCCTTGGATGAATTAAAAAAGCTTTGTTATAATTCAAAATGTGATGTAAAACATATTCCGAACAAAAACATTTTGTACTTATCTTAATTATAAACAAGATTCAATTCAAACCCAAGCCCTACTCAGAACGATAATTGGGAAGGCATATGCATATATGCATGACATGCCGTGTTAGTTTCTTTTGAAATCCATCGTTTTTTACGAATTATAAAATGAATATATGAATATGGTCTCCCCCCTTCCACAATTATCGGTATGGCTGCGTGCGTTTTTAAACCATAGAATTTTGGTTTCAGTATTTCAAAACCATTATCAAACAGAATGTACAAAGCTCTTTAACCCGATTTTTGGGCTGCTTGTTAAAACAGTTGGGGTCTTACGACCCGTTGAGGACTGGTGCCTAGTTTTTCTTCTCTCTTTAATTGACAAGATGATTTTCTTCGAGAAGCATTTGCGATAAAAGCGAGGAATTTTGTATTTGAATAATTCTCATGTCGTACACAAGTCGTTCCAGTTTTGTGAGATAAGGAATAAAGGACTCAATGCAACTAAGTGCGCATCTGTTGTCTTATGCATTTGTAGATGATAGATTATTGAAATAAAATTCAGTATATCTTCTACATTCCATTTGTGTGATTTCCTTATATATGGCTGATTATATACTGATAAAGCAACCACCGAAAAAACACCTCGATATTTCATATTTTAGAATACCTAAGTAGTTACAAATGTAAAAAATGTCCTCAAAAAATACATATCAAAATTATACACTTAGATTAATCTTCCACGATTGTTTATAACGACGCTAAAACTTCCAGTCTCTTTAAATAGATTCGAGCTTTTTGGCTTTTTTTAAAAAAAAAAGCAAGCCTTGTGCATAGCAGATTGTTTGCGGAGCAACATCCGTAGAATTGTATTAAGTTTAATGCATAAAATATATTTGGACCGAAACAGCAATTAATTTGTGAAATTCGTTATCTCTTCGCTTTGATTTTATCACTTGTATATATATATAGACATTGATATAGAAATTAGTTATTTAATACGCGTCTAAAACATTGCCGCAGAGGACTAACAATTGCCGTTTCAAAGAAGTTAGTTTTTGAAGGTGTGTATTCTCGGACAATACATAACGTTTCATATGTTGATTTCTTTATTAATTAAACTATAGTGGTTGATAAACTTCTGTGAAATGGATCAAATAAAAATTTTCATCTTAATCTTAATCTTTGTATATTGGAGCGATTTTCTATTAAACGTAAGTGAACTTTTCATCAAAGTTTTCCCGCATATTATAATTTCGTTTACTACTTTTATACTTCTTTCTTATTTCATTTCTATACTTGTCTACAAAAAGCGTTATGTTTGCTAGTAATGATTTGTTTTGGAGAGTAACTTCTGTGTTCAGTTGCAAAGTCGTAGGCAGATTTTATTTAATTCTTTTAGTTGGGACAAAATATGCGCGTAAAACTGCTCTTAATCGTCAATTAGTCGTGCATTGCCAACAGATAATGTCGTGTAAAATTGACTTGTATTCGTTAGTTAATCCTTAGTTTGTTGCAATTTTACAATAGAGTTCGCGGGTGACAGTGTGTTTCGTTGTCACGTGATTGCCGTTGCTATTTATAAAATATTTATTTTCCCAAATAATAGGATAGCATAGCCACTGAGATGATTTTCGACTGTGATTGGTTGATTGCAGTGCAGTTTATCTGTAATTATACTGTAGAAATGTGTAATTGCACTGCTAATAATATACTTTGAGATATTTCTCGACTGTGATTGGTTGATTGGAATGCAGTTTATCTGTAATCGCACTGCAAAAAAAATGTAATTGCTCTGTTGAAAAGCTGTAATTGCACTGTAAAAATATGTAATTGCACAGTAATTACTGTAATCTGATTGGTTGAAAGGCAGTGAAAGCCAAATAAGCTTCTTTTGAATTCAAGAAAAAAACAAACATGTCGACAGTTGTAAGTAAACGGTTATTTCCACAGTTGCAATCCGTTTTGTGTGAAATTCAAGAAATAAAAAATAATGCGAAGAAAAAATTACAAAAGCAAGTACTGTTTTTTTAGACGGCGTCTCGTGAAAAATATCGGACTCACAATATTTTGTTGTGGTCTTTGAAAAAGTCACTTGTTCATATTGGTCCGTAATTGCACTCGAAACTACATATACTGTTACCTATACTAATATATTTAGGTAGAATCATAATACTATTCTATTGCAAATGCTTTTGTTTAATTGGCTACTCTACTTGCTATCTAATTCTCGATAGCAAGTAGCAATGCAATAGATAGCAAGTAATGAAAAACAAACATGGCTCCCGACCCTGTCTCGCGTTTTACTTATAGTTTCTGACGAGAAACTTGATTCTTTACTTCAGAAAACAATTCTAGAGAAGACTTAAGCTGCTGCTAAATACAACTTTAAGATAATTAAAGACAAAATAAACAAAAATTCAATTAAAATAACTAAGCAAGAGCAAGAGTTCTTCGCTCTTTAATATAAACAATATGTCAACAGCAACAAATGCATAAAAAATTATGAAAAACTATAACAACTCTTTTCTTTATGAATACTAGTATGATTCTATAAAACATTTGCCTTCATTAACTGTAACCTCATAGATATCTCAAGCTTGGAATCTATTGTTAAATATAGAAAATCTAATATAAAAATACCTAGTATATTTTGCAAAAACTCGTGCGCTTTTTTTTCGTCTAGTTTAGATGCCGTTGATAAAGATCAAACATACGTAGCATTTTCACGCGATGACGAAAGTGATTATTACGCGATCTACTGGAAGACTCTCACACTCTCACTCTCGAGCTACATGCAGGGAAACAGTTGAATTTTTTCACTATCACGTGACACAACTCGACCAATCAAACAGTAGAAAAAAAGAACTTTCGCGTTCTTTAGACCATTGAACAATTATTTTTTGTCGTCGGCCTTGTTAATTTTTTGCATCTCTAATAAGCGGCCTGACATTCAGCGGTCGATACGACTCATACGAAACATTCACGTAGCCAATCAGAAAAGAGACTTAATCGCTACAGTATGATTTCTAACCGCAACAACAAGCAACACGCTGATTTTCATATTTTCTCTTTAGAAAATCGAGTAATACTTATGTAATGTTTGTCGTGTCAACAATCCTTTGTGTCAACGTGTTTCAAGAGTGAAGACCTCTTTAATAGCACCCAAAATGGATGGCTTTAACAATACGACCACGGAAAACAGTCAGCTTCCTGGCACCCTCTTTCGCGTCGTCTTCTGGTGCAGCCTGGGAGTCGTAGAAGCACTCTCGTTGCTTGGTAACATCATAATAATCTACATCATTATAACTCACAAAAACCTTCACACGAACACCAACTGGTTTCTCTTGTCTTTGGCGATTTCTGATCTTGGCGTGCCATTGTTTATCATTCCGTCACATCTTCTTTGCACCGAGACCAGTTTACCTTGTAAAAACAGTGTTGTGACGGCTTTGTACAATTTCATATTGTTCGCTTCTGTTCTAAATCTATGTGCTTGCACCTCAGAAAGGTACATCGCCATTTTACATCCGTTCAAGTATGTGCATTACGTGAACAAGAAACGTGTCCTGGAAGTTATCGCCAATGTATGGTTGATACCTATTCCCTTGCAATCATACCTTTGATCCACGCAAAACCCGAAGTGTCCATACTCGTCAATCGTATTTACTGGTTGACGCAAGTTGCGCTTTTTATGATAATTCCAAGTTTGGTGATGCTGGCTGCCTTTTGGCGTATTTATGGTGTTGCAAAGTGGCATGCCAACCAAATTCGTAGAATGAGTCTTATTACAGAAGAAGACACTCACGGTGGAAGGCAAAAACTTGTATTGGAAGCTAAGTCGACTTTAAAAGTTTACGGTTTGGTTGTTGTTGTATTTATTTTAGGCTGGTTGCTTTCTGCTTATCGGATGATAGTAAAATATTTTTTGCTTCGACCAGTTCCCGTGAAGATAAATTATATATCAAGGTTCCTCCTTGTGTTAAACGCATCGATAAATCCGTTTATTTACGGTCTGCAGAAGCTGGACATAAAGAACGAGTTTCTGAATGTACTTAGAAAGAAACAGATCAATATGGGTTCATCTAGTGCGAGCAATGGTAACAGTGCCAATGATTGCATTCGTAATGATATTGCTATTGTCTGAGAAGACTTGTGTGACGAACTAGGACAGGCTATAACATGCTCTATAAACAGCAGCTATACTACTTTCAAACAGAATGTAGTACTCTGCCAAGGTCTTGGGACGAGTTGTGAAGATGTAGTTTTTTACCAAAAAATCTTCCAATTGCTCCAAACCCAATCTAAGGTACAAAGTCTCGATGAGATTTAAATTCAAAATTACGAACGTGCTCAACACGAAATTAAACTGCGACATTCAAAACGTGAGTAGCTCCAGGGGCTTTGGTCGAACCGCAATAGTTTGCCCTAGGTCTGGTGCCAATAATCTTTTGATTGGACGATTTCAGCTGTCTTGATAATCTCAAACATTTCTAAATGTTACATTATTAAAGAATGGTTACAATGGTAAACGGAAAGAATGTGAAAGAAACGCAGCCGTCTCCATAAGAATAGTTTGGAACAATTAGTTCACATCATAGTTCATGTAAATGTTTATTTCAAATTTCTAAAAGAAGTCTTTTGGGAACTTTCGGCTTAGCGTTCTTATTATCTTGGGTATTTTGGTTTTCTGTTAAGTTTGTTGGGTTTCAGAGTCCTCGGGTTTGTATTAGTGTTTAGAACATTTGGGAACTGTAAATTTTGGCTTTTCATTTCGGCTTTCAATGAACATTTAGGTTTTTCATTCCGGGAAAAAGATGATTTTTAATGGATCACAAAGCAAATAATCGCGAAAAATCAGCATTAGTGAAGTAAATTTGGTATCTCAATAAAGTAATACTTCAAACGGAATCTTGAGGACGTCTACAACACGCGGTGTTGTCATGCTAAATTCATTCTTCTTGGTGACATGTCCAGAACATGTTGAATCAAGTTTTAAATGTCTATAATCAACCATTCTAATATTTCAGATTTGACTGACTTAAGGTAGTGAAAATAATTTCAATCACACAACGAAGTACATCGTAAATAAATACACAAACCAAATTGACAAAGTACGCTTAGTAGCCACTGTTGACATTATTTACTGTTGTTAAACTTTAAAAAAATTGGTGAACATGTTGCGGATTAAATGAGTTCAGGGGCTCAGTGACGATGGAGAAACATATGAAGTGCGAGGGCTAATTCTACCCAGATTTCGAAAGCTAACTCTCTTTATTAGGTGGCTGAGTCCCCCCTATCTATGCCATTGGAAAAATATCATATATAATATGACACTCTTGCTTACAGAAAAAATGAATCATAGAAAAAACAGTTGAATCATTCATGATGCAACGTTCGTGTGTTTCAAAAAGGAGCTTATGGAGTTGAAATCACAAATTTACAAGAGCAAAAATTCACAATGACAATGAAAGTAAAAATTGACCAATCACATTCGTTAGAGTTCCTCCCCAGATAATCTAATATGGCGGACGTCAACTGCTCATTGAGCTCTAAAAGACCTGGAGGGGCAAAGGGGCCTGGACCCCGTGGTCAAAAACATGGCGGTAATGGCGGATTTTGGTTGTCAAAACTTCCACTTTGAGAAAAATTTTTAACATTCGCTCCCTCCCGAATCCGGATCTCTATTCCTGCTTATATTATGACAACCAGCGAAAACAACCACGATACCGTAAGCATAAAATATTGAAAATAATGCTTCAGGTTTTTGTGAAAAAGACACACACATTTAAATGAGGTAAATCTACTGTAAAATAACGTATATTTTGTCAAGTAATGCTTTAGCTATATTAGAAATAAATATCAAACGGCATTCTTTACACTGTCAATTTGTTGTTAAGCTTTAATGCATAATCCCATGCGCATTACTTGTGTTTTTGACTGTTTGTTAACAGCTTGGTGCAACTGTCTTTCTTGAATAGATGGGTAAATCTTAGTTAAAACGTCCAAAAAGGAGTTAGAAAAAGTTAGCTTACCCCTACGACTTTAGTCGACTGGAAATATATTATAAGTAGGTATGTAATTTTTTTGAGATTTTTTTGGTAGGATTGATTCTGGGTGTCTTATAAAGTATTATGATATTCTGATAAATCTACTGAGAACTGACGAGGAAAATATCTTGAACTAGGAGAGCAAAAGAACGAAATTCAGAAATTCTATAATCATGTTGCTGGATATTAGAAACTGGATTGTTATTGACAACCATGGATCTACTACTGAACAGAACTACATTAATTTCCCATTGAAAATACTATTTCTTAAATCAAAGTGCATTGTTTTCTCTGACATAACACTTTTCTTATTGCTGCATGAAGGCAAACCTGTTTAAATAATTATAATGTAGGTGAAGATATTTAGCATGTTGTATAATTATTGTACAGACATTTATAATATTATGGCCTTGTGTAATGTATGTCAAGAACTTATTAACTCTCAAAATGCTAACCTTGCACTACTTTTCTCTTGTGTCCTTACAAATTACAGTTACCTATACTAATTTTTCTAGGTTCAAACAACTTGACAAATTTTTGAATTTTACATTATGTCTTTGAATTTTTCTTTTTGTCTTTTAGTAAAAATATCAGTGAATGACTTAAAAATCAAGTTTATCTAAAATAGTATTTTGTACAAAGTAACTATACATAATTGGAAAAGTCTCATGTTGAAGGCAGATGTGGCTTCTTTTACTAGATTGCTACTCTTATTCTTTTAAATGATATCGTAATTCTTCAAAAGACATAAAAAGTTCTTTGCCATCAATTTTGCTTCTTCCACATTCAACTTCATTGCAACCAATGCATCTTATGTGAATTTTAATCACCTGGAATTGAAAATGTATGGATTTTGTCAGATGATGCAGTACTATATTTAATGTTTCATGCATGTCATGATAAGCTTTTCTTGAGCAAATATTTCAAGGTAGGAGCAAAATTTGGCACATTATTGAACAAAGTAGTTTTTATCTTGATTTTGATGTACTAACCTGTTTACTACACTGTGTAATAAACAATTCATTTACAGAAACACCAGATGGCATTTATAAAACTTTTAGCATAAAGCAAACCTTTACACACCATCATCATGATTGTCCATAATCTGTCAAATTGTCCAGGCTAGCTGTTTAATACAGGTATTTTTTATTGTACGACATGTACCAAAGAGCTCATTAATTAATCCTGCACTGCATTTGATTTCAATACAGCTCTGTCCTTAATATTTGCTTCATATTTTCAGAAAATATCATGAAAATCCTCCATTTCAACTCAGTTGAAACAAGGAGTTTTAAGATATGCATATCTCGATAAGAACTGGTTGCTTTGCCTCGTCTAGCAAGCGATTAAGTAAAGAACAAATAGGACTGAATAAACATAACTTAAATTAAAACTTAGGAGTAAAACATTAACAAAATATATACCATCACACTTCAAGTATTGACTTAAAACATAACACTGAACACTTTAAATGGTAAACAATCTTACGTTGCTTACCGGTGTCGTGAAATGCTTCCTTTTCAGGCATTTCTTCAGCATCCGTATGCCAAACAAGTTTGCAGCATGTTTTAAAAATAAAATTTCTAAAAGTTTTTGTGCTTGGCATTGAAATTTTATATAATCGCAATTGTGGTTGTCAAATCCGGGTGGGCGAAAAAAATTTTATTTTATGAGCCCGCGTCTTTCCGCTGACTTTGACAACCAAAATCCGCCATGTTTTTGACCACGCGGCCGCGCGCTGATAATTTATAGTAATTTTGTTGACGTTTCCCCTCCAGGTCTTATAGAACTCAATGCAACTGCTCTTTAATGGTCAAATATATAAAATAAACGCTTTTCTATGAGGTAATTAAAACATGGACAGCCATGAACATTGCCGAAATTGTTATAACATGCGATGCACTAGCAAACGTGGTTGTCCAATGGTTTTTTGCTCGTTTGGTTGTGGCGTAAAACTTCATGAATGTAAAATTGCTGATCACAATAATATCTGTCGTGAAAAAAGAGTGCGTTGTGTGAATGCTTATTACGGCTGTCCCATGTCAATGGCGCGCTCCCAGATAGGTACACATATACAGAACTGTCCGGCTAGTGTCGTGCAGTGCACTCAAGTATGGGGCAGAAACCCATCGTTTTCCAGTGAACGTCTCAAGTGGGTGCCATTTAAGCAAAGCAACCCAGTGTTGGTGAAGGGTTGTTTGGAGGTCGAGTTCGCGTTCCATGATCAAAAAGTGATCAACGAAATGCGGAAAGATCGTTGCAAGACTGGCTTTGTGAAGCGATTCTCAAAAATGCATGATCTTCAATCTAAATTCTCGTACAAACGAGCTAAGATGTACGCAGATGAGGTGAAGGCTTTCGTCGAACTAAATCCATCGTTTCATTACGATTCTTTTGAAGAGGAAGAAAGGGAAGAAATTATAAATAAATCCATAGACGTTTCTACCAAAAGTTCCGGGTATGACAACATCCCAGAATGCCCTCTCATGCCAAATGCTCGGCCAGGACTGGGATTGAACTTAAACATTGACATAATAACGAGTTTTGGGCGCCACAGCCATTCTTACCAGATTCCTTGCCAGCAAATTTTACGTCGGAATGAGTATGGTGCACACTTTAAAAATGTACATGCTGAAATCCAAGGAGGATTTGGTTGGATTGAACGTAGGTGTCCTTTAGCACAGTATGGTTGTCCTTTCATTGATTATCCTCTACTACCATCCAACCTTCAAAGCAAGATTGTATTTAGCGAAACTTTGGGAGTTTTTGGAGTTAAATCTAAACATTGGTCTGGTCAGAATTCATATTTCTGTGCAATCCTATGTCTCCCATCGGAATTGCTAGAGGAGATTTGTAAGTGGTTGGATGGTTTTAGCTTGAGCAACTTAATGCTTACGTGTCGAACATTGCATCTTAATTTGTCACGGTTGGTTATCAACCGTGGTGTTGTAACTCCTCGCTGGCGAAAGAGGATATATGAAGATGGCTCATCATCTTGGATTTTTGCAGAAAAGGTTAGAAAATTTTTGCTGTTGATCTCCCTCACCACCCACCCCAACCCCCAACCCCCCACCAAATGGTCATAGTGCATTAAACTATGATTGGTTTTGAACTTCAATATTACATTGTAATGAATACCAATATCTATGTGTCTTACATTAATAAAACTAAGTGCATAAAATTTTGCATAATGCATTGTCATTAGTTGTCATTTTTGACCTTAACAAGTATTGTTTTTAGATCTTGAACATTGCCCTCGAATCTTGATTCGTAAATTTTTAAGCTCTTTCAAGCTCTTGTATTAAATTTACATGCATATATTATGCTCATTATTTTGTTTATATATCAGAGCTCCAACTGACAGCAGCGACTCCTGTTTATATGAAGTTTACCATGACTACTAACATCTCTTCTATAAAAGTGTGACCATAGATGATAAATCCACTTTTTTACCAGAGTCGGTCGGATGGTCAAACACTCCCCCTGTTCTGAACTTTGTAACTATATAAATCAGGTGGGAGTGTCTAAGCTTGTCAGACCAAATCTAGTTGTAAATTTGCATTTATGGTCACAGTGCTTGTGTATTAAGTTTAACTTTATACTTAAAATCAAACACACTTTGTATTTCTTAATTTTAACTTTTTCAACTTGTATGGATGTATGACACAGTTTGGAAATTAGCAATAGGAAATTATTTTTTATCAGGTTTGGACATTCACGAAGGCTTTTTCTGAGGTGAAACATTGGGTACATGCAGAAAAGCCAGCACTCAACAGGCATCTTGAAAATTGCCCCTACTATGAAAAATATCGTTCAAGTAAACCCTTTCAATATGTGAATATGTCTGAGTAAACTGCTGATGAAACTATAAAATAATATTTAAATCAATGGTTTGTGCTATTTGATGTCTTACGCATAAAAATTATAATTTCACAAGACACCAAGAAAGCTAACAAAAGAAGAGTAGTCAACACTTAAATGCAGGTCCGCAGCAGTCACTGAACAATATTATAGACTCAAAGGGACTTAAGCTTGGGATGAAATCATGTTGCGAGAAAAAAGATGTGCAAAAATTTTTATTCGACAATACCATTGTAAGGCTTGAAAACCTTGTACTTGCAAATATTATGAAATCATTTCTAATTAGTTAATTAATTAATTATTTTATGTATTAATTAGTTATTTTGGTGATTACATCATCGCAAATGACCAACCGTGTTCATTAAATGATCAAGAAATTGGGAATTGTGTTTGGAGGGGCATATACTATCCTAAGGTGTACAGTTGCAGCTACGTAGTTAGTTTCCATTCCCCCCCTTTGAAAGTGCGTGGATACATTGATAACTGGGGGGTGGTGGAGGCTATTCATATATTCATGTTTTATTTTATTAGTTTCTATTGAAATCAATTTTGTTTACGGATTTTAACATATGAATGAATAAATATAGCCCCCCCCCAATTAACAATGTTCCGTCGTCCTTGCGTGGGTAGTTTCACAAATCTTTACTTTTTTGTTGCGAAAACGTCCGGTCAAAATGTTGCTGTTCTGTCCATTTTGTCTACTTCCGGTTTGACGTGTTCTAATTTGTCTAATTAGAAGCAACGTTTGGAAAGTTCTAAATCAAAGTTGTTACAAAATACTCGCTTAGAATTCATATAATTACCCTCGTTATGGTATCGGACGGTTTCTGCCAACGAATTTCATTATATATTGCTCAAATAGTCTACTTCCGTGCTTGTTTCGTAAAGGAAAATACTTCACATTTTTGTGTACGACGCGGGTTTAACCTGTATTAAATTACACAACATTGAAAACACGTGAACATGATTAAACTCATATTTATATAAACGCGGAAAATAAATGTTTTGTGCTAAAACTTCGATCGCTTGTGTCGATACAGTTTGTCAATGAGGTAATAATTTTGTTTATTTAAAAAATATAGCGTTTTATTTGGACTTTGACACATTGCAGCGAGCTTCGAGTTTTGGTTTAAATTGCTCATTCAATTTGCGTTCATTACGTGTTTCTGTATTTGAAATGACCGAACGATATCGGAGAGAATTACTAGACTGTAAAAAGAAGCCTGGAAACAATGTTTGTGCCGATTGTGGGGCGCCCGGTATGTAGAATCATTTGACATTGATGCTGTGTGAATTTAATATTCGTATGTTCTGATGAGCCATTGCCAAGATCTTGTTCTTTACTTCCGTGTTTTAAATGTCTTAGAACCAGAGTGGACTTCGACGAATCTTGGTATTTTTATCTGCATAAACTGTTGTGGTGTTCACAGACGCTTGGGAACAAGTATTTCTATAGTTAGAAGCCTTCTTCTTGATGCATGGACTGACGACAAACTCAAGGTAAAAAAAATAGCGCTTCCGTATTCATTGAGTCGAATCGTTGTGTTGAAAGCCTTGTGTTTGGTTTGTGCAGTTGTATTTAGTAATGGTCTTAATGATATTAAAGTTATTTGTTAAAGAAATCTCGTTTTTTGTGTACATTTTGTATACTCAAAGTTAATGAATTTTACAATTAAAATGATGAACAGTTTGTCGTTTGACTTCGGTATTAAACGCTGTAAACAGTCGATGTATTTTACTTGAATTCCCATTCTGTAGTGCAAGCGCCTCGGAAGTTCTAAATTACAAAAATTTTTGATAAAATTATGATGAAATTATTAAACGTAGAAGTAGATATGTATTGTTGCAAATAATGCAATTTATGGTCGATTTTCAATACGTTCAGCGCGAAACGCGGAAAATTTTTATCGTTCCGGAAATTCCCGAACATTCACCGAGCATACACGGGGCATTCCCCATTAAAATATAATATATACCTCTACACCATTGCGAAATGCAAAATGAGAACTCAATGAGGAATTTTCGTTTAGGTTATACGGGAGAAAGGCAATGAACTGTCAAACAAGATATGGGAAAAACAAGTGCCTGTGTGCTATCGAAGACCTGACATCAGTTCTCCTCAGTAAGTTTGGACGAACACACATTTTTTATTCACTACCCTGTAATTAAACACCAAAGTCCAACTATTGGTGTTCTTTGGCTTCGCCACAATTTTTTTGCTACCACATTGATCAAAGCTGGACTATTACACTATTACCTCTCTGAGTTGATTGAAATTATGAGAAATCGAACATATTCTTGATTTGCAACTAATCTTTAGGAAGTCACTAAACATTAAAATTTGCCCACATCAACTGGAGTCCACTATAGCATTAATAAAACATTCTTGTATAGCATACCTCCAAGGCTCCAACATGTTGACGTCACATGGAAACTTAAATTTCCTCTATTTATCCTCCTGGAAGGTCATTAGAAGAGGGTGTTAAAAAGAGGCTCGGGGCTGAATAAATTTTCACACAAAATTGCCACTGCATACTAATTCACGCTACACATGCCTAAATGTTAATTTCTATTTATTAATATATTCAATCCATTGAGCTCATTTTGAAAAAAGAAAGACTTAACACATGACTATAATGCTGTGTGACATTTTGACATAAAACAAGCGACAATTTTTATTTTTACATTCATAATTTTCGAATGAATAAAGGTTAATTAGCATTCGTATTTTGTTATAATTGTATCGTGAGATTAACTTCCCAGTTATTATTCAATTTACTGAGTGTGGGGGGATATATAAAGGCTGGGGGGGTTTATCTTTCAAGCGGTGGTTGTTAGAAGAGGGCAAAAATGAGGCTGGAGGCTAAATAAAGTTGATCCCTACTTGTAAATTTGGTTGGTGAATACTTAAAGTGCAAGATTTAGATTTTTGGAGGATTTTAATAACATTTGCAAAGTATACATGATCAGACAAAATTTTTTATCTCAATTGGTTTTTTTCCGGGCCTAGAAGTTGATGACTCAGCACCGGAAGTGACGCACATCTGAGAAAACGATCACTTCGTAAAGTATGAACCCAGAACACCGTATAATATTATGAAATTTTAGTGGGAAATAGCGTCCGAACAGGAATTTTTCTGCTTTCGAAACGTTTATTGTTAACTATAAACCTGAATAATGATAAAACTTTCGACAAATCAAATATATTGATAAAATTCGTAAAATCCTCCAATCTATCTGAATCGCTTATTTCCTGAGGTTGAGTTAGGCACTTTGTATCTTTTGGAAGAACAATTACTAAACTAATCGAACATGTGATTGATTGTGTAAAGACTAATGATTGGATATTATTGGCTGATAAAGTCAACGAGAGTTGTTCGAAACTTTGAATAATGTAATATTTGGTTTTTAATTCAGGGTTTTGAGGGAGCAATGGATTCGTTCAAAGTACGAACGGCGGGAGTTTGTAGAAGGAGCACCCCCTCCGTCTTATTTGACAGGTTAGACTGAATTTACCCTCTCTGCTAAGTCTACGTGAAATATTGTATAATGTCTGTTGACCGCTGACCAGCCTGACTTCAACTTAAGTACAGTGATTTCTTATGTACTATCCTCAGTATGACAAAGCCAAAAAGGTATATTTATTAGAATTAACACTCTAAATTTGCCGGTGATTTATTTCACTTATAGGTGAAAAAGAGGGCCTCTTGCTTAAACGCGGTAAAAACAATGGCAATTGGCTTCCTCGAAAGTTCATTCTCTCTGTGAAAAACAATTCCTTCGCCTACTTCATCAAACCAACTGTGAGTATTTTTTAAATGTGACTATGACCAAAATGGAGAAGTAGCTATTTACGATATTCGAAACATTGGGGCTACTGCAGTTTAGCGGACGCGTCCAGCGCTGTCTAAAAAATACATCGGATGCTAGCGATAAATAGGGGGAATTTAACATTAGTTTTTCTTCTCACCTTTATTCCTACTGTCGAAACAGTAACTGCAGTCGTAAGCGAAAAATCAAAATCATATGAAAAAGTAGCTTGCTCAGCAAAGTTTTATAATCAAACCCAATACTAAGCCCTTAGCAACCGAGCTCGAGGTCTTTACGAAGAAATAAAGGACCGAGGTCTTTTTGTACAGACCGAGCCCGTAGGACGAGGTTTGTACAAATAGACAGAGGTCTGATAATTCTCAGTAAAGACCGAGAAAGCGAGGTTATTAAAAGGTTTATCATATGGCATTATTTGATCTTAAACGAAGCTTACTTTCTTTCTCGCCTTTGCTGTTTTGTATGGGTTGGTTTTCACTTTTCTAGTTCTTGTCAGTTAAAAATAAATCGTTTCAAGTCTCGGCTGGATAGTTAACTGTTTTCTGAGAGTTTTTCCTTCGTGTCCCATTCGTAAATGGTTTTTGTTTTTTTTTTTTGCGTTTTGCTGTTTGCTTTACGAAGTTTGTTTACATTTTACAGTAAAATTACGCGTTTTGGACCGTGGTCGATCACGGGAAAATAATGGACCGGTAAAAATGTTTCTGAGCCAATTAAAGCGCGCCATTTTGCCGGAAGTGACGCTTGCCATATAATAATATAGAATAACATTAAAGTATCAAGGGTAATTCACAGATGAATATTCCTAAATTTTGAAATATGTTTGAAACAGTCGTATTGGTTCATATTTTAGTGAATATTTTAACATAGATTTATTTTAGGATCTACAGCCCAGAGATATTTGGTTATTGAATAAAATCAACGCGGTGTTTGCTGACGATAAAGCCGAGAAGCCAAACTGTCTGCAGATTATGAATACGATTGATGGCAAAACAAGGAGTTTGTTCATTGCTGCTGATACAGGCAAGGTACGTATTGTTAGCGTTTAAAAGCTGTCTTCAATAAATTAATATATAATTTAAACATTCTTTACACTTTCGCTTTTATAGGAAATAGTCGAATGGTACATGACAATACGCTATGCTAAATTGAAAATGTTGAAAGCTGGCAATGTCGATGTCGATGAAAAAGAGGTTAATTTTTTTATGGTAATTTTCTCGAGTTTTGACGTCTCATACTAAATATACATTTTTAGTTGGTAAAGATAACGACGAAAGATTTTGTTCGTGAAGGAAGTGTTTCAAAACGAGGACCAAGGGTATGAAGAATATTCGCCATTGTCGCTTTAGGCGATGTAAAATAGTATTTTTATATATTACCTAAAGCTATTTTAATTCGCTTAGGTAATTTGACAACGAACCCAAATACTCCTTAACTGCTCATATTTTATTGTCCAACACAAATTCATACGACTTTTAAATCGTTAAGATGTACAACCTCACATATAAAAGAATGCAAAATAATATTGTCTTCTTTCTTTACTACTTACACTAACATCTTCTCTGTTTCACCTCCCCCTTTCTGCTCATCTTTTTTCCCTATCTCATCCCTCTGTGCTCATCTTTCTTCCGTATCTCATCTCTCTATGCTCATCTTTCTTCCCTATCTCATCCCTCAATGCTCATCTTCCCTATCTCATCCCTCTATGCTCATCTTTCTTCCCTATCTCATCCTTCTATGCTCATCTTTCTTCCCTATCTCATCCTTCTGTGCTCATCTTTCTTCCCTATCTCATCCCTCTATGCTCATCTTTCTTCCCTATCTCATCCTTCTGTTCTCATCTTTCTCTTGCATATACTCCACTTTCTTTCATGTTTTATACCCTACACATTTTCTCTTTCTTTGTTCTTTCCTTTTCTAAATCTTTTCTCGCTTACTTTTTCCTGCCAAGACCTTTCTAACATTGGTATCAAATTTCCTTTAGGATAAGGGTTGGAAAGACAGATGGCTTTGTGTAGATGGTCGTCGAGTTATGTACTTAGAGAAAGCAACGGTAATTAAATCCTAATGTCTGTGTCATAAGACAGGAAATTGCTGATGTAAAAGATTCACTTCAATTCGTATTGTTGTGATGCTACTTTGTGCTCAAATTTATTTATCTTTCTGCGCACCTATTTTTTATAAAATCAAGACGAGTACACAACCCACTGTATGTAAATAGCTTGTAATATATTTAATAATCAGCGGCGTGGGTCTTGTATGATTGTGATCACGTGGTTGATGACGACTTGTTGTCATTTTAAATTTTGTTACTTACCCTTTGATGCGTTGCTGGTTTCTAGGACGCGTTCCCGAAAGGCGAATTTGTATTAGGCACGAAAGGCTATGACGTCACCTCGGGTTTTAACGAATACGAGGCCCCGCTCGGCTACGGCTTTTCGATTCACACACCAGATCGAGTTTACGAATTCAGTGCTGGCACGGAGGACGAACGCGACGAGTGGGTTAAAGATTTGAAGAAAATAGTATCAACGTCATTAACGGAAGAAGATAGAAAAGGTTTGTAAGAATATCTTTCACTTGTGAATTTCCGACATGCTTAATCAGATTGTAATTTGTTAAAAGCCTAATGAGTTAATGTAAATTGTATCATCACCATCTTGACATGGATAACTGGATATTGATTTCCTTGACCCTATTACGTCATTAACAATAACAAAGACATTGGTGTAGTCCGTGTTGCATGTTTATTTGCATACCGTGAATGCTCCAATTAACGCCTCGGGCGTTAAATAAATTCTAACGGTTGTAGTGAGGAGATAATTTCATGCAAGTTATAGGTTAAACTCCCGCGTATTTCACGATAAGTTCACGCGTTGTTCGCATTATATTCACACTTATTTCATGATAACTGACTAAATATATATCGAGGCAGTTATTGCTTGAGGTTTTGCCAACTGGACAATCGCATAACCGTGTTTTAATAATCTCTTTCCAGCAATTACGTTGAGCGAAGATTTAGAAAGAAAAAAATCTCAACAAAGTTCGTTATCCAGAATAAGTCAAAAATTTTCATAACATATAAATTATATTAATCTTTATATTAATCTTTATATTTATATATATGTTTTTGTATATGATGCACCTAAAAGTCAAATGCCTTCAGACTTATATTCAATAAACCAAGTCGCCAAATATACAGTAGCGACAATAGTTCATGTTGCAAAATGTATGTAAATTTATTGTACTGTCGTATAGGAAAAGAGTCGTGTCTATGATAAATACCACACACAAATTTTATATTTATAACCGCAGAATTTTATTCACTTTTAATTGATAAACCATACAATCGTTGATTTGTAAACATTTTCGCTCGTGTAACAAGGCATGTTGATGTTTTATAAAATATTTATGAAATATAGCCGTTTTACAATTGAAGAATCGTAGTGTGTTTTTTGAATGCCACCATAGTTCGCCTCTGGAATATGTCTCGAGAGAGAGCCTGGCATGGTTCTTGACATTATTTGATAACGTCATACTCAATGATTTAGAACCCAATCCCCAAGATGTGAACGTGACATCCTGAGACAAGGACGCCATCTTGAATGGTGGCAAAAACCAAAACTCTCAATCAAAAATAAGCTGAAAATTTTAAGGAAAATTTTAAAAATAAAACCTATACTATAAACTCTGCAGCTGCGTTTCAATGCAAAAAAAGCAGATTTTAGTCGTAAATATCGTCAATTTTGCCGCCTTTCAAGATGGCGGCTTGCCTCACTCGTAACTATAAATTTCAGCGGAGTCAGGTATCTACTAGACTGAGTTCTAGGTCATGCATCGTGCTTACTTCATTCGGGTAATTCTTTTTGGTGTATGCAACATTTACTGGCGTATACAAGGCGCGATTGAAAAAATTAAAATCAACCAAACAATCACTTAGCACAGTAAAAAAGATTTCGTAATAATTCTCAATAAATGGTCACACTGCCCCATGTACGACGATATTAATCGACCATCTATTCGTCGTAGCCTCTCTGTGAGCGAGCAAAATTTAAAAATATCTGTTCCAGTGTGGTTTGCGTTACAGCATAATTACCGATAACAAAACGGCTGTGCGCATCTTCTAAGATCGCAAACAAGGAAGACCAAGCGCATTTTAAATTGCCTATGTGGTAATTCAACAAGCCATTGTGCTCGTCTCGAAGTTCACTGCCTGGGAACGTCTCTGCTACGAATTCTTTTACTAAGGTCGTGTCATTACAGGGCGTGTCACTTGGAGGGTTTACTAACAAAGTGAATCCTTGAACGAATTTGTTCTTCAGGTGTTGCGGGCTACCGAGACAGCGAAATTTGCCATTTACCATGATTGCCAACCGAGTACACAACGCCTCGCATTCTTCCATGCTGTGTGACGTAATCATCAGGCATCGACCTAAGGGAAGAGGGGAGGGAACAAAATGATTACCAATCATAAGGCATCAACCTAGGGGGAGAGGGGAGGGGACAAAATGGTTACCAATCATCAGGCATCGACCTGAGAGGGGTGGGTACAAAATGATTATCAATCATCAGGCATCGACCTAAGGGGAGAGATTATTATTTTTAATAATAACCAAAATGGCGCTCATATTAGGCGGGTATGAACTGTATGTAATTGCATTCTTCAACACATCTCCCCCCCGGAAGGAAACCCGCTTCATAACCAGTTTCATACCTTCGGCTCTGACTCTACATAAAGTGTTCCACAACAGTCGTCTTGCAACAGGATCCATTCCAGTTGTTGGTTCATCGAGAAAAATTATGAGTGGATCGCCAATCAAAGCTATCGCTGCACTTAGTTTGCGTTTGTTTCCACCACTGTAAAAAGAAAAGGTTATCTTTGTATTCATGATCTAAGGAGCCTGGGATTGCTATAAAAAGATGGCAGATTTTTACGCGTCACATGCATAATTTCCACGTAAAATCACTCCTGATGAAGACACTAAACTGGAGAATGTAAGGATTAAAGTTTCAACATCAGATCACTCCTGATGAAGACACTAAACTGGAGAATGTAAGGATTAAAGTTTCAACATCAGATCACTCCTGATGAAGACACTAAACTGGAGAATGTAAGGATTAAAGTTTCAACATCAGATTACTCCAGATGAAGACACTAAACTGGAGTAAGTAAGGATTAAAGTTTCAACATCAGATCAGTTCTGATAAAGACACTAGACTGGAGTACATAACGACTACAGTTTCAACATCAGATCAATCCTGATGAAGACATTAGACTGGAGTATATAAGAACTAAAGTTTCAACATCAGATCACTCCTGATGAAGATATTAGACTGGAGTATATAAGAACTGAAGTTTCAACATCAGATCACTCCTGATGAAGACACTACACTGGAGTATATAAGAACTCAAGTTTCAACATCAGATCACTCCAGATAAAGACTCAAGACTAGAGTATATAAAGATTAAAGTTTCAACATCAGATCACTCCAGATAAAGACACAAGACTGGAGTATATAAGAACTAAAGTTTCAACATCAAATCACTCCTGATGAAGACACTAGACTGGAGTATATAAGGACTAAAGTTGCACAGCAGATCACTCCTCATGAAGAAACTACACAGAAGTATATAAATACTCAGGTTTAACGTCAAATAAACCAAAATGAATATATAAATGGCAAAACCTCGGGTGAGCATTTATAGTACAGCATTCTATTTCAAAGTAGACGACGTTTTCTTCTATTATACCTGTATGTTTTAGTTAACTTATCAGCGTGTTCCGTTAGCAACACTGATCTCATTAAATCTTCAACCAATGGATTGATTTCATGTCTGGGGACTCCACGAAGTGCAGCATACATTTGTAACATCTCCCGTCCCGTCAATAAATCGATCAAAGCATCAAATTGTGGACAATAGCCTGTTCGTTGACGAACCTTGGTAAACAACATAATTTACATTTAAAATTATAATTTTCATTTACAAAATAACATGTATATTGTGTGCTCTGATTAGTCGATGCTCGCGTTTGCATCAGGCCAACCAAACACGCAAATTTTAAACATGAAACATATTGACACATGAAAATAACGTGTACAAAGGCACTTTTCACCGATTGAAGTATTTGTTGTTGACACAAATAATGCAAACGTAGGAAGATCGATAATTGGGGCTTTCTGGGGGGGGGGTCATAATCACATATGTATACATCAATACTTTCCCTCCCAATTATCGATGGTTGACCACAGTCAGTGATAAATATACAGCACCAAGTTGCGCAGCCAAATGGTATTGTTTGTTTTCTATGGTGTGGCCACAGAATAACGAACATAAAGGTTCTTTCTCTACGCAGTTAAAACTAGCCGACGTTTCCACTTTGCCTGTTTCAAGAGTAATTGATCCGCAACTAAGGCGTAACGGAAATTGAAATAAATTTCATGCTTGAAATTTGCGACGAACAGTAGCCGCGATTCGTATGTATTATTGTCTTCAATTGCGTTTACAGGTCTTTGGGGATCAATTACTGCTGAATCATGCAAAGTCTGAAGGTCGGCTGATTTCAAAGACGAGCAGTTTTTTCGAAGCATCCTGTTGAGCCACTATACTGTGGTAATAATACGGGTGGCACAAAAAAATGTCAATGAAGTTATCTTCGATATATTCCTCATACTGTTCTGAGGCTGTGTTTCGCTAAAGAATGTGGTTTCGTTGGAGGGAGGAGAACCAAAATGGCAGACAATACAACGGAGCATTGAAACGTTTATTTTTTACAAGGTTGTTCTGCAGAGGAACTGAAATATATTTTACCAATTACCAACAAAGTGGCCGACATCAAGCAACAACTGAAAAGGGAGTTCATTTATAAACAAGTAAGAAATTATTTGTTATGTAAGTAAGGGTTAGTTGCTCGATCTTTGAACGTCAAATGTAATTCGCTTGGCT
The DNA here is from genome assembly GCF_021976095.1 of Xenia sp. Carnegie-2017. Lineage (NCBI taxonomy): Eukaryota > Metazoa > Cnidaria > Anthozoa > Malacalcyonacea > Xeniidae > Xenia > Xenia sp. Carnegie-2017. Next base: position 269,266 of record NW_025813503.1, read on the forward strand.
TGTATTTATGGACTGTTTACAACTTGTTTTGCGTCGTAATATTATTGAACAATTATATGCGAAGCTCCATTTCGCAAATGAGCAACACTAAACCATTGCAACGGAAATATAACATACATTGCAACGTCAACACTAAATATTGCAACGGAAATATAACATACATTGCAACGTCAACACTAAATATTGCAACGGAAATATAACATACATTGCAACGTCAACACTAAATATTGCAACGAAATATCAGACATTGTCAACACACTAGAATTTACCACTAACATCGGCGCGGTCAAAAATATTTGCCAGTTCCTGGCATGCATTTACGTCATGACCGCGCCAAGTTGGGCGATTTCAACAAAGATTTTCTTTATTTACAATGTAGATGCCATGCAAAATGGCAAAAATTGTGTTGTTGTTTACTCACAGAGGTGTAGTGACATACCACAGTATATTTTCTTTGTAAACAACATTTCAATGGTATACACGGTGTTGAAAAATCTGCAAACCTGTAATTTGCATAAAAGCCTCTTCAATGGCTGCATGCATACCATTGCCTGTTCAACTTTTTCCACAGTGACGTATAATGACTAGTTTGATTACCTATGGCTAAACTAACAAAACTAACTACGAATTTTATTTAATTTACATCCCAAATTCCAAGCATGAAATTCCTTTAGATGGCGTTAACGTCTCCTTAAGGATGAATTACCCTTGCAAATCTTGATGTCGGATCAGCCTCGTAGCCAGGCGCTTTGAATTATTTGATGATTAATAAATTGAATGTCACGTGGCGTGTGTGGGCGTCGCGCGTTAGCGTGGCTGTTACATGCGTTACAATTTTCTCATTTTTTATTCGCGCATGTCGTCCCGCGCTGCACTTTTTCGCACAAATGGTTGAGGGCGTCAAAGCGCCTCGGTACGAGGCTAGCATGTTCACAGCTCGCGGACAGATAATTGAAATAAGTGTATAACGGAACGTAAAGTACCCATCCAGTTGTAAATTTGGTTCAATGGTCTTTACATGATTCTTCAATGTAAGTTTAAGCAGGAAAGGTCGAACAAATCATATACCGTAGCGCAGCCAGCCCGACTTTTCACTTCCGCTTTCCTAATATTTTTGGTATTTACTGACAGTGAGGAAAACAGATTTCTAAAGACATGAATAATGGTAATCTTTAAAAATTTACATAGCGGAAGTAAATCTGCAGGCTGGCTACGCTACTGACTATATACAACAATAAAAACATACCCGACTTAAATTAGTCTGAATATCCCACGAGTCAAGGACGGCGGTGCCCGAAGTTGGAATCACATCGCCTGTTAACATTTTAAACGTTGTAGTTTTTCCCGCGCCATTGACTCCCAGGAGACCGAAGCATTCACCTAAAGGTATTCCCAAGCTGATGTGATCCACTGCAGCAAAAGTTCGACGACCTTTCGGGAAAAAATAAGGTGTTTATAAAGCAGGAGCTTTGTTCTTTTATAGATTTTCATTGAATAGAAGTTTCAAAACGACAGTGAACTTTGTAAAAAAGTCTTCATGAAAATCTCGTTTCATTCTCCAGACAATGAGAGTGTTGTATATTTTCAAGACAATCTTGTTTCATTCTCCAGATTATGAAAGTACAACGGTTGGAGAGAGTTTTTTTACAGACAACATAACACTACGAAGACAACTCTGCCCATCTGAACAAACACATCAGTAATATACATTTAATAATTTACTGATGCAAATTACGTAAATATACATTATAATTTAAGTTCTCATTATGCAAGGCGACAACAGTGGTTGTAAAATCAGCCATTATGGGTTTCTCGTGTCTTGAGAATGAAAAAAGATGTTATAGATATAACATAAACTGTCTAAACAAGTCTACTGACAGTTTATTTCAACAAAAGCATTATTTAAACAGCAAAATTTTCATCTCACAGACACTTTAAAAGCCCGTTTCGTATGTGTAGACTTTTCTAGTGGTAAAAAAATTGATAAGTTATATTTTCAATCAAGCACAACAAGCTCATGGCGATCATCTTTTTTAACTTTCCAAAATATTGTGTTAAAAAACGAAAATTATTTTGACATGATTTTGGCTGATAAAAGAAGGCTTTCTTTTCAACACATCTACAAAAGAAAGCTATTAAAACACAGCAAGTCGAAATTCTCTACCTGGAACTTTAAATATTTTCGTAAGATCCTTCACTACAAGCACGTCTTCGTTCACTTCGTCGTTGAGTACTCGTCGTTTTTCCGCCATCACGTCGGAATCTTCCGTTTCGTCGTTTGGATGCATGCTGTCAAACGGATCGACGTACACCGATCTAATGGAACTTCGCAACGACCGAATAGCATTGAAGTCAATCAACAGAATAATAAGCATGAAGAAGATTCCTTCAAGTGGTAACACCAAGAGAAATCGACCAATTCCAGGATTTTCAAAGGCCAAATAATTCGTCTGAATCCTCGCTTTCAGAGGCATGCACATCACCCGCGCATACTTTTCCATGCACATATTGTAAAGTCTGATACGGTTATAATTCTCAAAAATATTGGAGAACGACTGTCCGAGGCAAAAGTTGGGGAGTACCAAAAAAATCCAGTTAAGGACATCAACAGTGTGATGGTAGTCAAGACTCTGAATGATGAACACAACAAGCAAGGCGATAGGACCAGTTACAAAATTCAACATCGTCATAAAGCCGAAAGCTTTCGACACCGTTTTGAAGAGAAACGAGAAGAGATACACAAACGGGATGATGGCTGAACCATAAAGCATCAAAACGAGAAAAACTATTCCAAGACGATAGCCTTCTGCAATGAATTAAAATCAGTTGTTGAGGAATGGGAAAATTCACCCAAAGCGAACGTTGCTAACTTCAACGGAATTGTTGGAATTTTTAAGGGTTGACCGAGAGCTTAATGTCAAGTTTGACATGCAATTCTGTGCTTCCACGAAGTTTCAAGTGAAAAATGTGTTTAAAAAGACAAATATAAGTGCTTCGAGCTAACTCCACTGCCAAACATACTTCTGTAAAAGCACGCATTCTAAGTATTAAGGTATGTTGTTATCACAGGCTCACAGTCGTATACCAGATTCAACATCGCAATCTTGACGTGATTTTGTCATCAAAAACTATTGGAATTGTTTAAAGTTGGTTGGTTGGCCGAGAGATTAGGGGTTTGGGTCGAGTTCATTCTCCTTACAAACAAGTATCTCGACAACTACGAGGAGTCCTCGAGTATTTTGTAAAAAAACTTTATTGGATCACAACGTTCGGATTGGCTGAATTATCAGGCAAATGACGTTTTATTGGAAGATATTGACAACGCGGAATCAAATTCGGCGTTTCAAATAATTCCAATTTTTCGGGTTTTGTCACCAAAGGCAAGAGAATCGTTTTGGCGACCATGACGACAATGAGAAATACAACCTGCAAATTTCAGTCCTGCTATGTAGATTTCAGAACATTATTTACTGTTCTTACAAAGAGTACATAAAAATCTACATAACATGACCAAGTAAGCATGCTAGCTACGTCAAAGCTTGGGAAATTCGACCTACCTGTGTACGCAGGAACGTTAAAACACGCAAACAAAATAACAATGCCGATACAGAGAAGTGTGAACTTCACCATGTCCCACAACCATGAAGCAGTCCAGTAGCTAATGGGATCAACACCGCTAACGAACTGCACATGTTTTGCATCGTTTGTTCGCTCCTCGACGACAAACACGACAAAATATGAAGCAAGAGACGCCATGCCAAGCAGCAGAAAGCCAGCTATATAAAGACGAACATTGTTGCTGGAAAGAAAATGAAAGTTGATGAATTAGACCTTGTTGCCTTAGCAACTATTGATCGTTGGCAGATCACTTTAAAGAAAGTGGAGCAAGGAGACTTGGGGCTATTGCATCCCACTATTGATCATTTGTAGATCACTTCAGAGAAAGCGGAGCAGGGGAACTGGGACTGTTGCCCCCGCCCCAAATCCCTTCTTTCAGAGTTTTACCTAACTTTGGCAGTCGATAACCCCGCCTCCTAATAAAAAATATGCTCAGCGATCCCTGCCTTTGAAGTGAACACAGTCGTATGTCAGGAATGAATCAGTCTCTCATACATATATATATATATACATACACCGTACATCCTGTGTACCAGGTTAAGGAGTCACCATTGCACTATGGTGATAGCCGGAAGATACATTGTTATACAAGCTGTATACATTATAACAATAGTGGAATGGTGACTCCTGCACTAGGGACACAGGACGTACGGTTAATATATATCAATTCATAATACATACACATAAATTTCAATAGAAATTTGAGAGACTAAAAAACAATACCTGATTACATAAAAACACGGGCGCTAATTGGTTGAATGCTCAAAAAAACGTTCTTTTTTTATCTCAGATTGCATGGTTTTCGAAGGAAATTTAACAGTGAATGATGTTTTATTAAAACGCTATTCATTACGGAAATACAAATTATATTTACTTGTCCCAATATAGTTATAGGAACGTTTGTTGTGAAAGTTTGGGAAAAGCTCGAAAGCAAAAATAACATACTCATCTAAATCATTTGATTTTTGCTTCGTAGTTCTCGGCAAAGGATGATTTGTCACTGTGATTAATTTGTTTTTATTTCCGGAACTGTTTTTCAAAATGGCGTTGTCCACTGCACTCAGTGCCACCGCTATCGCATGATAAGCTTGATCGTTGAACCAAGCCTTGGCTATTGCTAAATAAGAACACACATAAATTACATTAAATTCGCCAAGATTCTTAGCTGATCTACCTCATATTTATGTTTTCTATCGATCTACAGCTCCTTTTTACATCTACAGATCCTTTCTTCATTTACAGATCCTTCCTTCATCTACAGATCCTTCCGTGATTAAAAAATCCTTCTTAATCCAAAGATTCTTCGTCGATCTACAGATAGATCCTTCCTTGATCACAGATTCTTCCTCGATTACAGATCCTTCCCTCATCTACAGATCCTTCCTTCATCTACAGATCCTTCCTTCATCTACAGATCCTTCTTTGATTAAAAAATCCTCCTTGATCTAAAGATTCTTCGTCCATCTACAGATAAATCTTTCCTTGATCTACTGATCCTTCTTTGATCTAGAAATTCTTCCTCGATCTACATAAACTTCCTTGATACTTTCTTTATCTACAGACCTTTTTCTCGATGGACAAGTCTTTCTTGATCCCATTACAACATTTTGAACTCAATAAAAAAGCATAAATTGACAGATATTGATAAGAACTATTCCACCTTCATAGTTACACACCTTCAGAGAGGGTAAAAATAATGTAGCTACACGAGCAAGCAATACCTTTTTTATTTTCTTCAGTAAATGTCGCTGCAACCAGATAATGTCTATTGAAGTATCCAATGTTTCTTCCTTTGGCTTTTTCAAGCAAATATTTGGTCATGTTCCCATCACGGAAAGCACTATCCTTGTTGATATCAACGAACTTAGTGTACGAGCTTGCCGAGTGTGTGTACATTTTAACCAGATCATTTATCTCCCTAAAAAAGATTTATTTACGCTTACATCAAATTTTAATGTCTGATCGGGATTTTAAATCCGGGCACGCTTTATTCAGCTTGTTTTGCTGCGAGAAGTTTAGTTTACTGCCCAGGAAACGAAAACGGTTTTGTTCTTGTAACAAAGATATGAAACAAAAGCACGTCGCTGATTATATTTACTCATCCTAAAGAGGGTTTAGCACAGTGATGGGGCAATGAAACTAAAATAATAGATTAATTTCTAAGTCTCCTTTTTTTAAAACCCTGTGATTAACCATGTTAAGTAGTTTACCATAAGAAAATTCAAACATTTTTCCCTTAAAATCTAAACAATTTAACCAAATAAAATTGAACAGCTCTGGTTTAAAAATTCGAATAGTTCCAAGAATTTAAATTGAACAAGTCACAAACATATTTTACCAGAACTTAGTAGGAAATAATATGTAAAATTTCAGCAGTTTCCAAAGCAAAATGAGTTGTAGTTTTTGAGATTTCAGTTGAGGTTTGCTGTTTTATAAGAAGAGTTTTGGAAATTTGTTTCTCGAAATCATTTCATAGTATTTGTCAAAGAAAAATTTCTATTATCCATCCATTTGATTAAATATACAACTGGAAAAATACTTTATATACATTAACATGCCTGTTTCTCTGGGCCGTGCGTGGAAAGATGGGGACTAGTTTAATTGCTGGCTTCAAATTTTGGCGGGAAGTAGCCGTCCAGTTATATTTAAGTTCAATATATCTACCTGTCCGGGTTTCCAACAATTGCGTAAGCTGCAATGTTATCATGAAACATAGCTGTCGTCAAAATTCTGGGAGGACAGTCCTCGGGCTTAGGTATCGTGTCAGCGGCAATCAGAGCGAGTATTGTAAAAATTAGAGGCACGAGAAGCTGACGAATTATGGCTATCTTATCTCGACGCGAATGAAGAAAGCGTTTCTTGAACATAGCACACCACCTCTGCAGAAACAAGGTTATTCCGTAGTTTAACTGTGGCTTTGTTGTGTTTGTTAGTGGCATCATGCTGTTGTTGCGTCCATATAATGTGTCTTCGTCATTCACTGTACTTACTGAAGCGTTTATTGCATCCGCTAGATGACGTACAAAAGAAAAAGTTTGACTTGAAACACCATTTTCTAGAAATGAGTCAATGCTAAACAATAAACAATTACCACTTTTACCACAGCTTACTCTCGAATCTATCATCTAAAACCTCGTCGCAATCCTTTACTATCGTGATATCCCAATCAATCAACACTTACCACTTTCACCACAGCTTACTCATGAGTCTATCATTTAAAACCTCGTCGCAATCCTATACTTTCATTGATATCCCAATCAATCAACAATTACCACTTTTACAACAACTTATTCTCGACTCTATCATCTAATGTCCCGGCACAATCCCTTACTTTCATTTATCTCAGGAAATCAGCACTTACCACCTTTACCATAACTAACCTTTGAGTCTATGATGTAGACTCCCATCACAATCTTTTACTTTCATTTATCCCAGGAAATCAACACTTACCACTTTTACCACAGCTTACCTTTGAGTCTATCATTTAACGTGTTGTCACATTCCGTTGCCACTTTCATAAAAACTTCTTCCATGGTTGACATTGAAGCGCCATAACTAGCAATTCCCAGCTCCTTTTGTCGAGTCTCCAGTTCTGAGAACAACGTGGAAAAATTCCGCGAAGATTCCCGAGGCAAGATGTAGGACATTTCAGCGCCTAACGTAGGTAAAAAAAAGTATTGCAAAGGTCTACTGGCTAGACACTACATCGAAAAACACTTACAACAAAAGAAATGTATACTATTTAACCTTCATACTGATAAAATATGATAAAGTTGGTAAAAATACAACGCCTTCTCAATAAATGACAGCCTAGTTTCAGCTGACGGGTTTCATTCTCCTGAAATAAACTTTATGTATACATGTATTGTATATCTCGCGGGTCTTTGAAATCAATTGTTTTCTACAGATTAAGACAAACATCTACGTCACGAAGTGAAACTTAATTACTAGTCTGATGATGTCTTGTATATAGAAGAAACGTAACTACCAATAAAATATTATTTCTTTTCAAAAAATGTCTTTAATTCGAATTTTATGTTGGGCAATTCTTTTTTCAATACGAAAACGTTGATATGAATTTGTCAAATAATAAATTTTGCGTTGTTTCAACTTGCTAAAATCATTCAACGCTCGTCACTCTATCGTATCGGGCAGCTAGCTGCTGGCTCATGTCTGCAGGCTCAACCCTATAAAGTCTCCTAGAGAAGTGCATCAAAACTTACCAGCGCGACTTTCCAATTGGCCATTCGTGACATACGCTTTAACAAGTTCGTCAATTTTGTGTTCTTTACATTCTGGTTCTGTGACCATCACTATATGATAACCCACGCCATAATGGTTTTTCAAAAACAATGAACTACCACAACAACGGATTTTGCCCTCGGCCATTATCGCAATGCGGTCACCTAAAACGTCCGCCTCGTCCATGAAATGTGTCGTCAGCAAGATCGTTCGTCCGTCACGATACTTCTGAAGCAGTTCCCAAGTAAACCTGCGGGCAGATGGATCCATACCGGAAGTAGGTTCGTCAAGCATTAACACCTTGAGGGAGTGAGTAGGTGAAAAATTTAACTTGGTAATTAAAAGCATATCTTCTAAGAAGACTTTAAAACAGATTTATGCCTAAGCAGAACAGATCTTGAGTTTTTACAGACTTATGTCTAGAGTTCTCATCAGGAAATATTTGATGTGCAAAAACTTTAGTCTAGAGTTCTCATCAGGAAATATTTGATGTGTAAAACCTTTAGTCCTTATATACTCCAGTCTTGTGTCTTCATCAGGAGTGATCTGATGTGTAAAACCTTTAGTCCTTATATACTCCAGTCTAGTGTCTCCATCAGGAGTGATCTGATGTTGAAACTTCAGTTCTTATATACTCCAGTCTAATGTCTTCAATTGAAGTGATTTGATATTGAAACTTTAGTCCAAAATACCTCAGTCTATATCACGAGTGATGTTCAAATGTTGATTTTAGTAATAAAACAACTGCACGTGATGTGCACGTGATAATATCTACCTTCGTTTTTCCAATCAGCGCTACTCCTAAAGATAGCTTGCGTTTCATCCCGCCAGACAAATATCTTGTTTGAGTGTTAGCTTTATCCGCGAGTTTGATGGACTCCATCATTTTTTCCACTTCGCTATCGATTTCATCATTAGACAGACCCTTTAGTTTTCCAAAGAACCACAAATGCTCCTTAACAGTCAGTCGATCGTACAAAACGTCATGTTGTGGACATAAACCTTTTTGAAAATAGTAAAAATGAAATAGACGATTAACTATTACAATGGAAGACAGTTGGGTCGTGAAAATAAAAACGACCATGTCTCTAGACGTGGAGTTGCTTTAACTTAGTGATAATGGACCGAGCAATTTAGAAATATCCCAATAGTATATGGGATTGAACAGTTTAATCAAATGCTAATTAATATCGATTATTCTAAATATGATATTAACACGATGTTCTTAAAATACATTCAGTTTTAAGTTTTACATACTAGTCAAACTGTAAATTGCTAGTTGAACTATACACTTTATTTATAGAAGTTAGATACTAGTCGAACTGTAAGTAGCTAGCTGAACTATACTCTTTATTTATAGAAGTTACATACTAGTCAAACTGTAAATAGCTAGCTGAACTATACTCTTTATTTATAGAACTTACATACTAGTCAAACTGTAAATAGCTAGTTGAACTATACACTTTATTTATAGAAGTTAGATACTAGTCGAACTGTAAGTAGCTAGCTGAACTATACTCTTTATTTATAGAAGTTACATACTAGTCAAACTGTAAATAGCTAGCTGAACTATACTCTTTATTTATAGAAGTTACATACTAGTCAAACTGTAAATAGCTAGTTGAACTATACACTTTATTTATAGAAGTTAGATACTAGTCGAACTGTAAGTAGCTACCTGAACTATACTCTTTATTTATAGAAGTTACATACTAGTCAAACTGCAAATAGCTAGTTGAACTATACACTTTATTTATAGAAGTTAGATACTAGTCGAACTGTAAGTAGCTAGCTGAACTATACTCTTTATTTATAGAAGTTACATACTAGTCAAACTGTAAATAGCTAGTTGAACTATACTCTTTATTTATAGAAGTTACATACTAGTCAAACTGTAAATAGCTAGTTGAACTATACACTTTATTTATAGAAGTTACATACTAGTCGAACTGTAAGTAGCTAGCTGAACTATACTCTTTATTTATAGAAGTTACATACTAGTCAAACTGTAAATAGCTAGTTGAACTATACACTTTATTTATAGAAGTTAGATACTAGTCGAACTGTAAGTAGCTAGCTGAACTATACTCTTTATTTATAGAAGTTACAAACTAGTGGAACTGTAAATAGCTAGTTGAACTATACTCTTTATTTATAGAAGTTACATACTAGTGGAACTGTAAGTAGCTAGTTGAACTATACTCTTTATTTATAGAAGTTACATACTAGTGGAACTGTAAGTAGCTAGCTGAACTATACTCTTTATTTATAGAAGTTACATACTAGTGGAACTGTAAGTAGCTAGTTGAACTATACTCTTTATTTATAGAAGTTACAAACTAGTGGAACTGTAAGTAGCTAGTTGAACTATACTCTTTATTTATAGAAGTTACAAACTAGTGGAACTGTAAATAGCTAGTTGAACTATACTCTTTATTTATAGAAGTTACATACTAGTCGAACTGTAAATAGCTAGTTGAACTATACACTTTATTTATAGAAGTTACATACTAGTCAAACTGTAAATAGCTAGTTGAACTATACTCTTTATTTATAGAAGTTACATACTAGTCAAACTGTAAATAGCTAGTTGAACTATACTCTTTATTTATAGAAGTTACATACTAGTCAAACTGTAAATAGCTAGTTGAACTATACTCTTTATTTATAGAAGTTACATACTAGTGGAACTGTAACTAGCTAGATGAACTATACACTTTATTTATAGAAGTTAAATGTAGTTCTTTTCTCAGTCAATTTCACATCGTAAATTGTATGAATTTCCACAACTTTCGGCGTAGCCAGCTCCTAAGTTTGGTTGTATTATATAGATATTTGGGCTTTGGAGGCTGGCAAACCATTGCACCGAACAGTCATAAACTTTTATAATTGTTTTAAAAACATTTCGTTACTTTCCTCACTGACCTAAACTTGACCGTACGCCATCCATGCTTGTTCTAATGTCGTAACCATTGACAACGGCAGTTCCCTTACTCGGAGAATAAAAACCGGTAAGGACAGACATCAAACTACTTTTACCAGCTCCGTTATGACCAAGAAGAACCGTAATTTGTCCCTCGTATATCTTTAGTTTAACATCATCCACAGCAACTTTTTTACCTGCATAGCACACGAAAGTATAATATCGTAACTTGAAGCCGTAGTTAACCTCAGCAAAGTCTGGTAAGACTCGCTCCGTCATAAATCATGACGTCATAAATGGCTCCCGTTTGGTCTTGTAAGATTTGTGAGGTCTTGAGGTTTGTACCTGTTTCACTGTAGCAAATCCTATCGTCACATTTGGCTTCTGTACTGTGTAGTACGATTTGTGATGTCATTTACCGGTTGCTCCGTCATAAATCATGACGTCATAAATGGCTCCCGTTTGGTCTTGTGAGGTCGTGAGAATTGCACCTGTTTCACTGTAGCAAATCTTATCGTCATAATTGGCTTCTGTACTGTGTAGTACGATTTGTGACATCATCCACCTGTCGCTCAGTGAGCCCCAGTCATACACGTTGACGTCATAAGTTGCTTCTATACTGTATGGTAAGATTCGTGAGTTCATCTATTTGTTTCTCTGTCATAGATCTTGACGTCATAAGTAAAGTCTGATAAGATTCATGAGGTCATTTCATAGACAGATTTTCATATTTCAAACAGGGAGGAAGCTAAAAGCTTTAGGGAGACGAGCTGTTAAGGAATTGATGTAAGACAATGTTAGGGTATCGAATTTAGGGCAGTCTGGTAGTGCAACAACCGAAGGTAGTGTAGAAAGTTGAAACATTGGCCAGAAAACTCAGTTTAACTGTACTAAGGATTTGTTTTATTAAAAATGGGGGATTAAAATGTTTCTTGGAGGGGTGAACAATTTATTTAGGGGGGTGAAATCTGATGCCTGGGGGGCTTGCACTCCCCTACACCCCCCACCCTAGGAAATCCGTCCAGGTCATCTACCTGTTACTCCGTCAAAGATCTTCACTAAATTTTTGATGTCAATCCCCACATCCAGACCTTGAGGAGCCCTTTCGAACTTCTTCGATGTTTCGAACTTCGCCGCATTTCTTAATAATGGCAAGGTTTCTTCATCGTTTGATACCTGCGGCAGAAAGATTTTTTACACATATCACTCGAAATATAATGTACCAAAACCTATAATGCTTTTTAAGCAGAATTCAGCAAGCAGTCACTAAGCTTCCGCATTGAAAAATAATTCGACCTGACATGAACTTCTATTGATATCTTAATCATCAGAAACTTCCCACAGTTATTAAGCTGCGCATGCTCAGATGCTTTGCTAGTCGTGGAAGACATCTCACACTCTAGCAGCCTACCATGACCGTTCTGACAGCGTAAGAAAAACAGCACATACGACTTCTAATATTATGACAATCTTCACAATGAGGTCAAAAACAATTTATTACAATCAACCCTTTGCTGCATGACGTTCCTTTAGGGCAGCAATCACCGAACACGTTGGAACTCGGGAGGCAAAAAAGTTCATGCAACGAAGGGTTAACGGTACGAGAAACTGTGAAGTACGTGCTCTGTACGTGCAGCAAAGTCTTCGTGAAACTCATGCATCGAAACGGAAAACACGCGCAACAACATACAAGGCGCCACTGTCTGGTGAGGGGTACAATCCACTACAGACGCGGCTGCAAGCGAGTTTCGTCGAAACAACCCTTTGCTGCATGGCGTCGCTTCAGAGCAACAATCACCGAACACTTAGGTAATTTGACTCTGAAGATGACTACCGCTAAGGGTTATTTGACTCTGAAGATGACTACCGCTAAGGTTGCCGAAACGTCAGTCAACAACAACAAAAACAGTCCTTCTCAGGACTGCACGATCTACATTTACAAACATGTAACGATACTCCCGGGTTCAAACCATTTACTTTAATCACCGAACACGTTGGAGCTCCGTCGGCGAAAAAATTCATGCAACGAACGGTTAAGGCAGGGAAGATTGTTAAAGCGATACAACGACACTAACACAAACAGCCCTTCTCAGGACGACACTAACCTACACAATCAATATCTGTATTTATGACTGTTGCTAAGCAAAATTTCAAGTTACCTTTTCAAAGCTTCCACACCAGTAGCTTTTGGTGAATGGGAAGTAAAAAGGTTTCGAAGTACCATACTTTCCTGGGAACACATTTTCAATATACCATGTAAGCATACCATATATGGCACAACTAATAATCATCATGATGAACACAGTCCCGAGGGAGAACGTGTCTTCCACATCAACACCATGAAAAAGGTTATCCCATTGAACGCCGCTACCGGATCCTAGAATGTAAAAAACGTTTTGGCGGGATCATTAGCGTCAATCCTGTGTTAATTGGGGGGGGAACCATATTCATGTATTCTGCTATGTCAGGCTAAGTTCTTTTTAAAACACTTTCAATTTCAAAAGAAATCACCCTGGCATAAAAGAATATATGAATATGGTCACCTCAATTATCGCAGGATTGACCTTCATGGGCGGGATTAGTATTTTTGTTATTTAGAGAAAAGGCAAACGTAAAATTAGAAACAAAATTGGAAGTTTTCAATGTCGGCCTAAAAACTACATGAACGCTGGACAGTGGTGTCAAGCTCAATAATTATGGGGTGGGGGAGTGGTAATATTCATATAGGCATTTTTTGTCAAATTATGTTCCTTTGAAATCAATTCTTTATTTTAAGCTATATGAATAAAAGCCCGCCAACAAGTGTCCAGCGGGGGACGCCAGGGAATCGTTTCACCTGGCGTCATAGCTGTCATGCTAGAGTCCCAATTGTAAAGAACTCAAACAAAGTTCTTTTGTTTGGTCCTCAAGTTGATCCTTTGGCAAATGAGTGAAAACGACGAATACAGGGTGTCACAAGAAAAGTGACACTATACAGGGAGTCACGAGAGAAGTGACACCATACAGGGTGTATCACAAAAAGAACATCTTAAGAAATCAATCTATTGTGAAATTTCAATGCCTGGTCAGTATGCTAGCATCCCACTGGTGCATTGCTGTGTATATTTTGCGGTTTGAAGTTTAGTTAAATGTTAAGCCTTGTTCACACGAGTAAAATAAGCACGAGCTTCGAGGCTTTTGTTTCTATTGCTCTAGAAGTTTATAAAAACGAAGACATCATGGGATTTTCTTTAAATCTTCTTTTTGTTCTTCTTTTGTTCTTCTCTTAGCTTATGCTTGAATATTTTCCTTATGCCTGCACTTATGTTCATGCTTATATCACATGCTTCGTTACTTATCTTTGTTTTATCTTTTGTCTACACTTGTGCTTATCCTTATTTTACTCGTGTGAACCAGGCTTAAAGTTCCCAGGAGAAGAAAAGCTTTCGCGATTGTACCAAAGATATGTTAAACATGCATGTAGCAGACAAGTTAGAATCTTTATGTATCAGTAACATAGTCATGAGAAATCATCACGCTAAGTCGTCAATTTCTATAGGCGTTCTTTGATACACCCTGTATGCAGAAATCATCTCATTGTTCGTTAACTGTTGTGAACGCTGTGGTTACACATAAAGGATCTTTATAAAATTCTTTATGAATTAATGAGAAAAGTTGAAAAACGCTTTGGTATTAACAGAAGCATCAGTTCAGAATCCTTATTGAATAAACCTCGGGCTTAATGAACTTATATGAGCATGAAGAACATCCCTTTTCAGATGAAAGTAATTTAAAACGAAAGCGGTTCAACACACACAGTCCATCAACGTTTCAACTTACCTTCAAACTTGCCGATGACAATCGCTCCAAGAGTCATGCCAAGATTTGGTATGAGGCATGCAATTGCTTTGAGAGTGAACGTCATTTTGTCGTAGTATTGCATTATGCAGAAGAATAATAAGAAGGAAATACTCAAAATTACACCAACAACTTTGGCAGCGGAGCTCGCTTTGGAGAAAAAAACGCTTACGAAGAAACAAAACAAAATACCAGAGGTAATATAAAGCAAAAGATAGATGAAAAATATTGTGGGTGCTGTTTTGTCTATAACACGTCCATTACTGTTCAATTTTATCGTGAAAAGAAGCGTCATTATGACAACTGCAACGAGATAAATAAGAAAACTATGAATAAACCACGCCACCCAATGAAGCCAATTATTGACGCCGATGATTTTTAAAGTTTCCTAAAAAACATGAAATACCTAACTTAATTAGTTTGTTAGAACACATGAATTAAAGATATAGCTTTTATTGAATTGAATAAAGCTGTAGTAGCAAATCTTCTCAAAAACTGAACTACAAATTAATTTAAGATGTCAAATAGGTGCTCAGTTTGACAACATCTTTGGAGTGAACAATCAATAAAAACATTTAAAAGGTAGAACTGTCTCTTCCTGGAAGATAAAATTTTCCACCCATCAAATATATTGCAAAATGATCTTAATATGAATTTAATTATCCAAAGAAGTTATTTCTCTAACTCTGATTCAGGCTTTGAAATAAAAAAGATCTCAGCAAATGAGACAAATTACAACTTACCTTTAACCCTTGTTCCTTCTCATATATAATATTACGCACAATGTCAAGTGTAGTATAAATAAAAGCAATTAATATGAGGCATGGGATGTAAGTTTGAATAATCAAAATGAAGGGGTCCTTCACATAGTTTGGGAATGGAAATTTTTCCATGCGAACTGATGTTTGGTCTTGAGTAGCAAACTGTCTAATAATAGCTTGATCTACTGCATGTTGGGCAAACAAGAAAGCGGTACTATAATAGTCTGGACTGCCTCCATGAGAATCATCTTTATTTCTTGGCTCAGAATTTTGAAACCTCGGGAAAACATACTTTGTCAACCAGCCATGGCCATTCTTGCCAAGGCCAGAGTTGTCTTCCTTTAGGTTGATGAATCGCAGCGTGTAGTTGATGAAATTGGCCTGTTTTGATGGGAGACGAGTAAAGTATATACCTCCAATGTATTTGGTAGAGTTGCCTTCAGAGGAGCGCATTATTTCATTAACCATGTCATCCTCACTTGGAAATATTTGCAAGGTGATGTTTTGATCCGGATAAGCATGTTCATTAAGATAAAATGTAAGGTTGTTGAAAAGCTCATGGGAGAGTTGAGAAGCATTGTTTGCAGCCAAGCCTATAGAGAATGATCTTCTTAGTACAGGTGGTGGAGAGGTTACATTGAATTCATTCCAAACCAAGGCTGGGCAATCTTTGGCAGTGACAAGGAACAATCGCAAGGCCAGGAATATGAATGACACGAAGAATGGTAACCCTATTTGAAAAATGGTTCCAATCGGATGTTTTCTTTGAAGCTTGAAATTCTTCCATATCAGTAGACCAAGTTGTTTCAATTTTGACATTCTCCTAGCAAGTTTTTAAACTGGTATCTTTTAAATAAATCTTAAATTTTCGAAAGAACTCACGAATGCAAAACCATTAACTCGTAAGATCTAAAAAAGCAGTTAAAGTACCATTTACTTAAATAAAAAACTCCACCATCTTTGTCGTGACATTTTGCAAACACTCATGAGTCAGGAGTCAGAAAATTTGCTATTTTTAAATCACGAATTAACGTAGCTTCCTTAAACATCTGACACGATTGCATCATAATTAAGACTTTTCATATACTTATACGGTTTTTTGTGATTTGACAGCGAGAAACTCTGTAAGACTCCATGCCGGTTGACGGATGCTAGTTTTGTACAAAATTCGTATCACAAACTGCTAGCAACTTTCAGTGTCAATGAATCGATACAAATGTAAATAATTCTTCTATTTACTTACAATGCCCCAAAACGCTCACCAGATTGCGTTTGTTGGTTGGTAAGAACTAAAAACGAACAAAGTTGCGAATTTGGCTTTCAAACGTGTTCGATCTTATGTATGGTCGTATGTCATATATAGACTAACAGGATTGCCGTAGCAATATTTTCACATCAGCATCCAGTCATGTGCCTAAGTATACCATCGTGAGGTATCATGTTCACCATGTGCCTTGAAAGTGATTGGTTGTTTGAATTGATGATTGTTTATAGTGGTGAAAAAAAACTTGATTTGATTGGTTGGCAGATTTCGAGAATGCTTGATGATGAAATCATTTTCTGAGAAGGTGAGAGGTCATAATGGTCATTACACATCTTAGTCATATGACTGTCACATGTTTGTTATTATTATATTACTATCATTATGACTGTCAAATGTCAGTGTTATCACCAAAATAAACAAGGAGTGTGTTGTTGTTCAATTATGTGTTCAATCATCAAAATTTAGTAATAATACTAGATAAATGGTCACACTGCCCCATGTATGACGATATTAATCGACCATCTATTCGTCGTAGCCTCTCTGTGAGCGAGCAAAATTTAAAAATATTTGTTCCAGTGTGGTTTGCGTAACAGCATAATTACCGATAACAGAACGGCTGTGCGCATCTTCTAAGATCGCAAACAGGGAAGACCAAGCCCATTTTGAATCGCCTATGTGGTAATTCAACAAGCCATTGTGCTCATCTCGAAGTTCACTGCCTGGGAACGTCTCTGCCACGAATTCTTTTACCAAGGTCGTGTCATTACTGGGCGTGTTACTTGGAGGGTTTACCAACAAAGTGAATCCTTGAACGAATTTGTTCTTCAGGTGTTGCGGGCTACCGAGGCAGCGAAATTTGCCATTTACCATGATTGCCAACCGAGTACACAACGCCTCGCATTCTTCCATGCTATGTGACGTAATCATCAGGCATCGACCTAAGGGAAGAGGGGAGGATACAAAATGATTACCAATCACTAGGCATCGATCTAAGGGGAGAGAGGAGGGGACAAACTGATTACTAATGACGGTTTTTTTTTGTATCTGACACTTAATTGTACTTGCAAGAAATTGAGCACAAGGCAAACCTGTACGTAATGTTTCTATACATAAAGCGTTTTCATGGGTCGTCACAGATATATTTTTCAAAGGATTTTCAAGGAGAAAAATATCGATTTTCAAAGACCAAATTCAAATTTCTTTGATGGCATTTCTGTCATACTCAGCATGCGTTCTATGCATTTTCAGGTAATAAATTTAACTGACATATACGCATAGATAAGACACAGACAAAATACGCAAAGGTAAGACACTTAATTGTGACTTCATTACTATCGTGATAAACTCGCAAATTAAGGCAAAGAATACGCTTAGTAATTGCCAAAATTATTACTATTTTTACTTGAAAAGATGAAAAATACGATTACAAAGTCAAAACTAAAGTAGTTTTCAAGGAGTTTCGGCATTTTGTCTTTTTTCAAGGGCGTTTCAAATACACTAGAGAGACATGAAGATTCAAGAGCTTTTCAACGAGTTAAAGGAGTAGCGGGAGCCCTGTTTAAGTCAATAATCTCAGTATCTATCAATATCATCGATATAGTTAGCCTTCATCGCTATTGTTTGATTCAACCTATCTGAAAAGCCATTTATTCGTGTTACGTTGATACTGTCGTTGTTCAGAAAATGAAATTTGCCAACAATGTTTGAAGGATGAAGTAAAATAAATTATAATTAAAAACCCTAACTCTAACATTTTTTAATAATAACCAAAATGGCGCTCATATTAGACGGGTGTGAACTGCATGTAATTGCATTCTTCAACACATCTCTCCCCCCCCGGAAGGAAACCCGCTTCATCACCAGTTTCATACCTTCGGCTCTGACTCTACATAAAGTGTTCCATAACAGTCGTCTTGCAACAGGATCCATTCCAGTAGTTGGTTCGTCGAGAAAAACTATGAGTGGATCGCCAATCAAAGCTATCGCTGTACTTAGTTTGCGTTTGTTTCCACCACTGTAAAAGAAAAGGTGATCTTTGTATTCGTGATCTAAGGAGCCTGAGATTGCTATAAAAAGATGGCAGATTTTCGACGCGTCACATGCATAATTTCCACAAAAAATCACTCCAGATAAAGACACTAGACTGGAGTATATAAGATCTAAAGTTTCAACAAAAGATCACTCAAGATGAAGACACTAGACTAGAGTATATAAGGACTAAAGTTTCAACATCAGATCACTCCAGATAAAGACACTAGACTGGAGTATATAAGGACTAAAGTTGCACATATTTAAAAGTAGACGACATTTTCTTCTATTTTACCTGTATGTTTTAGTTAACTTATCAGCGTGTTCCGTTAGCAACACTGATCTCATTAAATCTTCGATCAATGGATTGATCTCATGACTGGGGACTCCACGAAGTGCAGCATACATTTGTAACATCTCCCGTCCCGTCAATAAATCGATCAAAGCATCAAATTGTGGACAATAGCCTGTTCGTTGACGAACCTTGGTAAACAACGTAATTTACATTTAAAATTATAATATTCATTTACAAAATAGCATGTATAACGCGTGCTCTGATTGGTCGATGCTCGTGTTTGCATCAGGCCATCCAAACACGGAAATTTTAAACATGAAACATATTGACACATGAAAATAACGTGTACAAAGGCAATTTTCCCCGATTGAAGTATTTGTTGTTGACACAATCACGCAAACGCAGGAAGATCAATAAAGGGGGGTTTCGGGGGGTGGGTCATAATCATATATGCATATATCAATACTCTCCCCCCCCCAATTATAGATGGTTGACCACAGTCGGTACTAAATATACAGCACCAAGTTGCGCAGCCAAATGGTATTGTTTGTTTTCTATGGTGTGGCTACAGAATAACGAACATAAAGAAGGTCCTTTCTCTATGCAGTTGAAACTAGGCGACGTTTTCACTTTGCCAGTTTCAGGAGTAATTGATCCGCATCTAAGGCGTAACGGCAATTGAAATAAATTTCATGCTTGAAATTTGCAACGAACAGTAGCCGCGATTCGCATGTATTATTGTCTTCAATTGCGTTTACAGGTCTTTGGGGATCAATTATTGCTGAATCATGCAAAGTCTGAAGGTCGGCTGATTTCAAAGACGAGCAGTTTTTTCGAAACATCCTGTTGAGCCACTACACTGTGGTAATAATACGGGTGGCACAAAAAATGTAAATGAAGTTATCTTCGATATATTCCTCATACTGTGCTGAGGCTGTGTTTCGCTACAGAATGTGGTTTTGTTGGACGGTGTGCATTGTGGAAGAAGAACCAAAATGGCGGACAATACAACGGACCATTGAAACGTTTATATTTTACAAGGTTGTTCTGCAGAGAAATTGAAATATATTTGACCAATTACCTCCTAAGTGGCCGACAACAAGCAACAACTGAAAAGGGAGTTCATTTATGAACAAGTAAGAAATTATTTGTTATGTAAGTAAGAGTTAGTTGCTCGATCTTTGAACGTCAAATGTAGTTCGCTTGGCTTGTATTTATGGCTGTTTACAACTTGTTTTGCGTCGTAATATCATTGAACAATTATATGCGAAGCACGATTTCGTAAATGAGCAACACTAAATATTGCAACAGAAATTTACCACTAGAAAATAACATCGGTGCGGTCAAAAATATTTGCCTGTTCCTGGCATGCATTTACGTCATGAGCCGCTCCAAGTTGGGTGATTTCAACAAAGATTTTCTTTATTTACAATGTAGATGTCATGAAAAATGGCAAAAATTGTGTTGTTGTTCATTCACAGGGGAGTAGTGACATACCACAGTATACCACAGTACTTTTTTCACAGTGACGTAGTAATGACTAGTTCGAGACTGTAATAAGTCTTGTATTTAATGCCGGGCTTAGATAAACACAGGTTCTTATTTTCATTACACATGCATATTAAATAAGGAATTACCTACGTCATTACAGCATATAAATATGATTAGGCATGCAATGTCACACCTCTTTTTCTTCGGTTTTTTTAAATAATTTCACACTATAAATGTTTTTAACTTATTTTTATCTAATAAGAATATCTATTAGGTTTTTTGATTAGACGTCCATACTGAGTTCTTATATTACTGTTGTTAGTACTTTCATTACAATTTTTATAAGATCTATTGTTCTCACTGTAAGACTTATCTGTATTTTGACTTCTCGATTCTTCATTAATCTTTAATAAATGATTTCTATTCCTTCTATAGTAGGTACCATCAGACGTAACCAAATAAGATCTTGGCTCAAGTAACGATTTTTCCACGATTCCTTTTTTTGGAAGCCTTTTTCTGTTTTTATACGTACCTTATCTCCTTCTTTTAATGGTGGAAGTGTTTTTGCATTGCTATCATAAAACTCTTTTTGTTTCTTGTGATACATTTCCAATTTTTCTTGAACATTAACAGGGTTTAATGGTTGAAATTCAAGTAGCTTCTCTGATATTGGTAGCAAAGTCCTACTTCTTCGTCCCATTAGTCGTTGAGCTGGACTGCCAACAATTTCATCTCAAGGTGTATTTCTATAATTAAGGAATCCTAAATAAGGATCGGTGTTATCATATTTTGCTTTCTTTATGATTGCTTTTGCTGTCTGCACAGCACGTTCTGACATGCCGTTACTTTTTGGATATTCAGGTGAACTTGTTGTATGTTTAAATCCATACTGTAACGAGAATGCACGAAATTCTTTACTCCTGAATTGTGGACCATTATCTGTTACAAGATCTTCGAAAATTCCGTATCTCGCAATTTGAGATTTCATCTTTGTGATAACTGTTTTTGATGTTGTATTTAACAAGTAATCAATTTCAAAGAATCCACTGTAGTAATCTACCATAAGAAGATAGCTTCTACCATTCAATTCAAACAGGTCTGCTCCAACTTTACTCCATACCTACGCAACAACGCACAAGCTCAAAAGTCGACAATCGAATGAATATTGAAGCTGTAGAAAAAAGCAATGAAGAGTGGTATTCTGAACTCAAATTTGGCAGACATTTGGTGAACGTGAAGGTGGATACAGGCGCAGAATGTAATGTGCTTTCTAAAAAATTGTTCGACAAAGTCACAGAAGCTGAGCAACAAGTTACCAAAACAAATACAAAGCTAATGTCGTATAGTGGAGATTCAGTTCAAACCTTGGGACAAGTAGTGATGACGTGTTCTTACTAAGACAAACGATACAATCTTCTTTTCTATATAGCGGCACACGATGTAAAGCCTATTCTTGGTTTACCTGATTGCGAGCGTTTGTGTATGGTGAAAAGAATTATAGATGTCAAACCTATTTTCACTAGCGACGATATTCTCAATGAATATGCAGATCTCTTCGATGGCAAACTAGGATGTTTACACATTAAACATCATATCAGTGTCAATCCAAATGTAAAACCTACAATTCATCCTCCTCGACGCGTTCCAGTAGCTATGAGAACGAAAATTAAAGAAAAGTTAGAACGAATGCAACAGATGGGTGTCATCGATCCTGTAGAAAACCAACGGAATGGGTTTCGTCAATGGTAACAGTGGAAAACCAAACAAGTTACGAATATGTATTGATCCTAGACATCTTAATGAAGCCAGTCAGCGAGAGCATTACCCTCTCTTAACAATAGAAGAAGTCGTATCAAGACTACCTGGAGCTAAAATTTTCTCCGTATTCGATGCAGCCTCTGGATTTTGGCAGATACCTCTAGATGAAGATTCCAGTTATCTTACAACATTCAATTTTGGCAGATACAAATTCAATCGTCTCCCATTTGGTATATCCTCAGCACCTGAAGTGTTCCAAAAAGCTATGCACCAGCTGTTTGACAGAATAGACGGTTGTGAAATTATAATGGATGATATCTTAGTATGGGGAACAACAGAGAAAGAGCATGATGAAAGAATTATCAATGTACTGAATAGAGCTCGTGAAATCAATCTCAAATTAAAGAAAGAAAAACAAAGTTAAAGTAACAAATGTAGATTACAAGGGACACAAAATAACGTCAGATGGTCTTCAATCCGATCCTGAAAAGATTAAAGCAATATTAAACATGCCAATTCCTAAAGATAAGAAAGATCTTCAAAGATTTCTTGGAATGGTCCAATATTTGGCCAAGTTTATTCCTTATCTTTCAGAAATGGCAAGTCCCCTTAGAGATATGTTAAAGAAGAACAAGTTGACGGCGACAGAACAAGACTTGAAAAGTTACCAAAATGGCAACTGTTATTGCTGCAGTAAAAGAGTACGTAAATAAAAACAATGAAACTCTTCACAAACGGACTGAAAGTTCAGATAGAATGGAAGAAGTGGCTAAAAGAGAAAATGAAGGTAGGAAGTTATTGGATTCGTTACCTGAGCTCCTTGAAATGGACACTTCTTTGGAAAGACAAAGTCTCATAAAAAAACCGAAGAAAAAGAGATGTGACATTACTTGCCTAATCATATTTATATGCTGTAATGACGTAGGTTTGATTGCATTAACAGCACCAATAAAAAATTCTTCATCACTAACTTCATGAACTGTTCTTTGTGACTTTTGTGTAGACGTTAGACACACCCGAGCAAAGTGGTTTTTCTTATGACATTTGTGGCAAATTTTTCCAAAAGCTGGGCATTGCTTTGGAAGATGTTTTCCTCCACAGTTTCTGCAATTGTTCTTTAATACGAATCTTTGTCCTCGATGTTTATCTTCTTTTGTTTGACTTAAGTTTGTGTAACTTCCTTTTGAGGTTTTCAAATTCTTCCTAGCCTTCAGTTCATCGACATCTTGATAATTAGTAAGATCTTTTACTTGTTGTTCCGACAATTCGTTTGCACTGCATATGTTTAGAGCCTTGTCTAAAGTTAAACTTGTTTCGCGAAGGAGAATCTTTCTTACTGCATCACTGTTAATCCCGCACACAATACGATCTTTAATAAGTTCGCTCTCGAGGTCACCAAACTCGCACTTTCGAGGAATGTTTTTCAAATCTGTAACAAAGGAACTAATCGACTCTGACGGACTTTGCTTCCTTGTATGAAATAAATGTCTTTCGAATGTTAAATTCTTAAGCGGCATACAAATTTCTTCAAATTTCTTCACTAGAATTTCTGGATCGTCTTTGTCTTCCTCTTCGTTGTAGGTAAAAGAAATTATATCTTTCAACCGCATCTTCGCCAGCTAGATTTAAGAGGATGCATGAGTTTTCTTTCTTTGATTTCCGGCTATGTCCTGCAGCAACAATGTATATTTCATAGTTCTGTTTGAAGCGACGCCAATTCTCAGCAACGTTGCCTTCGAGAGTCGTGTTGGCCTAGAAAATCCTTCTGCCATTCGATAAGAACCAACTTTTCCTAATCGCTACCACCATGTAATAAGTCTTGTATTTAATGCCGGGCTTAGATAAACACAGGTTCATATATACATTACACATGCATATTAAATAAGGAATTACCTACGTCATTACAGCATATAAATATGATTAGGCATGCAATGTCACAGAGATATGGCGCCAAGATGGACAATATTACCAAAATCGAAAATATTTACAACGAAACAAATTATCGTATGTCGAAAATAATATACTGGCAACTTTTTCAATATTTGTAAAAAGAAACGCAAAAATATAAAAGAAAACAAAAATTTGTTTACCATAATTTATATATACACAACGAAATTTATTTTTCAAATTATGAAAATTATTTTTATAAAACGAAACTCATTTATATAAAACGAAATTGACATTCATAAAACGACATTTTCTTCGAACAAACGACATTTTTTACCGCGCCCTGCCACAGACATCAAAGAAGAAACGGCGTTTTATTTCGCGTTCCGTGAACACTGTCGACGACTCGTTATCTTGTTCCTTCCATCCTTTTGTCTACCTGTCCCTTCCATATTAAATAAGGCAGAATATCGGGATATTGTGGAATTCTTAGCGAGAGGCTTTAGTTTATTTGATAAGCAGCATGCTCTTCAATTTCATCAATTTTGAATTTCATATTACAAGTTGGACACAAAATTGATGAGGTTTTAGATGTGGCAGCCACACTTGACATTTCATGAGAGATATCATGCAAAGAAGAAGAGTGCAACAAGGGAGGCAATGTTGATTTTAGATTGTCTCCCAAATTTTGTGATGAAAATGAACTTGTGAATTGGTCCTCAAACATTGTTGTTTTCAAAATAATGTCATCATCTTCAGAGCTAATGTCATCACTGCTGTTGTCCTCTGTTTTGACTAAACTATGCACTGACACACTAATGTCTTCTTTGGCCCGAATATATATTGGTCCTTGAGCAGACACATGCTTTAAAAGCCTACCGTCACATTTTGGACAGCCGTCAGTTTCAAGGGAAATCAGCTTGCTGTGTACAGCTCTCATAAATTCGAATTTAGGAGACTTTCTTGTATTAGAAGACTTCACTGCAAACTTGTTTTCTAATGCTGTTCTTATTCCTTCCTCATCCATGGAAGGATCTAACTCAAACGTAGACAAAAATCCTGCGGAAAAAATTGCTTCTCTTTCCCGTACACGTGGTACTTTAGTTTGCCTTGAATATGGTATCAAGACAACATCTTTTAGAGTTGTTCGAGCTTCGTTCAATTTCAGCTTCTTGCCGTTGTTATTTTTACTAGTCTTGGACCTTTTTGACTTTTTTCCTCCCCCATAATTTACACTTGGGTTGAACAGTGGAGACGTGTGGTGCATTGACGTATTAGCTGCTGTAGTCGCTGCTCCTCCGACTGTTGTGGTTGTGGATGAACGACCATTTGCAGAAGGGAACAGAGTGCGTATCGTACTTTCAATATTGCTAGCGTTAGCATCGTTATCTCCTTCAAAAGTTCTTTCACAATTGTTGGAGCAATCACTTTCAGAGAGCTGAGTGATTGCTGCAACAAGGTTTGTCAAGTTATGTAAATTCCTTCGCGAAGACATCCTCAAAATTTTGTAGTGGATGGCTCTTTGCAGGCTACAAAATAATGGCCGCAAAAAAGCGGTAAAAAATGTCGTTTGTTCGAAGAAAATGTCGTTTTATGAATGTCAATTTCGTTTTATATAAATGAGTTTCGTTTTATAAAAATAATTTTCATAATTTGAAAAATAAATTTCGTTATGTATATATAAATTATGGTAAACGAATTTTTGTTTTCTTTTATATTTTTGCGTTTCGTTTTACAAATATTGAAAAAGTTGCCAGTATATTATTTTCGATATACTATAATGTGTTTCGTTGTAAATATTTTCGATTTTGGCAATATTGTCTATCTTGGCGCGCCATACAGAGACCAGTACGTTGGCTAAACTAACAAAACTAACTACGAATTTTATTTAATTTACATCCTAAATTCCAAGCATGAAATTCCTTTAAATGGCATTTACGTCTCCTTAAGGATGAATTACTGCTTTAAAGTCTTGATGTCAGATCAGCCTCGTAGCCAGGCGCTTTGAATTATTTGATGATTAATAAATTGAATGTCACGTGGCGTGTGTGGGCGTCGCGCGTTAGCGTGGCTGATACAAGCGTTACAAGCCGCGATTTTCCCATTTTCTATTCGCGCATGTCGTCCCGCGCTGCACTTTTTCGCACAAATGGTTTAGAGCATCAAAGCGCCTCGGTACGAGGCTAGCATGTTTACAGTTCGCGGACAGATAATTGAAATAAATATATAACGGAACGTAAAGTACCCATCCAGTTGTAAATTTGGTTCAATGGTCTTTACATGATTCTTCAATTTAAGTTAAAGCGGGAAAGGTCGAACAAATCATATACAGTAGCGTAGCCAGTCATACTTTTCACTTCCGCTTTCCTAATATTTTTGTATTTACTGACAGTGAGGAAAATAGATTTCTAAAGACATGAATAATGGTAATCTTTAAAAATTTACACAGCGGAGGTAAATCTGAAGGCTGGCTACGCTACTGGTCATATACAACAATAAAAACATACCCGACTTAAATTAGTCTGAATATCCCACGAGTCAAGGACGGCGGTACCCGAAGTTGGAATCACATCGCCTGTTAACATTTTAAACGTTGTAGTTTTTCCCGCGCCATTGACTCCCAGGAGACCGAAGCATTCACCTAAAGGTATTCCCAAGCTGATGTGATCCACTGCAGCAAATGTTCGACGACCTTTGGGAAAAATAAGGTGTTTATAAAGGAGCTTTGTTCTTTTATAGAAATTCATTGAATAGAAGTTTAAAAATGACAGTGAACTTTCTAAAAAAAGTCTTCATGAAAATCTCGTTTCATTCTCCAGACAATGAGAGTGTTGAATATTTTAAAGACAATCTTGTTTCATTCTCCAGATTATAAAGTACAACCGTTGGAGAGAGTTTTTGTACAGACATGTCACTACGAAGAGAACTCTGCCCATCTGAACAAACACATCAGTAATATACATTTTATAATTTTCTGATGCAAATTATGTAAATATACATTATAATTTAAGTTCTCATTATGCAACCCGACAACAGTGGTTATAAAATCGGCCATTACAGGTTCCTCGTAATGAAACAAGATGTCATAGATATAACATAAACTGTTTAAGAAAGTCTACTGACATTTTAAAAGTTTTATTTCAACAAAACCATTAAACAGCAAAATTTTTGTTTCATAGACACTTTAAAAGCCCGTTTCGTATGTGAAGACTTTTCTAGTGGTAAAAAATTGTTAAGTTATATTTTCAATCAAGCACAACGAACTCATCGCAACCATCTTTTTTAACTTTCCAAAATATTGTGTAACAAAACGAAAATTTTTTTGACATGATTTCGACTGATAAAACAAGGCTTTCTTTTCAACACATCTACAAAAGAAAGCTATTAAAACAAAGCGAGGCGAAATTCTTTACCTGGAACTTTAAATATTTTCGTAAGATCTTTCACTACAAGCACGTCTTCGTTCACTTCGTCGTTGAGTACTCGTCGTTTTTCCGCCATCACGTCGGAATCTTCCGTTTCATCGTTTGGATGCATGCTGTCAAACGGATCGACGTACACCGATCTAATGGAACTTCGCAACGACCGAATAGCATTGAAGTCGATCAGCAGAATAATAAACATGAAGAAAATTCCTTCAAGTGGTAACACCAAGAGAAATCGACCAATTCCAGGATTTTCAAAGGCGAAATAATTCGTCTGAATCCTCGCTCTCTGAGACATGCACATCACTGGCGCATACTTTTCTATGCACATATTGTAAAGTCTGATACGGTTATAATTCTCAAAAATATTGGAGAACGACTGTCCGAGGCAAAAGTTGGGGAGTACCAAAAAAGTCCAGTTAAGGACATCAACAGTGTGATGGTAGTCAAGACTCTGAATGATGAACACAACAAGCAAGGCGACAGGACCAGTTACAATATTTAACAACGTCAATAAGATGAAAGCT
This sequence comes from Xenia sp. Carnegie-2017, assembly GCF_021976095.1. Taxonomy (NCBI): domain Eukaryota; kingdom Metazoa; phylum Cnidaria; class Anthozoa; order Malacalcyonacea; family Xeniidae; genus Xenia; species Xenia sp. Carnegie-2017. The sequence goes on from NW_025813503.1 coordinate 297,322, forward strand.
TTCGACGCCGTTTTGAAGAGAAACGAGAAGAGATACATAAACGGGATGATGGCTGAACCATAAAGCATCAAAACGAGAAAAACTATTCCAAGACGATAGCCTTCTGCAATGAATTAAAATCAGTTTTTGAGAAATAGTGCGAAATGGCAAAGTTCACCCGATCCGAACGTTGCTAACTTCAACGGAATTGTTGGAATTTTAAGGGTTGACTGAGATCTAAATGGGACGTTTGACATGCAATTCTGTGCTTCCACGAACTTTAAAGTGAAAAATGTGTTTAAAAAGACAAATATAAATGCTGTGACCTAACTCCACTGCCAAACATCTGTAAAAGATCGTATCCTAAGTATGAAGGTATGTTGCTATCACAGGCTCACAGCCGCATACCAGATTCAACGTCGTAAACTTGACGTGATTTTGTCATCAAAAACCATTGGAATTGTTTAAAGTTGGTTGATTAGCCGAGAGATTAGGGGTTTGGGTCGAGTTCATTCTCCTTACAAACAAGTATTTCGAGAATTACGAGGAGTCCTCGATCATTTTGTAAAATAACTTTATTGGATCACAACGTTCGGATTGGCTGAAAGATCAGGCAAATGACGTTTTATTGGAAGATATTGACAACGCGAAATCAAATTTGCCAAAGGCAGTGAATCGTTTTGGCGACCATGACGACAGTGAAAAATCCAACCTGCAATTTTCAGTCCTGCTGAGTAAATTTCAGAACATTATTTACTGTTTTTACAAAGAGTACATAAAAATCTACATAACATGACCAAGTAAACATGCTAGCTACGTCAGAGCTTGGGAAATTCGACCTACCTGTGTACGCAGGAACGTTAAAACATGCAAACAAAATAACAACGCCGATACAGGGAAGTGTGAAATTCACCATGTCCCACAACCACGAAGCAGTCCAGTAGCTAATGGGATCAACGCCACTAACGAACTGCACATGTTTTGCACCGTTCGTTCGCTCCTGGACGACAAACACGACAAAACTTGAAGCAAGAAACGCCATGCCAAACAGCAGATTGAAAGCTATATTAAGACCACCACTGTTGCTGGATAGAAAAAGAAAGTTAATGAATTAGAACTTGTTGCCTTAGCAACTATTGATCGTTGGCAGATCACTTTAAAGAAAACGGAGCAGAGGGACTAGCGGCTATTGCATCCCACTATTGATTAGACCTTTTTGCCTTAGCAACTATTGATCATTTGTGGATCACTTCGGAGAAAGCGGAGCAGGGGGACTGAGGGCTGCCCCCCCCCGAATCCCTTCTTTCACAGTTTTACCTAACTTTGGCAGTCGATAACCCCGCCCCCTAATAAAAAATATGCTCAGCGATCCCTGCCTTTGAAGTGAACACAGTCGTATGTCAGGAATAAATCAGTCTTTCATACATATATATATATATACATACGACTGTGTTCACTATACATATATAGCACTGTCGGATTGTGTAGAGAGTCTCAAAATGGAGACGTTCACCGTGTTCGCGGTATGCAAGGCTCACCTTTATAGGTTTGAGCACTCTGGTGACTCTACAATACAATCCATACAATGTGTAACCATACGTCCTGTGTCCCAAGTGCAGGAGTCACAATTTTAATATGGTGATAGCCGGGAGGGCACATTGTATATACACTTTGTATATATATATATATATATACAACGTACATCCTGTGTCCCAGGTTGAGGAGTCCCCATTGCCCTATGGAGGCACTATGAGGGTACATTGTTATACAAGCTGTATACATTATAACAATAGTGCAATGGTGACTCCTGCACTTGGGACACAGGATGCACTGTTAATATATATCAATTCATAATAAATACACATAAATTTCAATAGAAATTTGAGAGACTAAAAACAATACCTGATTACATAAAAACACGGGCGCTGATTGGTTAAATGCTCAAAAAACCGTTTTTTTTAACTCAGATTGAGTGGTTTTCGCAGAAAATTTAACAGTGAATAATGTTTTATTAAAACGCTATTCATTAAGGAAATACAAAATATATTTACTTCTCCCTATATAGTTATAGGAACGCTTGTTGTGAAAGTTTGGGAAAAGCTCGAAAGCAAAAATAACATACTCATCTAAATCATTTGATTTTTGCTTCGTAGTTCTCGGCAAAGGATGATTTGTCACTGTGATTAATTTGTTTTTATTCCCGGAACTGTTTTTCAAAATGGCGTTGTCCACTGCACTCAGTGCCACCGCTATCGCATGATAAGCTTGATCGTTGAACCAAGCCTTGGCTATTGCTAAATAAGAACACACATAAATTACCTTAAATTCGCCAAGATTCTTAGCTGATCTACCTCATATTTATGTTTTCTATTAATCTAGAGATCCTTCCTTGATCTACAGATCCTTCCTTGATCTACAGATCTTTCCTTGCTCTACAGATCCTTCCTTGATCTACAGATCCTTTCTTGATCTACAGATCCTTCCTTGATCTACAGATCCTTCCTTGATCTACAGATCCTTCCTTGCTCTACAGATCCTTCCTTGATCTACAGATCCTTCCTTGATCTACAGATCCTTTCTTGATCTACAGATCCTTCTTTGATCTACAGATCCTTCCTTGATCTACAGATCCTTCCTTGATCTACAGATCCTTCCTTGATCTACAGATCCTTCCTTTATCTACAGATCCTTTCTTGATCTACAGATCCTTCCTTGCTCTACAGATCCTTCCTTGATCTACAGATCCTTTCTTGATCTACAGATCCTTCCTTGATCTACAGATCCTTTCTTGATCTACAGATCCTTCTTTGATCTACAGATCCTTCCTTGATCTACATACAGATCCTTTCTTGATCTACAGATCCTTCTTTCATCTACAGATCCTTCCTTGATCTACTGATCCTTCCTTGATTAAAAAATCCTTCTTGATCTACAGATTCTTCGTCGATCTAGAAATTCTTCCTCGATGTACATATACTTGCTTGATACTTTCTTTATCTACGGACCTTTTTCTCGATGGACAAGTCTTTCTTGATCCCCTTACAACATTTTGAACTCATTAAAAAAGCATAAATTGACAGATATTGATAAGAACTATTGCACCATCATAGTTACACACCTTCAGGGAGGGTGAAAACAATGTAGCTACACGAGTAAGCAATACCTTTTTTATTTGCTTCAGTAAATGTCGCTGCAACCAGATAATGTCTGTTGAAGTATCCAATGTTTCTTCCTTTGGCTTTTTCTAGTAAATATTTGGTCATGTTCCCATCACGGAAAGCACTATCCTTGTCGATATCAACGAACTTAGTGTACGAGCTTGCCGAATGTGTGTACATTTTAACCAGATCATTTATCTCCCTGAAAAAGATTTATTTACGCTTACATCAAATTTTGATGTCTTATCGGGATTTTAAATCCGGGCGCGCATCATTCAGCATGTTTTGCTGCAAGAAGTTTAGTTTACTGCACAGAAAACGAAAACGGTTTTGTTCTTGTAACAAAGATATGAAACAAAAGCACGTCGCTGATTATATTTACTCATCCTAAAGAGGGTTTAGCACAGTGATGGGGCATTGAAATGAAAATAATAGGTTAATTTCTAAGTCTCCTTTTTTTAAAACCCGGTGATGAACCACGTTAAGTAGTTTACCATAAGAAAATTCAAGCATTTTGTTCTTAAAATCTAAACGATTTAACCAAATAAAATTGAACGGCTCTGGTTTGAAAATTCGAACAATTCCAAGAATTTAAATCGAACAATTCACAAACATATTTTACCATAATTTAGCAGGAAATAATATGTAAATTTGATTCCACTTGATTAAATATACAACTGGAAGGCTACTTTTATACATTAACATGCCTGTTTCTCTGGGCCGTGCGTGGAAAGATGGGGACTAGTTTAATTACTGGCTTCAAATTTTGGGGAAGTAACCGTCCAGTTATATTTAAGTTCAATATATCTACCTGTTCGGGTTTCCAGCAATTGAGTAAGGTGCAATGTTATCATGAAACATAGCTGTCGTCAAAATTCTGGGAGGAGAGTCCTCGGGCTTAGGAATCATGTCAATGGAAATCAAAGCAAGCATTGTGTAAATAAGAGGCACGAGAAGCTGAGGAATTATGGCTATTTTATGTCGACGCGAATGAAGAAAGCGTTTCTTGAACATAGCACACCACCTCTGCAGAAACAAGGTTATTCCGTAGTTTAACTGTGGCTTTGTTGTGTTTGTTATTGGCATCATACTGTTGTTGCGTCCATATAATGTGTCTTCATCATTCACTGTACTTACTGAAGCGTTTATTGCATCCGCTAGATGACGTACAAAAGAAAAAGTTTGACTTGAAACACCATGAACAAAAAAACAACTATTCAGTATTGGTCAAATCAAAACCACAAATCAGCATTTTATAGAAATGAGTCAATGCTAAACAAGCAAAAATTACCACTTTTACCACAGCTTACTCTCGAGTCTATCATCTAAAACCTCGTCGCGATCCTTTACTTTCATTGATATCCCAATCAATCAACAATTACAACTTTCATCACAGCTTAGTCACAAGTCTCATCTAAAACCTCGTCGCAATCCTTTACTTTCATTGATATCCCAATCAATCAACAATTACCACTTTTACCACAGCTTACTCTCGAGTCTATCATCTAAAACCACGTCGCAATCCTTTACTTTTATTGATATCCCAATCAATCAACAATTACCACTTTTACCACAGCTTACTCTCGAGTCTATCATCTAAAACCTCGTCGCAATCCTTTACTTTTATTGATATCCAAATCAATCAACAATTACCACTTCTACCACAGCTTACTCTCGAGTCTATCTTCTAAAACCTCGTCGCAATCTTTTACTTTCATTGATATTCCTATAAATCAACAATTACCACTTTTACAACAACTTATTCTCGACTCTATCATCTAATGTCCCGGCACAAACCCTTACTTTCATTTATCCCAGGAAATCAGCACTTTCCACCTTTACCATAACTAACCTTTGAGTCTATGATGTAATGTCCCATCACAATCTTTTACTTTCATTTATCCCAGGAAATCAACACTTACCACCTTTACCACATCTTACCTTTTAGTCTATCATCTAACGTGTCGTCACATTCCGTTCCCACTTTCATAAAAACTTCTTCCATGGTTGTCATTGAAGCGCCATAACTAGCAATTCCCAGCTCCTTTCGTCGAGTCTCCAGTTCTGAGAACAACGTGGAAAAATTCCGGGAAGATTCTCGAGGCAAGATGTATGACAATTCAGCGCCTAACGTAGGTAAAAAAAGTATTGCAAAGGTCTACTGGCTAGACACTACATCGAAAAACACTTACAACAAAAGAAATGTATATTATTTAAACTTCATACTGATAAAATATGATAAAGTTGGTAAAAATACAACGCCTTCTCAACAAATGACAGCTTAGTTCGAGCTGACGTCTCTCTAAAGTCTCCTAGAGAAGTGCATCAAAACTTACCAGCGCGACTTTCCAATTGGCCATTCGGGACATAGTCTTTAACAAGTTCGTCAATTTTGTGTTCTTTACATTCTGGTTCTTTGACCATCACTAGATGATAACCCACGTCATAATGGTTTTTCAAAAACAATGAACTACCACAACAACGGATTTTGCCCTCAGCCATTATTGCAATTCGATCTCCTAAAACGTCGGCCTCGTCCATGAAATGTGTCGTCAGCAAGATCGTTCGCCCGTCACGATACTTCTGAAGCAGTTCCCAAGTAAACCTGCAGGCGGATGGATCCATACCGGAAGTAGGTTCATCAAGCATTAACACCTTGAGGAAGTGAGTTGGTGAATAATTTAACTTGGTAATTACAAGCATATCTTCTAAGAAGACTTTAAAACAGATTTATGCCTAAGCAGATTGCTAATCCTTATATACTCCAGTCTAGTGTCGTCAATTGAAGTGATTTGATGTTGAAACTTTAGTGCAAAATACCTCAGTCTATATCACGAGTGATCTTCAGATGTTAATTCTAGTAATAAACAACTGCACGTGATGTGCACGTGATAATATCTACCTTCGTTTTTCCAATCAGCGCTACTCCTAAAGATAGCTTGCGTTTCATCCCGCCGGACAAATATCTTGTCTGAGCGTTAGCTTTATCGGCCAGTTTGATGGACTCCATCATTTTTTCCACTTCGCTATCGATTTCATCACTAGACAGACCCTTCAGTTTTCCGAAGAACCACAAATGCTCCTTAACAGTCAGTCGATCGTACAAAACGTCATGTTGTGGACATAAACCTTTTTGAAAATAGTAAAAATGAAATAGACGATTAACTATTACAATGGAAGACAGTTGGGTCGTGAAAATAAAAACGACCATGTCTCTAGACAGAGTTGCTTTAACTTAGTGATAATGGACCGAGCGATTTAGAAATATACCAATAGTGTATGGGATTGAACAGTTTAATCAAATGCTAATTAATATCGATTCTTCTAAATATGATATTAACACGATGTTCTTAAAATATATTCTTAAGTGTAGTTTTAAGACTTTCATACTAGTGGAACTGTAAATAGCTAGTTGAACTATACTCTTTATTTATAGAAGTTACATACTAGTGGAACTGTAAGTAGCTAGCTGAACTATGCACTTTATTTATAGAAGTTACAAACTAGTGGAACTGTAAATAGCTAGTTGAACTATACTCTTTATTTATAGAAGTTACATACTAGTGGAACTGTAAATAGCTAGTTCAACTATACTCTTTATTTATAGAAGTTACATACTAGTGGAACTGTAAGTAGCTAGTTGAACTATACTCTTTATTTATAGAAGTTAGATACTAGTCGAACTGTAAGTAGCTAGTTGAACTATACTCTTTATTTATAGAAGTTACATACTAGTGGAACTGTAAGCAACTAGTTGAACTATACTCTTTATTTATAGAAGTTACATACTAGTGGAACTGTAAGTAGCTAGTTGAACTATACTCTTTATTTATAGAAGTTACATACTAGTGGAACTGTAAGTAGCTAGTTGAACTATACTCTTTATTTGTAGAAGTTAAATGTAGTTCTTTTCTCAGTCATTTCACATTGTAAATTGTTATGAATTTCCACAACCGGCGGCGTAGCCAGCTCCCAAGTTGCTTGTATTATGTAGATATTTGGGCTTGGAGGCTGGCTAAACCATTGCACCTAACAGTCACAACCTTATATGTTTGTAAATTTTGATAGCCCAGGATACTCCCGGGTTCAAACCATTTACTTTAGTCGCAACCTTTTCTAAATGTTTCAAAAACATTTCGCTACTTTCCTCACTGACCTAAACTTGACCGTACGCCATCCATACTTGTTCTAATGTCGTAACCATTGACAACGGCAGTTCCCTGACTCGGAGAATAAAAACCGGTAAGGACAGACATCAAACTACTTTTACCAGCTCCGTTATGACCAAGAAGAACCGTAATTTGTCCCTCGTACATCTTTAGTGAAACATCATCTACAGCGACTTTTTTACCTGCATAACACACGAAAGTTTAATATCGTAACTTGAAGCCGTAGTTAACCTCAGCAAAGTCTGGTAAGACTCGCTCCGTCATAAATCATGACGTCATAAATGGCTCCCGTCTGGTCTTGTAAGATATGTGAGGTCGTGAGGTTTGGACCTGTTTCACTGTAGCAAATCACTCCCCTACACCCCCCGTAAATCCGTCCAGGTCATCTACCTGTTACTCCGTCATAGATCTTCACTAAATTTTTGATGTCAATCCCCACATCCAGACCTTGAGGAGCCCTTTCGAACTTCTTCGATGTTTCGAACTTCTCCGCATTTCTTAATAATGGCAAGGTTTCTTCATCATTTGATACCTGCGGCAGAAAGATATTTTACACATATCACTCCAAATATAACACCAAAACCTATAATACTTTTTAAGCAGTATTCAGCAAGCAGTCACTAAGCTTCCGCATTAAAAAAATTTGACCTGACTTGAACTTTTTCTATTGATATATTAATCATCAGAAACTTCCCACAATTATTAAACTGCGCATGCTCAGATGCTTTGCTAGTCGTGAAAGATATCTCACACTCCAGCAGCTTAACATGACCGTTCTGACAACGTAAGCAAAAAAGCACATACGATTTCCAATATTATGACAATTTTCACAATGAGGTCAATAACAATTTATTACAATTAACCCTTTGCTGGTCGGCGTTGCTTTAGGACAGCAATCACCGAACACGTTGGAGCTCGGTCGAAGAAAAAATTCATGCAACGAACGGTTAAGGCGAATAGTTTAAGCCCGGGAAGATAATAAAAGCGATGCCACGACACTAACACAAACAGCCTTCTCAGGACGACACTAAACTACACAATCAACATCTGTATTTATGACTGTTGCTAAGCAAAATTTCAAGTTACCTTTTCAAAGCTTCCGCACCAGTAGGTCTTGGTGAATGGGAAGTAAAAAGGTTTTGAAGTACCATACTGTCCTGGGAACACATTTTCAATATACCATGTAAGCATACCATATATGGCACAACTAATAATCATCATGATGAACACAGTCCCGAGGGAGAACGTGTCGTCCACATCAACACCATGAAAAAGGTTATCCCATTGAACGCCGCTACCGGATCCTAGAATGTAAAAAACGTTTTGGCGGGATCATTGGTGTCAATCCTGTGTTAATTGGGGGGGGGGCACATTCATATGTTCTGCTATGCCAAGCTAATTTCTTTTTAAAACAATTTCATTTTCAAAAGAAATCAGACGGGCATAAAAGAACATATGAATATGGTCACCTCAATTATCGCAGGATTGACCCCCATGGGCGGGATTAGTATTTTCGTTATTTAGAGAAAAGGCAAACGTAAAATTAGAAACAAAATTGGAAGTTTTCAATGTCGGGCTAAAAACTACATGAACGCTGCACAGTGGTGTCCAGCTCAATAATTATGGGGAGGGGGGAGGGGTAACATTCATATAGGCATTTTTTGTGAATTATGTTCCTTCGAAATCAATTCTTTTTTTAACGCTATATGAATAAAAGCCTGCCAACCAAGTGCCCAGCGGGGGACGCAGAAGAATCGTTTCACCTGGCGTCATAGCTGTCATGCTAGAGTCCCAATTGTAAAGAATTCAAACAAAGTTCTTTTGTTTGGTACACCATTATGGCACCTTCATTCATCCTCAAGTTCATCCTTTGGCAAAGAGTGAAAACGACGTATACAGGGAGTCACGAGAAAAGTGACATTATACAGGGTGTCACAAGAGAAGTGACACTATACATGGTGTCACGAGAAAAGTGACACAATACAGGGTGTCACGAGAGAAGTGACACTATACAGGGTGTCACGAGAAAAGTGACACTAAACAGGGTGTCACGAGAAAAGTGACACTATACAGGCGTTCTTTGATACACCCTGTATTCAGAAATTATCTCATTGTTCGTAAATTGTTGTTAACGCTGTGGTTACAAACATTAAACCTCGGGCTTAATGAACTTATATGAGCATGAAGAACATCCATTTTCAGATGAAAGTAATTTAAAACGAAAGCGGTTCAACACACACAGTCCATCAACGTTTTAACTTACCTTCAAACTTGCCGATGTCAATCGCTCCAAGAGACATGCCAAGATTTGGTATGAGGCATGCAATTGCTTTGAGAGTGAACGACATTTTGTCGTAGTATTGCATTATGAAGAAGAATGGTATGAAGGAAATATACCAAATTATACCACCACCTGCAGCAGCGGTGCTCGCTTTGGAGAAAAAAACGCTTACGAAAAAACAAAACATATTACCAGAGGTAAAATAAAGCAAAAGATAGATGAAAAATATTGTGGGTGCTGTTTTGTCGATAACACTCCCATTACTGTTCAATTTTATCGTGAAAAGAAGCGTCATTATGACAACTGCAAGGAGACAAATAAGAAAACTTTCAATAAACCACGCCACCCAATGAAGCCAATTATTGACGCCGATGATTTTTAAAGTTTCCTAAAAAACATGAAATACCTAACTTAATTATTTTGTTAGAACACGTGAATTAAAGATATAGCTTTTAATGAATTGAATAAATCTGTAGTAGCAAATCTTCTCAAAAAACTGAATTACAAATTAATTAAAAATGTCGAAATAGTGCTCAGTTTGACAACATTTTTGGAGTGAACAATCAATGAAAACATTTAAAAGGTAGAATTGTCTCTTCCAGGAAGATAAAATTTTCCACCATCAAATATATTGCAAAACGATCTTAATATGAATTTAATTATCCAAAGAAGTTATTTCTCTGACTTTATTGCAGGCTTTGAATTAAAAAGATCTCAGCAAATAAGACAAATTACAGCTTACCTTTAGCCCTTGTTCCTTCTCATATACAATATTACGCACAATCACAAGTGCAATAAACAAAAAAGCAATTGCAATGACGACTGGGATTAAAAATTGAATATTTGAACTGAAGGAAACCTTAAAAGAGTTTGTGAATGGAAATTTTTCTATGCGAACCGATATTTGGTCTTGAGTAGCAAACTGTCCAATAATAGCTCGATCTACTGCATGTTGGGTAAACAAGAAAGCGGTACTATAATCGTCTGGACTGCCTTCATGGGAATCATCTTTATTTCTTGGTTCAGGATTTTGAAACCTCGAGAAAACATACTTTGTCAACCAGCCATTGCCATTCTTGCCAAGGCCAGAGTTGTCTTCCTTTGGGTTGATGAGTCGCAGCTTGTAGTTGATGAAATTGGCCTGTTTTGATGGGAGACGAGTAAAGTATATACCTCCAATGCATTTGGTAGAGTTGCCTTCAGAGGAGCTCATTAGTTCATTAACCACGTCATCCTCATTTGGAAATATTTGCAAGGTGATATTTTGATCCGGATAAGCATGTTCATTAAGATAAAATGTAAGGTTGTTGAAAAGCTCTTGGGACAGTTGAGAAGCATTATTTGCAGCCAAGCCTATAGAGAATGATCTTCTTAGTGCTGGTGGTGGAGAGGTTACACTGAATTCATTCCAAACCAAGGCTGGGCAATCAGTGACAAGGAACAATCGCAAGGCCAGGAGTGTGAATGACATGGAGATTGGTAACCCTATTTGAAAAATGGTTCCAATCGGATGTTTTCTTTGAAGCTTGAAGTTCTTCCATATCAGCAGACCAAGTTGTTTCAATTTCGACATTCTCCCAGCCAGTTTTTTAACTGGTACCTTTTAAATAAATCTTAAATTTTCGAAAGAACTCACGAATGCAAAACCATCAACTCGTAAGATCTAAAAAAGCAGTTAAAGTACCACTTACTTAATAAAAAAACTCCACAATCTTTGTCGTGACACTTTGCTAACACTCATGAGTCAGGAGTCAGAAAAATGCTATTTTTAAATCACGAATTAACGTAGCTTCCTTTACATCAGACCCGTATGCATCATAATTAAGACTTTTCATATACTTATGAGGTTTTTTGTGATTTGACAGCGAGAAACTCTGTGAGACTCTAATGCTAGTTGACGGATGCTAGTTTTGTACAAAATTCGTATCACAAACTGCTAGCAACTTTCAATGTCAATGAATCGATACAAATGTAAATAATTCTTTTATTTACTTACAATGCCCAAAAACGCTCATCAGATTGCGTTTGTTTGTTGATAGGGACTAAAAACGAACAAAGTTGCGAATTTGGCTTTTAAACGTTTTCGATGTTATGTATGGTCGTAAATCATATATAGACTTACAGGAATTCCGTAGCAATAATTTTATATCAGCATCCAGATTTCGTAAAGGCTTGATGATGAAATCATTTTCTGAGAAGGTGAGAGGTCATAATGGTCACAAGACATCTTAGTCATATGACTGACACATGTTTGTTGTTATTATATTATTATCATTATGACTGTCAAATGTTAGTGTTATCACCACAGCGCATGCTCGCCACTAAAATAAACGAGGAGTGTGTTGTTGTTCAATTATGTGTTCAATCTTCAAAATTTGACAAATTAAAATTCAAATAACTTTACAGATATAAATAAAGAACACTTGAAAATCAGGTCTTTATACAAACGAAGGAAGTAAATAAAACCAACAAAAGCTTTATTTATTTAAACTTTAATGCTACGTTAGTCAACAAACTCCATAATATTTTCCCTTTTTTTAATGCGGACCTTTGATACGAAAGCGTTGGGATAAAAATAAAAATAAACAAACTCTATCATATATTTTTAATTAACTATTAAACGTCAAAAGCAATCTAGAAGCATTTCCTGTGAACAATCGAAGGTCCAGATTCGTCGTATTCTTGTTTCGAGATCCACATCTGTTGGAAGGTGGAAAGAGAGGCCAAAATGGAGCCACCAATCCAGACAGAGTATTTTCTTTCTGGTGGAGCAATAACCTTGATTTTCATTGAGGGAGGGGCAAGAGCAGTGATTTCCTTCTGCATTCTGTCAGCAATAGCAGGATACATGGTGGACCCACCAGAGAGAACGGTGTTAGCGTAAAGATCCTTACGGATATCAACATCACACTTCATAGTGGAGTTGTAACATGTTTCGTGGATACCTGCAAACTCCATACCAAGAAAAGAAGGTTGGAAGAGTGCTTTTTAGTCGTAAATATCGTCAATTTTGCCACCTTTCAAGATGGCGGCTTGCCTCACTCGTTCGTTCATTTGCTGCAGATATAGGCAAGGTACGTATTGTTAGCGTTAGGATTAGGATTTGGATTAGGGATTGGGTATATAGAGGAATATATTCATAGCTGCTGATACAGGCCAGATATGGTTAGCGCTAGGCTTTGGATTTGGATTAGGGATTGGGTGTATACAGGGTTGTATTAATAGCTGTAGATATAGGCCAGGTATGGTTGGAGTAAGTGTTAGGCTTAGAGTTAGGGTTAAGGTTAGAATATAAGGTATAAAGTAATTTAGTACATATTACCTTACTCATGAAATTTTTTAAACCTATCTTCATAAGATGTGACTTCCTCCCCTAGCACATACTTTATTCTTTTTCGTTACTGGGCCTTCGTGCATTATTCAATTTGGTTAGTGTCATAAGACCTTGCAATTCATTTTGTGGTATTTTTTTTGTAACTTAAAATGAAACGAATATGTTTATGCTTAGATTATGTACTTATTTATCGAACTTACGTTTTAAAATGACAATTTTTTAACGCCTAACTTGCAAATGACAAGATTTTGCTTCTCATTTTATTCCCCAGATCAGATGTTGAGATTGAATTTTAGATTTACATTATCAACGGCGTTTTATCCCACGCATGACGAGTGGCTAAAAATTTTCATTTTTTTTCGGTAATATGGTTAAATTTGCGAGATATGTTTGGGCTGAATTTATACCTACAACAACAGTGTGAAGACAGCTACTTAAGTACCACGCAAAAAAAATTGATGAACAATAATATGAATCCTAAACGCCATGAAGTTTTGCCAAAAAGAACTATCGACGTACGAAGCTGTGGATCTTACCAACATTTTTGTTGCGTGATTGAACTTTTAAAAATTCCTTTTTACCACAAAGCATTACAAGAAGTATTTGTTACTAAATATTAGTTTTTAATTGTCTATTGGTTATGATTATAAGTATAAGAATTAGCTATTTAAAATTTATCTGTAAGGATTTTTGCAATTTAACCATTTCGGTCTTGTAACCATTTACTCATTTAACCATTTCGGTCTGTAATTTAACCAAGTCTTATGTGTAAGATGGACGCAGTTTGACCGCATATTCAAATTTTCTAACCGTACCTGATCAATTGAGCTTAACACCCCTCCTGTTCTGAGCTTTGCCACTATATAAAGCAGGTGGGAGTCTAAGCTCATCACGACAAATCTAGTGAAAAAATTGCCTATATGGTCATACTGGTTGGAAATAACAAAAACTTCAACATCTGTATAATGACAATAGATAGTCATAAAAATTGTTTAAAGGAATGTTCTGATATTTTATAAGCTGTCTTCAATAAATTAATATATAATTTAAACATTCTTTGCACATTCGCTTTTATAGGAAATAGTCGAATGGTACATGACAATACGCTATGCTAAATTGAAAATGATGAAAGCTGGCAATGTCGATTTCGATGAAAAAGAGGTTAATTTTTTGATGGTAATTTTCTCGAGTTTTGACGTTTCATACTTAATATACATTTTTAGTTGATAAAGATCAGCGGTGAGACGCGGGCTCATGAAATAAAAATCTTGTCGCCCACCCTGATTAGAAAACCACGATTGCGAGTATAGAAAATATCAAAACTATTTTCCTAACATAAACACTTTTTTAAATTTATATGTATTAAACAATCTGCAAGCTGCAGTGGCTTGCGGATGCTGAAATAGCGACAGAAAAAGGGAACATTTCTTGACTCCGGCAATTAGCACAGTATTAGTTTTACTATTTTGTTTTTAACACGATACTGGAAGAGTGTTTCTACTACTAAGTTTTAATTTAAAGTTATTTTGGTCCAGTCTTGTTTGTTCTTTGCTTAATCGCTCGCCAGACGTGTCGAAGCTGTCAATTTTTATTGAGTTTTGCATCCATCTTGTATCATGATCAAGACATCAAGCTAAACTCTCCTGATTTGAATTGAGTTTACCTCCCAAAAATGGGGCATAATTTGTTCAGGTTTTTTTTTGAAAAGATGAAGGGAAAGTTTACAACAGAGTTGTGTTGAAATTGAATGCAGTGCCATGCAAAATTAATGAGAACTATGGTACATGTTGTATAATAAAAATAACTATTAAACTGTTTGCCTGCTCAATTTGACTGACTGTATAGTGTAGACAATTATAATGGGATTGGAAGTTGGATTTATGCAAACAATTTTAATGTACTACTTAGCGTTTCTTTAAATGAAGTATTTATTGTTATAGTAAACAGATTACTATTTCAAAACCAAGATAAAAGTAGTGTGTTGAACAATGTGCTAAGATTTGTTTCTACCTTTTGTAATAGTAATTGTTATAGTAAACAGGTTACTACTTCAAAACCAAGATAAAAGTAGTGTGTTGAGCAATGTGCTAAGATTTGTTGCATGTTATGATTATGTCATTAATATGCATGAAAAATTAAACATATTGTCTCATCTCATCAAACCCATACTTGGTATGATTCCAGGTGATACACAAATTCATATCGGATGCATTGCTTACAATGAAGTTGGATGTAGAAATTCTTTGTTTCTTATGAAGAATTAGTAGAAATCAATAAAAAGAATTCTTTAAACAAATTATAAACAAATTTAAATTTGCTCATGGTCAAGCAACCTAGTCAAAGAAGCAAAGTCTGTCTTCAACATGTGACCTTTCCAATTATGTTTAGTTTCTTTGTACAAAATACTATTTTCGAGAAACTTGATTTGTATGTCTTTCATTAATATTTTTTATCAAGAGATAAAAGGAACTAATTCAAAGGCTTGATGTAAAATACAAAGATTTAACAAGTTGTTTATCATTTAATTCCCAAATGTTAGTTTGTACATATAAATATTAAATATTGGTAGCTGTAAGTTGTTTAAGCAAAACAGAAGAGTAGTAGTGCTCGAAGGGGTTAGCATTTTTGAAAAATTATATCTTGTTCTTGACATATATTACACAATTCCAAAAAACTGTAAGTAATGCACAATAATATATATAGAACTTGATAAATTTCTTTGCCTACACTGTCAAATAACTATTTTGCCTTCATGCAGCAATAGACAGTGTTTTTGTCGGAGAAACCAATGCACTTTAATTTCCAAGTTTGTAATTTTAATGGAAAATTAATGTAGTTCTGTTCAGTAATAGACCCAAGATTCTGCCAAGCTGTTTACAAAATACAAATTAGAAGCAATAGTATCATGGTGCTTTGAATTTTTTTCTTTTTTGTAGCTCTTCTATTTCAACATACTTTCTTTATGAGTTTTCAGTAGATTTATCAGGTGATGACAATAAACTTATGATACTTATCCATGGTAAATTTTCAGTTGACTTATGTCGTAGGACTGAAGCAAACATTTTATCGCTTCCTTAGGAGCATTTTTACACAGATTTATCCATTTGAGCAAGAAAAATATTTGCACTAAACTGTTTACAAACAGTCAAACACACAGAAGCATGAAATAATGTATAAGTTTGACGAGATTCTTTCGTTTTCTAAATCTTTTCTCGCTTACTTTTTCCTGCCAAGACCTTTCTAACGCTGGTATCAAATTTCCTTTAGGATAAGGGGTGGAAAGAAAGATGGCTTTGTGTAGATGGTCGTCGAGTTATGTACTTGGAGAAAGCAACGGTAATTATATCCTAATGTCCGTGTCATAAGACAGGAAATTGATGATATAAAACATTTACTTCCATTCGTATTGTTGTGACGCTACTTTGTGCTCAAATTTAATTATCTTTCTGTGCACCTATTTTTAATAAAATCAAGACGAGTACACAACCCACTGTATGTAAATAGCTTGTAATATATTTAATAATCAGCGGCGTGCGTCTTGTATGACTGTGATCACGTGGTTGATGACGACTTGTTGTCATTTCAAATTTTGTTACTTACCCCTTGATGCGTTGCTGGTTTCTAGGACGCGTTCCCGAAAGGCGAATTTGTATTAGGCACGAAAGGCTATGACGTCACCTCGGGTTTTAACGAATACGAGGCCCCACTCGGCTACGGCTTTTCGATTCACACACCAGATCGAATTTACGAATTCAGTGCTGGCACGGAGGACGAACGGGACAAATGGGTTAAAGATTTGAAGAAAATAGTATCAACTTCACTGACGGAAGAAGATAGAAAAGGTATGTAAGAATATGTTTCACTTGTGAATTTCCGACCTGCTTAATCAGATTGTAATTTGTTAAAAGCCTACTGAGTTAATGTAAATTGTACCATCACATCTTGACATGGAAAACTGCATATTGATTTCCTTGACCCCACTACGTCATTAAAGATAACAAAGACATTGGTGTAGTCTGTGTGGCATATTTATTTGCATGCCGTGAATAGTCCAATTAACGCCTCGGGCGTTCAATAAATTCTAGCGGTTGTAGTGAGGAGATAATTTCGTGCAAGTTATAGGTGAAACTCCCGCGTGTTTCACGATAAGTTCACGCGTTGTTCTCATTATATTCACACTTATTTCATGATAACTGACTAAATATATATCGAGGCAGTTATTGCTTGAGGTTTTGCCAACTGGACAATCGCATAACCGTGTTTTAATAATCTCTTTCCAGCAATTACGTTGAGCGAAGATTTAGAAAGAAAAAAATCTCAACAAAGTTCGTTATCCAGAATAAGTCAAAAATTTTCATAACATATAAATTATATTAATCTTTATATTAATCTTTATAGATATATATGTTTTTGTATATGATGCACCTAAAAGTCAAATGCCTTCAGACTTATATTCAATAAACCAAGTCGCCAAATATACAGTAGCGACAATAGTTCATGTTGCAAAATGTATGTAAATTATTTTACTGTCGTATAGGAAAAGAGTCGTGTCTATGATAAATACCACACACAAATTTTATATTTATAACCGCAGAATTTTATTCACTTTTAATTGATAAACCATACAATCGTTGATTTGTAAATATTTTCGCTCATGTAACAAGGCATGTTGATGTTTTATAAAATATTTATGAAATATAACAGTTTTACAATTAAAGAATCGTAGTGTGTTTTTTGAATGCACCATAGTTCGCCTCTGGAATATGTGACGTGAGAGAGCCTGGCATGGTTCTTGACATTATTTGATAACGTCATACTCAATGATTTAGAACCCAATCCCCAAGATGTAAACGTGACATCCTGAGACAAGGACGCCATCTTGAATGGTGGCAAAAACCAAAACTCTCAATCAAAAATAAACTAAAATTTTAAAAAAAATATTTAAAAACCAAACCCATACTATCAACTCTGCAACTGCGTTTCAATGCAAAAAAAGCAGATTTAGTCGTAAATATCGTCAATTTTGCCACCTTTCAAGATGGCGGCTTGCCTCACTCGTAACTATAAATTTCGGCGGAGTCAGGTATCTAGTAGACTGGGTTCTAGGTCATGCGTCATGCTTACTTCATTCGGGTAATTCTTTTTGGTGTATGCAAGATTTACTGGCGTATACAAGGCGCGATTGAAAATATTAAAATCAACCAAACAATCACTTAACACGATAAAAAAGATTTGGTAATAATTCTAAATAAATGGTCACACTGCCCCATGTATGACGATATTAATCGACCATCTTTTCGTCGTAGCCTCTCTGTGAGCGAGCAAAATTTAAAAATATCTGTTCCAGTGTGGTTTGCGTTACAGCATAATTACCGATAACAGAACGGCTGTGCGCATCTTCTAAGATTGCAAACAGGGAAGACCAAGCGCATTTTAAATTGCCCATGTGGTAATTCAACCAGCCATTGTGCTCGTCTCGAAGTACACTGCCTGGGAACGTCTCTGCCACGAATTCTTTTACCAAGGTCGTGTCATTACTGGGCGTGTCACTTGGAGGGTTTACTAACAAAGTGAATCCTTGAACGAATTTGTTCTTCAGGTGTTGCGGGCTACCGAGGCAGCGAAATTTGCCATTGACCATGATTGCCAACCGAGTACACAAAGCCTCGCATTCTTCCATGCTATGTGACGTAATCATCAGGCATCGACCTAAGTGAAGAGGGGAGGGAACAAAATGATTACCAATCATAAGCATCAACCTAGGGGGAGAGGGGAGGGGACAAAATGGTTACCAATCATCAGGCATCGACCTGAGAGGGGTGGGTACAAAATGATTACCAATCATCAGGCATCGACCTAAGGGGAAAGATTATTATTTTTAATAATAACCAAATTGGCGCTCATATTAGGCTGGTATCAACTGTATGTAATTGCATTCTTCAACACATCTCTCCCCCCTGGAAGGAAACCCGCTTCATCACCAGTTTCATACCTTCGAGTCTGACTCTACATAAAGTGTTCCACAACAGTCGTCTTGCAACAGGATCCATTCCAGTTGTTGGTTCTTCGAGAAAAACTATGAGTGGATCGCCAATCAAAGCTATCGCTGTACTTAGTTTGCGTTTGTTTCCACCACTGTGAAAAGAAAAGGTAATCTTTGTATTCGTGATCTAAGGAGCCTGAGATTGCTATAAAAAGATGGCAGATTTTTGACGCGTCACATGCATAATTTCCACGTAAAATCACTCCTGATGAAGACACTAAACTAGAGAATGTAAGGATTAACGTTTCAACATCAGATCACTCCTGATGAAGACATTAGACTGGAGTATATAAGGACTAAAGTTTCAACATCAGATCACTCCTGATGAAGACACTAAACTGGAGAATGTAAGGATTAAAGTTTCAACATCAGATCAGTTCTGATAAAGACACTAGACTGGAGTACATAACGACTACAGTTTCAACATCAGATCACTCCTGATGAAGACACTAGACTGGAGTATATAAGGACCAAAGTTGCACAGCAAATCACTCCTCATGAAGAAACTACACAGGAGTATATACATACTCAGGTTTAACGTCAAATAAACCAAAATGAATATATAAATGGCAAAACCTCGGGTGAGCATTTATAGTACAGCGTTCTATTTGAAAGTAGACGACGTTTTCTTCTATTATACCTTTATGTTTTAGTTAACTTATCAGCGTGTTCCGTTAGCAACACTGATTTCATCAAATCATCAATCATTGGATTGATCTCATGACTGGGGACTCCACGAAGTGCAGCATACATTTGTAACATCTCTCGTCCCGTCAATAAATCGATCACAGCATCAAATTGTAGACAATAGCCTGTTCGTTGACGAACCTTGGTAAACAACATAATTTACATTTAAAATTATAATTTTCATTTACAAAATAACATGTATAACGCGTGCTCTGATTGGTCGATGTTCGTGTTTGCATCAGGCTACCCAAACACAGAAATTTTAAACATGAAACATACTGACTCATGAAAATAACGTTTACAAAGACACTTTTCACCGATTGAAGTATTTGTTGTTGACACAATAATGCAAACGTAGTAAGATCGATAATTGGGGCTTTCGGGCTCATAATCACATATGCATATATCAATACTCTCCCTCCCCAATTATCGATGGTTGACCACAGTCGGTACTAAATATACAGCACCAAGTTGCGTAGCCAAATGGTATTAATGTTTGTTTTCTATGGTGTGGCTACAGAATAACGAACATAAAGAACGTCCTTTCTCTACGCAGTTGAAACTAGCCGACGTTTCCAATTTGCCTGTTTCAGGAGTACTTCATCCGCAAGTAAGTCCTAACGGCAATTGAAATAAATTTTATGCTTGAAGTTTGCAACGAACAGTAGCCGCGATTCGTATGTATTATTGTCTTCAAATGCGTTTACAGGTCTTTCGGGGGATCAGTTACTGCTGAATCGTGCAAAGTCTGAACGTCGGCTGATTTCAAAGACGAGCAGTTTTTTCGAAACATCCTGTTGAGCCACTACACTGTGGTAATAATACGGGTGGCACAAAAAATGTCAATGAAGTTATCTTCGATATATTCGTCATACTGTGCTGAAGCTGTGTTTCGCTACATAAAGTGGTTTCGTTGGAGGGAGAAGAACCAAAATGGCGGACAATACAACGGACCATTGAAACGTTTATATTTTACAAGGTTGTTCTGCAGAGGAACTGTAATATATTTTACAAATTACCACCCAAGTGGCCTGCAACAAGCAACAACTGAAAAGGGAGTTCATATATAAATAATTAAGAAATTATTTGTTATGTAAGTAAGAGTTAATTGCTCGATCTTTAAACGCCAATGTAATTCGCTTTGCTTGTATTTAGGGCTGGTTACAACTTGTTTTGCGTCGTAATATTATTGAACAATTACATGCCAAGCTCCATTTCGCAAATGAGCAACACTAAACATTGCAACAGAAATGTTACAGACATTGCAACAGAAATATTACAGAAATTTACCACTAGAAAATAACATCGGCGCGGTCAAAAATATTTGCCTGTTCCTGGCATGCATTTACGTCATGACCCCGCCAACTTGGGTGATTTCAACGAAGATTTTCCTTATTTACAATGTAGATGTCCTTAAATATGGCAAAAATTTTGTTGTTGTTTACTCACAGGGGAGTAGTGACTTACCACAGTATGTTTTCTTTGTATGCACCATTTCAATGGTATACACAGTGTTGAAAAATCTGCAAACCTGTAATTTGCATAAAAGCCTCTTTAATGGCTGCATGCATACCATTGCGTGTTCAACTATTTCCACAGTGACGTAGTAATGACTAGTTTGAGACTAGTACGATGGCTAAACTAACAAAACTAACTACGAATTTTGTTTAATTTACATCCTAAATTCCAAGCATTAAATTCCTTTAAATGGCGTTTACGTCTCCTCAAGGATAAATTACTGCTTTAAATTCTTGATGTCGGATCAGCCTCGTAGCCAGGCGCTTTGAATTATTTGATGATTAATAAATTGAATGTCACATGGCGTGTGTGGGCGTCGCGCATTAGCGTGGCTGTTACAAGCGTTACAAGCCGCGATTTTCCCATTTTTATTCGCACAGTTCGCGGATAGATAATTGAAATAAATATATAACGGAACGTAAAGTACCCATCCAGTTGTAAATTTGGTTCAATGGTCTTTATATGATTCTTTAATTTAAGTTAAAGCGGGAAAGGTCGAACAAATCATATACAGTAGCGTAGCCAGTCATACTTTTCACTTCCGCTTTCCTGAAATTTTTGTATTTACTGACAGTGAGGAAAATAGATTTCTAAAGATATGAATAATGGTAATCTTTAAAAATTTACATAGCGGAAGTAAATCTGCAGGCTGGCTACGCTACTGACCATATACAACAATAAAAACATACCCGACTTAAATTAGTCTGAATATCCCACGAGTCAAGAACGGCGGTGCCCGAAGTTGGAATCACATCGTCTGTTAACATTTTAAACATTGTAGTTTTTCCCGCGTCATTGACTCCCAGGAGACCGAAGCATTCACCTAAAGGTATTCCGAAGCTGATGTGATCCACTGCAGCAAATCTTCGACGACCTGTTTTGAAAAAATAAGGTGTTTATAAAGCAGGAGCTTTGTTCTTTTATAGATTTTCATTGAATAGAAGTTTCAAAACGACAGGGAACTTTCTAAAAAAAACTTCATTAAAATCTCGTTTCATTCTCCAGACAATGACAGTATTCTATATTTTCAAGACAATCTTCTTTCATTCTCCAGATTAAGAAAGTACAACGGTTGGAGAGAGTTTTTTTACAGACAACATAACACTACGGAGAGCCCATCTGAACAAACACATCAGTAATATACATTTAATAATTTACTGATGCAAATTATGTAAATATACATTATAATTTAAGTTCTCATTATGCAACGCGACAACACTGGTTGTAAAATTGGCCATTACAGGTTCCTCGTGTCTTGAGAATGAAAAAAGATGTCATAGATATAACATTAACTTTTTAAGAAAGTCTACTGACATTTTCAAAGTTTTATTTCAACAAAACCATTATTTAAACAGCAAAATTTTTGTTTCATAGACACTTTAAAAGCCCGTTTCGTATGTGAAGACTTTTCTAGAGGTAAAAACTTGATAAGTTATATTTTCAATCAAGCACAACGAGCTCATGGCGACCATCTTTTTTAACTTTCCAAAATATTGTGTTAAAAAACGAA